>NC_086449.1:191508968-191854593 GCF_028390025.1 Pseudophryne corroboree | reverse complement strand
GAAGGGGGATATGTGACAAGAACACTGGGATAGTGTTTGAGGGCAGGTATGTTTGTCCC
The DNA here is from genome assembly GCF_028390025.1 of Pseudophryne corroboree. Lineage (NCBI taxonomy): Eukaryota > Metazoa > Chordata > Amphibia > Anura > Myobatrachidae > Pseudophryne > Pseudophryne corroboree. The sequence continues at coordinate 191,854,534 of NC_086449.1, read as the reverse complement.
AGGTTCTTGTCTTACATGTATTAGAAAAATGAAAACTTCTAGGAATATGTTTTGTATTGTTTTGATAGAACCTTTTCAGTTTGTTGGAAAAGCTGGGTAAGGACCCTGAAAGAGAGATGGGGCAAGTTCCAGACATTGGGCCCAGTTCGGGTGTTTGGGCCTCACAGGAGGCTAATCAGGCTTTCAGCTGTGTAAGAGTGTTATAGAGCTGCTGGCCTGATTAGGGTGTGCAGACTGCCTGGGAAGACTGCAGGATCTGTGAGAGAGACACGCTTCCTGATACAAGTGAGCTGTACAGGGTACTGGAGAACTCTGTGTTTTTGTTTAGTGTTAGTTAGGAACATCTTGTGTTTAGTTAGTGCCGGACAGGCAAGGTATTTTCTTTTGCTGTTTGTTTTATTTTCTGTCTAATAAAAACTAGCCGGGGCCAGTTGTACCGGAAACTGGACTTGTGTGGTTCCTCAACTGCTGCAGGCTGCCATTTATCCCAGGAAACGGCACCTTGTACCCTTACAGCGTTACACTGCATTGAAATGAATAACATCTGATCCAGGGGGTCTAATATCCAAACAGGATGAATTGATAGTCATTGGTCGTATATTGAATAATATTTTATTATTAATATTTTATTATCTGTGTCTAGAGGTTATTGGATAAACATAAATTAATATATTCCTTTTGTTTATTTCATTGATCCAAGGGTCTATTGATGTGTGTATACTTATGTGCACCAATCTGGTGTATGACATAATAAGCAATTATCATGGTGTTCATATTAGGGAGTTCAGATGTTGCCATTATATTATATCTTTAGGACGACATATAGCTCATGGAGGATAAATTTGTGGTGATTGATGCACTACTTTTGGACTCGTCTAGAATCTCTTTCGTTATCATTATACTTTAACAAATTAAAATTATTATAATAAATTAAAATCATCCATGCGGGTGCTTTTTTGTATATATAAAAATGACCCTCGTGTTCTCATGGACATGTGGTATGTGTGCTATATGCACTAGCACACATGCTTATTTGTGTATGATTAGATATTATGTATGATGATTCTTTTATTTTTGTATATGTTGAATATGTTATAATTAATCATAATTAATCAAGTTTAATATGCGTAAATTTCACGAAGGGTAGTGGCTATATTGATAAATTAGTCTTACATCTCTAAGCCAAATATATTTAACCATTTTTAATAATGAAATAGTTTAAGGGTTAATCAATGATAGTATATCAAATATATTAATAATAATAAAAAATTAAAAAACAAAATGATGTTTGTGGTGGGACTTGAACCCGGGCCTGTTGGGTTGCGGGCTTGGGGGATTAGTGCACAGAGCCACACGGCCTCATACTAATCAGAGGTCTGAATTGGTATATTTAACAAATACATAAGAAATATACATGCTAATTATCTCTCCATGGTGTCTGTTAAAATCAAATAAATTATTGTAGATAGTTATATTTGTCTAGATAGAAAGTATTAGATTTGTGTTGTTTTTATTTTAATGTGTATGGTTTTCCGCCATATATTTGAAAATATAATCATTATGGTTCATATATTGCATTATGTATTAAGGTTCACACCAGGGATTAATTTACACAGGTTTTCCTAATCTAAAGAATGTGCCAGGGAGGAATTTTCATTGGATAATGACTCCTTTAAATATCAGCTATTTCCCAAGCACAGGAACTTATTCTGATGAAACCGACTGCCCTTAAGTCGGAGAAACCCGTTAATTAGGGCTGGAGCAACACCATCTACGTCTCTGACCGCCTCTACATACCTGCTTACAGGCATTCAGCCGATCATCTTTGCTGCCGCGGAGCCGCGTCTGTCTCCCCCCCCCCCCGGGACCTGCCAACGTCCGCACACTGCCTTGTCTGGGACCTGCCTTCGTCTCTACACATCAGCTCCCGCACTGCATGGTCCTCCTTGTGCCATAGGATACAGCTGCAGCATATCATCATACTTGCGGTGAGCGTCCAGCGGTCTGGATGGATGTATTTGTGTGGGGGTTTAAAAGTGAAGCAGTACGCAGGATAGAAGAATCCAAAGCTCATCTCCGTGTAGGCGGCTTTCAAAACAACCTCATCTATATGCTTTTTCCAACATAGTATATACAGAGGCATTTACAAATCATTGTGGATTGACTTCATCATATGGAGTTGGAAGCAGGCTATTGTATTCATTAATCCTCTGCATCTTGTCCTTAAGCAATTATTGGACATTTCCTTCTCACGGGACAATAATGGTTTATCAATAGTTATCGGTGATGGTCAGCTGATTATTTGCTCCATATTTAGCATTTATGTTGCTCATCTGAATATATACATTATATACTTTTTAAGATTTTAAATAAATTGTATTTACTTATTCAGTATCTTGCGCTCTCTTATATGGTTATACAAGTATAATTATATCTATAAAATATACTGTTTATTTGGGTAAACACAGATACCCTACATGGGAGCTGCAGTTTATATGTAACCATATTAGAGTGAACTTTATACAATGGTTATAACTCACCTTGCTTTAATAGTAAAATCAATATTAATTGAATAAATTTGAGAGTCTTTAGGACCCCAGGATGACCCATGAAGGATGAAGAGTGAGCCCAATTAGTCGATTTGAAAGATTTGTGGCGACAAAGGTTTTGCCAGGTGGAGGAACTGGGACCGGTGAAGTTCGAGTCGTTAAAAAGAACGTAGGACACACAATGGCTTGATTCGTGGTAGCATCATTTGATTCAGAAGATTTGAAAGACCGAGAAAGGGCATCTGCTTTTTTGTTTTGAGACCCTGGACGATAGGTAAGCTTAAAATTAAATCGGGTGAAGAAAAGAGCCCATCGAGCCTGTTGTGGATTCAAACACTGAGCCGACTGCAGATAAAGAAGATTCTTATGATCAGTATATACTGTAATGGGGTGTTGTGCTCCCTCTAGAATATATCTCCACACCTCAAATGCCAATTTGATGGCAAGTAATTCCTGCTCCCCAATTGCATAATTACGTTCGGCCGGGAAGAACTTATGGGAGAAATATCCGCAGGGATGGACTTTTTCATCTTCAAACACTTGTGACAACACAGCTCCCACTGCTTCCGTAGATGCGTCCACCTCCACTAGAAAGGGACGGTTCAAATCTGGCTGTCGAAGAATGGGGGCTGACACAAAGGCTTGCTTTAAATCTGAGAAGGCTTTGATTGCTTCAGAAGACCAGTTCGTAGGATTGGCTCCCCTGCGAGTCAGGGCTCTGATGGGAGCGGGCAACGTAGAGTAATTCTTAATAAATTTCCTATAAAAATTAGCAAAGCCAAGGAATCGCTGAATCCCCTTGAGAGTTGTAGGAGTGGACCAGTCTCGGATAGCTTGTACTTTTACAGGATCCATACATAGCTCTGATCCGGAGATGATGTAACCAAGGAACGGTATAGAAGATACTTCAAATGTACACTTCTCCAACTTACAATACAGTCGATTTTTCCTCAGACATGTCAGTACCTCTCTAACTTGGTGACGGTGAGACTTCAGATCCTTGGAGAATATTAAGATATCATCCAAGTACACTACTAAACACTTGTAGAGAAGATCTCGAAAAAGTTTGTTCACATAGTTTGGAAAACTGCAGGAGCATTACAAAGACCAAACGGCATTACAAGGTATTCGTAATGCCCATCCCGGGTATTAAAGGCAGTCTTCCATTCGTCCCCAAGATCTAATTTTGTAAACACAGTAGCTCCCTTTACCCGGTCAAATAAATCTGGAATTAATGGCAATGGGTACTTGTTCTTCACAGTGATCTCATTAAGTCCGCGATAATCTTTGCATGGTCGTAAACCACAGTCTTTCTTCTTAACGAAAAAGAATCCGGCTCCTAAAGGTGAAGAAGATGGTCTAATAAATCCTTTGGTTAAATTCTCTTGTATATAATCAGACATAGCTTGAGTCTCTGGAATGGACAACGGATAAATTCGCCGCCTAGGAGGTGTGTTGCCCAGCACCAAAACGATTGGGCAGTCCCATTCGCGATGATTGGGTAAGGAGTCTGCCGCCTTACTGAAAACATCCACAAAAGATTGATAGACTAAAGGTAACTCTGGAAGACTGACTGACCGGAGGGGTATAACTGAAGCTAAACAGTCCTTGGTACAAGATTCACCCCACAAAAGAATTTCCATGGTTTGTCTGTTGAATTGTGGATTATGTTTCTGCAGCCAAGGTAATCCAAGTATCACATCATGAGAGGCTTTGGGAATCATGAGGAAGGAAATATATTCGGAATGGAGCACACCAACTTTCATTTTGAAACATACGTTTCGATGAATAATTATGCCGTCTGGAATTCGACTTCCATCCACTGCTGTAACAGCAACTGCTACTTCCAGAGGCACGGTTTGAACTTTAGATCGTATGACAAAGGCTGAGGTGATGAAGTTCTCGGCTGCACCGGAATCTAGGAGAGCTGAAACTAACTGTAGAACTCTGAACTTCTAAACGAATAGGCAAAGTTGGCTCTTTCCCGGAACGTGATTCCAAAGTAACTCCTAGTTTAACCTCTCTTGAATAAGCTATGAGCGAGAGTTTCCCGGCTGGAGTTTGCAAGACTTGATGAAATGTTCGAAGGACCCACAGTACATGCAGAGGTTACCCTGTCGACGACTAATTCGTTCCTCCTCTGTGAGGCGAGAGCGCCCGATCTGCATAGGTTCTTCTGTCGTTACAGGAGACTGAGATAAAGAAGAATCTTGTCGAGGTCTAGGACGATAGCGCGGAGCAGATCGCTCTGCCTTGGATTTCTCTAAACATCGCTCTCTGTAGCGTAGATCAAGTTTATTACAAATAGAAATCAATTTATCCAGCTTTATTGGCACATCACGAATGGTTAAATCATCCTTGATTCTTTCTGAAAGTCCATTCCAAAATGCTGCGACCAGGGCCTCCTCATTCCAGTTTAACTCTGAAGACAACGTGCGAAACTGAATAATATTTTAACTAACCGGACGTAAACCTTGATGTAGACGGAGAATCTCCAAAGATGCTGAGGTGGTTCTACCTGGTTCATCGAAGATTTTCCGGAAGGATGATACGAACTCTTTATAAATTAGAGAGAATAGGATCTCCCCTCTCCCACAGTGGCAATGCCCACTCCAAGGCCTGACCGGACAGGAGGGCAATAATATATGCGATCATAGAATGGGCAGATGGAAAACTAGCAGACAACAGTTCGAACTGGATCTCGCATTGGTTCAGAAATCCTCTGCAAAGCTTTGGGGTCCTGTCAAACTTACTTGGCAAGGGTAACTGCAAACGGGACATAGGCACCGTCACTGGAGAAACCGTTGTGGAAGACAAGACCACCGGAGCTGGAACTTGGACTTGTGGTGTCTTTATAGCCGTATGAAGAACCTCCAAACGATCTGCCATAGTTTGCATAAACTGAACTATTTGCGTCTGTATGGATTCCTGATTTTCCAGACGGGAAAGGATGTTTGTCATAACACTGCCTCCTGCGAATTGGTCACCCGACGGATCTATGTGACGAGTGCTTACTGTCAGGGCCGAATGAATCCGTTAACCATGGACCAACCAAAGGTGTAGGTGCTGGGGTTTGATGAAAGCAGGGAGGACGAAGAAAGTTGTTTCATATATTTATTAAAGGCAGTAACGAGTTAAATGACACATTATTAATCACCGTATATATACTGACGTATTGCAATGAGTGGTATAATGATAAGCAGGAACAGTCTTAAAGATGCATTGAAGAAATGTTCATATAACTGAGTTTTTAAACAGGCTTGTGAATAAAAGACGAATTGTCCTCATGAAAAAATGATTGGTGCCAAACTGTAAGGAGTGTTAACTGGATATTGCAGACATAAATTAATAACTATAGAGACTTGTACTGTAGCTTAAAGATTAAACTGGAAGACTGAAGAATTGTCCTTGATTGCATCAACAATGAAAATACAATACTGAATGGAATACTTGCAAGTTGTGAAGATAACACAGCACTGTGAAATTACAGCAGACGACAATGGTGATGAATGGGTTAAACTGAGAGCTGATTAAACGAGGACCTGAGTTTAGTAGAATCTTCCAAAGGCTGTGTGATTGAAGCAGGCAGACAGGGTAACCTCTCACAAGACTCTGGAAATCCACTTGTTCCAACTGGGAGAGCGATTGACTGATAGCACAGCAGGGAGCTGGTGGATCTTTTGCAGTGAAGGCTGCAGGCAGACCTCTGGGAGCGGAGGCGATATCTGGACCACTGGAATCACACGGAAAACCACGGAGAGAGCACAGAGCTAGGGCATAGAGTAGATATAACAAAGCACTGGCCCAGAGTAACATAATCCCAGCCTACTTAAAGGCAGCACAAGCATGGGATTGGCTAACACTTACCCACAGGTGTTTCACAAGTGCTCTCAGGTGCTCAAATGGTCTCCAACATGGCCGCCATCTATACTGCAGACACACAACGGTGCCTTTGGCCATTTGGTCCCCGCACTCCCGGCTCCCAGAACCTGCATCACCTCTGCCGCTGACCACGCCGCATCCCCACACAGCTGCACAGCACCGCGAGCAACAGTGTCGGCAACGGACGGACCCCAGAATTCGCAGAGGTGAGTGATTGGTTCGTGACACCCACTGTGGGGTCCCCCAGTGGGAGGCCCGCCCCGTCATGCAGCAGGCCTGTCTTGTTTGGAAGCAGGCTGACGGGCGGCCCAGGATTGTTTAGGTTTGGGCTTAGTGGTTTTGGAAGCACAAGCCTGACCTTTTGCTTTCCCTGGAGGTCGAAAGGAACGAAGAGTGGTACTCTTAGCCTTCAGAGCAGAAGGATTAGTACTTGGGAGAAATGCAGTCTTAGCAGTCGCCAAGTCAGTAACAATCTTGTTCAGATCCTCCCCAAATAGGATGTCTCCCTTAAAAGGGAGCACTTTCAAGGTCTTTTTGAAGTCCAGGTCCACCTTCCAGGACCTCAACTACAGAATATGGCGAGCCAGGATAGATGTAGTAGACGCCTTGGCCGCCATAACATCTGCTTCAGAGGCCGCCTCCTGAATATAGTGGGAGACTGTGGTAATATAAGACAGATATTGTCTGACAGTGTCAGAAAAATTCTGAGGCAGCTCATCCTCAATTGCCTGAACCCATGCTTCAATTCCTTTCGCAGCCCAGGAGGCTGCCATAGTGGGTCTATGTACAGCACCGGTGAGAGAGTAAATAGACTTCAGGCAACCCTCCACACGCTTATCCATCTTTTCCTTCAGTGAGATGACAGTGATGACAGGCAGAGTAGATGACACCACAAGACGGGCGACATGAGAGTCCACCGGCGGTGGAGTTTCCCACTTGTTATTCAACTCCGCAGGGATAGGATAACGAGCTAGCATCTTTTTAGACAGGGAAAATTTTCCTGGAGACGACCAGGATTCCTGACGTATGTCAATTAAATGGTCAGAATGTGGTAAGACTACTTTAGTAACCTTCTGGCGTTTGAACTTATCAGGTTTCTTAGACGCAGTAGTGGGCTCGATCTCATCATCTATTTGGAAAATCAGCTTAATAGCCTCCACTAGGTTAGGAACATCAACCTGGGGTGTAGATTCCTCATCAGAAGCGACTGTATCAGTGTCAGATGGATCAGTATATTTCCCATCCTCATCAGAATTATCCAAAATATTAGTGGATTGTGAGGAAGAAATGGCCCCAGAGGGGCGTGGAGTAGACTTTTGTCTAACCAAAGATTGATTTAATTGTTATAACTGGGTAGACAGTGTCCGCCCATGGCGGATTAACTACAGGGACAATATGTGGCTGTAATGGCCCAGGAGGTCCCACAGGGAGCATAAGACATGTCACTAACGCACTTGGCATACTTGGGAACGCTTCCCAAGGTGGGTCCTGATTGACCACAGGTGCTGCGGGTTGACTGGGAGGTGTATGGCACCCAGTGCCTGAACCATCAGCTAAAACTTCCCCCTCAGGTAAATCCTTGGTGCCAGCACTGCATGATGCAGAAGCATCTGCGGATTTCCCTCCCTGTGTGGCAGACATTATAGGGAATGTAGCCTTAGAGCGTAACAGTACAATATAGCAAGACAAACACAAAACCTGCAAATAACCCTGTGTTATTATATATATATATATATATATACACACGAAAAAGGAGGGGATGAGGGTAGCGACCACGGTGTCCGTAAAGGGTAAACAATTGCCAGTATGTTTAAAAATGTAAAAAGCTATTTATTAACATAAAATTCAAACATAAAGGACACATAAAAATTGGGACAATAAAATACACAACTGAACTAAAAGCACCAAATAAAAGAGCAAATTAAAAGTATCCTTATCTTAGAGTGAGGTAGGTACAGGTCATCCAACGCTTTTCGTCTGATGAGACTTCTTTGAAGTCTCATCAGACGAAACGCGTTGGTGACCTGTACCTACCTCACTCTATGAAAAGTATCCTTATCTTAGAGTGAGGTAGGTACAGGTCACCCAACGCGTTTCGTCTGATGAGACTTCTTTGAAGTCTCATCAGACGAAACGCGTTGGATGACCTGTACCTACCTCAATCCATGATAAGGATACTTTTAATTTGCTTTTATTTGGTGCTTTTAGTTCAGTTGTGTATTTTATTGTCCCAATTTTTATGTGTCTCCTTTTATGTTTGAATTTTATGTTTAATAAATAGCTTTTTACATTTTTAAACATACTGGCAATTGTTTATCCTTTACGGACACCGTGGTCGCTACTCACCCTCATCCCCTCCTTTTTCCTACATTGTTTTTAGGGTTTTACCACCCCTATATTCTTTGAGGGTAACAGCAGACGCCCCGCTAGCAACATAGGGGAGTGTCATAGTGAATAGCCTTTTTAAACAACATATCTGTCTTATCGCACATGTGGCGCAATATTAATCCTTACGTTTACATATATATATATATATATATACATACATACATACACAGTGGGACAAAAAAGTATTTGGACAGCCACCGATTGTGCAAGTTGACCCACTTAAAAAGCTGAGAGAGGTCTGTAATTTCAATCATAGGTACACTTCAACTGTGAGATGCAGAATCTGAAAAAAAAAACCCTAGGAAATCACATTGTATGATTTTTAAACAATTTATTTGTATATTCTTGCGGAAAATAAATATTTGGACAATCAAAAAGTTTAACTCAATACTTTGTAATATAACCTCGGTTGGCAATTACAGAGGTCAAACGTTTCCTGTAGTTCTTGACCAGGTTTGCACACACTGTAGCAGGTATTTTGGCCCACTCTTCCATGCAGATCTTCTCTAGATCTGTCATGTTTTGGGGCTGTCACCGGAAAACACGGACTTTCAACTCCCTCCACAGATTTTCTATTGGGTTGAGGTCTGGAGACTGGCTAGGCCACTCCAGGACCTTGAAATGCTTCTTACGGAGCCACTTCTTAGTTGCCCGGGCGGTGTGTTTGGGGTCATTGTCATGCTGGAAGACCCAGCCACGTTCCATCGTCAATGCTCTTACTGAGGGAAGGAGGTTTTTGCCCAAAATCTCACGATATATGTCCCCATTCATCCTCTCCTTAATACGGATCAATCGTACTGTCCCCTTTGCAGAAAAGCAACCCCAAAACATGATGTTTCCACCCCATGCTTCACAGTGGGTATGGTGTTCTTGGGATACCATTTATCATTCTTCTCCCTCCAAACACGGCGAGTGGAGTTTATACCAAAAAGTTAAATTTTGCTCTCATCTGACCACATTACATTCTCCCAATCCTCCTCTGGATCATCCAGATAGTCACTGGCAAACTTTAGACGGGCCTGGACATGTGCTGGCTTAAGCAGGGGGACCTTTCGGGCGCTGCAGGATTTCAATCCATGCAAACATAGTGTTACTAATGGTAACCTTTGTGACTGTAGTCCCAGCTCTCTTGAGGTCATTGACCAGGTTCCCCCGTGTAGTTCTGGGCTGATTCCTCACCGTTCTCAAGATCATTGATACCCCATGAGGTGAGATATTGCATGGAGCCCCAGGTCGAGGGAGATTGTCAGTGATGTTGTATTTCTTCCATTTTTTAATAATTGCACCAACAGTTGATCTCTTCTCACCAAGCTGCTTGCCTATTGTTGAGTAGCTCATCTCAGCCTTGTGCAGCTCTACAATTTTGTCCCTGGTGTCCTTAGACAGCTCTCTAGTCTTGGCCAAGGTGGAGAGGTAGCAGTCTGACTGTTTGAGGGTATGGACAGGTGTCTTTTATACATATAACCAGTTCAAACAGGTGCCATTAATACAGGTAACAAGTGGAGGATAGAAGATCTTCTTAAAGAAGTAACAGGTCTGTGAGAGCCAGAAATCTTGCTCCTTGATAGGTGTCCAAATATTTATTTTCCACAAGAATATACCTCTCTCATCTTTTTAAGTGGGTCAACTTGCACAATCGGTGGCTGTCCAAATACTTTTTTGCTCCTCTGTATATATGAGACCCTGACGCACCTAGCCCCCCAGGGTACAGAATCTAGTAACAGCAAGTAGTGTGATACACGAGAATGAAATCTACACAGCAGCTACAGGCACAATCAGTCACAGGTACAATGCAGAAGTTATTACAGATAAATAAAACTGTACTGGACTAGTAAAACTACATATAGATATGTATGAATATAGATATAACAATGCACAGTAGATACTGGATGTATATCACAGAATACTTGTACTAAATATTCAGATAGCAGCACACTTGATCTTAACTAACACTGTCTAAAATGACATGTAGAATACTTGTGTCTGTAAATGCACAGCGTTGATGAGACAGGCGGCTTTACAGAGGAGACAGTGTCCTGCAGTCCCGGAGATCACCTCAGCTATTAGTGAAGATGACGCCAAAATCTGTCAGGGAGTGAGGGAGAGTGAAATGCAGCTACAGAGCGGGAGCACCAGCAGTAGATGGCGCCCGGAGCTGGGGGAGGGGCTACAGGTCAGCACCTTATCTCCTATGCTGGTCCTCACCACCAGGTACTGTGGAGCCTATGTAAAATGGATTTTTAGTAAATCCGACCTGTGCTCCCTGCCCTGGTGGATATAGTGGGGTCCCTGTGCAGTACAGTGTCCACGCCAGCAGCGCTGTCCCAGGACGGGTCCCACCTGGGGGACCCTCTTACCTCCTCCCTGATGTGTAGCCACACTATCCTGGAGATCCCGGTGGTGTGCTGATGACCGGTGCGCCTCTGCTGCAAGTACCCGGGAACCCGGCCGCGGGAGTATGCAGCGCTGCTGGGGAGGTGATGGAGCAGCAGCACAGAATGTCAGAATGACATAAACAGTGCTGCGGCCCTTGAAGTCTTCTTAAAAAGCTCTTTTCAGGGCTGCCTAGCGCAGCCCCACCTGTTAGTGACCTGCTCTGCAGGCACCAACTTACAAACTGAGCTCCAGTGCCTGGAGGCGAGTTTATAGGTGCAGTGCATCCTGGGAACAGTCAAAGCTTTAGCCTGTTTGTGCCTCGGATCAAGATCCAACTCTACACCCCCGATGTATTCCTTGTGGAATCCCAGTGTACCCCGCTGCAGAAAATCAGATTTTACTTACCGGTAAATCTATTTCTCGTAGTCCGTAGTGGATGCTGGGGACTCCGTAAGGACCATGGGGAATAGACGGGCTCCGCAGGAGACATGGGCACTTTAAGAAAGAATTTGGATTCTGGTGTGCTCTGGCTCCTCCCTCTATGCCCCTCCTCCAGACCTCAGTTAGAGAAACTGTGCCCGGAAGAGCCGACAGTACAAGGAAAGGATTTTGGGAATCCAGGGTAAGACTCATACCAGCCACACCAATCACACAGTATAACTTGTGATAACTTTACCCAGTTAACAGTATGAACAATCACAGAGCATCACATAAACTCTGATGCAACTATAACATAACCCTTATTTAAGAAATAACTATATACAAGCATTGCAGAAGAAGTCCGCACTTGGGACGGGCGCCCAGCATCCACTACGGACTACGAGAAATAGATTTACCGGTAAGTAAAATCTTGTTTTCTCTAACGTCCTAGTGGATGCTGGGGACTCCGTAAGGACCATGGGGATTATACCAAAGCTCCCAAACGGGCGGGAGAGTGCGGATGACTCCGCAGCACCGACTGAGCAAACACAAGGTCCTCCTCAGCCAGGGTATCAAACTTGTAGAACTTTGCAAAGGTGTTTGAACCCGACCAAGTAGCCGCTCGGCAAAGCTGTAATGCCGAGACCCCTCGGGCAGCCGCCCAAGAAGAGCCCTCCTTCCTTGTGGAATGGGCCTTAACTGATTTAGGCAGCGGCAACCCTGCTGCAGAATGAGCCTGCTGAATCGTGTTACAGATCCAGCGAGCAATAGTTTGCTTTGAAGCAGGCGCCCCAAGCTTGTTGGAAGCATACAGGATAAACAAAGATTCTGTTTTCCTGACGTTAGCCGTTCTGGCTACATAAACCTTCAAAGCCCTGACCACATCCAGTGACTCAGAATCCTCCAAGTCAGTAGTAGCCACAGGCACCACGATAGGTTGGTATATATGAAAGGATGAAACCACTTTCGGCAGATATTGTGGGCGGGTCCGCAATTCTGATCTATCCGCATGGAAAACCAGATAAGGGCTTTTATGTGACAAAGCCGCCAATTCTGACACACGCCTAGCCGAAGCCAAGGCTAATAGCATGACCACCTTCCACATGAGATATTTCAATTCCACCGTTTTGAGTGGTTCAAACCAGTGCGATTACAGGAAACTCAACACCACGTTAAGATCCCAAGGTGCCACTGGAGGCACAAAAGGGGCTGAATATGCAGCACTCCCTTTACAAACGTCTGAACTGCAGGCAGAGAAGCCAGTTCTTTTTGAAAGAAAATGGATAGGGGACGAAATCTGAACCTTAATGGAACCCAATTTAAGGCCCAAAGTCACTCCCGCCTGTAGGAAGTGAAGGAAACGGCCCAGCTGGAATTCCTCCGTAGGGGCATTCCTGGCCTCACACCAAGCCACATATTTTCGCCATATACGGTGATAATGTTGAGCTGTCACATCCTTCCTAGCCTTTATCAGCATAGGAATAACTTCATCCGGAATGCCTTTTTCTGCTAGGATCCGGCGTTCAACCGCCATGCCGTCAAATGCAGCCGCGGTAAGTCTTGGAACAGACAGGGCCCCTGTTGCAACAAGTCCTGTCTTAGAGGCAGTAGCCACGGGTCCTCTGAGAGCATTTCTTGCAGATCTGGATACCAAGTCCTACTTGGCCATCCGGAACAATGAGTATTGGCTCTGATTCCGAGTTGTTCGCTCGCAAGCTGCTTTTAGCAGCTTTGCACACGCTAAGCCGCCGCCTACTGGGAGTGAATATTGGCATAGTAAAATTGCGAACGAAAGATTAGCAGAATTGCGACTAGACACTTCTTAGCAGTTTCTGAGTAGCTCCACACTTACTCGGCAACTGCGATCAGTTCAGTCAGTTTCGTTCCTGGTTTGACGTCACAAACACTCCCAGCGTTCGCCCAGACACTCCCCCGTTTCTTCAGACTCCCGAGTTTTTCCCAGAAACGGCAGCGTTTTTTCACACACACCCATAAAACGGCCAGTTTCCGCCCAGAAACACCCACTTCCTGTCAATCACATTACGATCACCAGAACGAAGAAAAAACCTCGTAATGCCGTGAGTAAAATTCCTAACTGCATAGCAAATTTACTTGGCGCAGTCGCAGTGTGAACATTGCGCATGCGCAATTAGCGGAAAATCGTTGCGATGCGAAGAAAAGCGAACAACTCGGAATGAGCACCATTGTTCTCACTCCTCTTTTTCTTATGATTCTCAGCACCTTGGGTATGAGAGGAAGAGGAGGAAATACATAGACCGACTGGAACACCCACGGTGTCACCAGTGCGTCCACAGCTATCGCCTGAGGGTCCCTTGACCTGGCGCAATATTTCTGTAGCTTTTTGTTGAGGCGGGATGCCATCATGTCCACCTGTGGCAGTTCCCACCGACTTGCAATCTGCGTGAAGACTTCTTGATGAAGTCCCCACTCTCCCGGGTGGAGGTCGTGTCTGCTGAGGAAGTCTGCTTCCCAGCTGTCCACTCCTGGAATGAACACTGCTGACAGTGCGCTTACGTGATTCTCCGCCCAGCGAAGAATTCCGGTGGCTTCTACCATCGCCACCCTGCTCCTTGTGCCGCCTTGGCGGTTTACATGAGCCACTGCGGTGATGTTGTCTGACTGAATCAGAACCGGTTGGTCGCGAAGCAGGGACTCCGCTTGACGTAGGGCGTTGTATATGGCCCTTAGTTCCAGGATGTTGTTGGAAATTCCTTCCCTGTGTGACTGCCCCCCACAATCGGAGGCTTGCATCCGTGGTCACCAGGACCCAGTCCCGAATGCCGAATCTGCGACCTTCGAGAAGGTGAGCACTCTGCAGCCACCACAGGAGAGACACCCTGGCCCTGGGGGATAGGGTGATTAACCGATGCATCTGAAGATGTGATCCGGACCACTTGTCCAGTAAGTCCCATTGGAAGGTCCTCGCATGGAACCTGCCAAAGGGAATGGCCTCGTATGAAGCCACCATCCTTCCCAGGACTTGAGTGCAGTGATGCACTGACACCTGTTTTGGTTTTAATAGATTCCTGACCAGTGTAATGAGCTCCTGAAATCTCTCTATCGGGAGATAAACCCTTTTCTGGTCTGTGTCTAGGATCATGCCTAGGAGAGGCAGATGAGCTGTAGGAACCAACTGCGACTTTGGAATATATAGAATCCAGCCGTGTTGCCGTTACACTTCCAGAGAAAGTGATACACTGTTCAGCAACTGCTCTCTTGATCTCGCTTTTATGATGAGATCGTCCAAGTACGTGATAATAGTGACACCTTGCTTCCGCAGGAGCACCATCATTTCCGCCATTACCTTGGTGAATATTCTCGGGGCCGTGGAGAGACCAAACGGCAACGCCTGAAATTGGTAATGACAATCCCGTATCGCAATTCTGAGGTACGCCTGATGAGGTGGATAAATGGGGACATGAAGGTATGCATCCTTTATGTCCAGAGTCACCATAAAATCTCCCCCTTTCAGGCCTGCAATGACCGCTCTTAGCGATTCCATCTTGAACTTGAACCTTTTCAGGTATATGTTCAGGGATTTTAAATTCAATATGGGTCTGACCGAACCGTCTGGTTTCGGGACTTCAACATGGTCGAATAATAACCCCCTCCTTGTTGAAGGAGGGGAACCTTGACCACCACCTGTTGAAGATACAATTTGTGAAATGCAGTTAACACTGTTTCCCTCTCGTGGGGGGAAGCCGGCAGGGCCGTCGGTGAGGGGGCATCTCCTCAAAGTCCAGCTTGTATCCATGAGACACAATATCTATTGCCCAGGGATCTAACAGGGAGTGAACCCACTTGTGGCTGAACTTACGAAGGCTTGCCCCCACCGGGCCTAGCTCCGCCTGTGGAGCCCCAGCGACATGCGGTGGATTTTGTAGAGGCCGGGGAGGACTTCTGTTCCTGGGAACTAGCTGTGTTGTGCAGCTTCTTTCCTCTGCCCCCGCCTCTGGCAAGAAAGGACGCACCTCGGACTTTCTTGTTTCTTTGTTCGAAATGCTGCATTTGATAATGTCGTGCTTTCCTAGGCTGTGCAGGAATATAAGGCAAAATATCAGAATTACCAGCTATAGCTGTGGAGACCAGGTCCGAGAACCCTTCTCCACACAATCCTCAGCCTTCCATATGCCTCTTAAGTCGGCATCATCTGTCCATTGCATATTCTACAGGACACGTCAAGCAGAAATCGACATAGCTTTGACTCTAGGACCCAGTAGACTCATGTCTCTTTGGGCATGTTTTCTCTTAAGACAGCATCTTTAATATATATATCTCTATTTATACCAACAATCGAAATCAGAGGCGGCACTCAGAGTCTTTGAAAGCAGTGGAAAAAACTGTATTTGTGAGGTCAACGTTTCGGGGACCACCTCCCCGTCTTCAGGACAAACACACAGTGACAATGGTGAGCAATAAATACACACTTACCCCCCTCCTCTTTCTGATATCCCCGCCAGCGTCCGCCGCAGACCCGCCAGCCGCACTTCCTGTTCAATGTTCTGCATGTTTCGTCAATACCGGAAGTGACGTGTCGTTGTGGGCCGCGTGACCATGGCAACGCTGGAGGGGAAGGAGAAAAAGTGAACACTTAAACCATAATGTTTTCTCCTTCCCCTTCAGCGTTGCCATGGTCACGCGGCCCACAACGACAAGTCACTTCCGGTATTGACGAAACATGCAGAACATTGAACAGGAAGTGCGGCTGGCGGGTCTGCGGCGGACGCTGGCGGGGATATCAGAAAGAGGAGGGGGGTAAGTGTGTATTTATTGCTCACCATTGTCACTGTGTGTTTGTCCTGAAGACGGGGAGGTGGTCCCCGAAACGTTGACCTCACAAATACAGTTTTTTCCACTGCTTTCAAAGACTCTGAGTGCCGCCTCTGATTTCGATTGTTGGTACATGTCAGGGAGAGGATCCCTGGGGAGGGCACCGGAGCGAGGTACACCCTGAGGGGGAGGACTGGAGTGCCGGAGTTTACTTGCGATATATCTCTATATATACATATATATATATATATACATACTAGGGTCTCAATCTCTGCTGATAAGCTACCTGTCCACGCTGCCACAGCGCTATAAACCCATGCCGACACAAATCGCCGGTCTGAGTAGTGTACCAGAATGTGCACGCTATCTGCAGGATCCCTGAGAATAGCTGTTACGTCAGGGCTACCTTTTGGGCAAACTTGACACCCTAGGGGAAGATTCCCATCATATCCTGGCCCTAGTGGGGAAAGGATACTCCCTGAGAATTCTTTGTGGGAAACTGCAGACTCTTGTCTGGAGATTCCCGCTCTTTTTCATCATGAGAGGAGGGAAATTTACCTCAGCTTTCTTCCCCTTAAACATGTGTACCCTTGTGTCAGGGACAGATGAGTCATCAGTGATATGCAAATCATCTTTTATTACAATAATCATATATTGAATACTTTTCTGCCACTTTGGCTGTAACTTTGCATTATCGTAGTCGACACAGGAGTCAGACTCCGTGTCGATATCAGTGTCTATTATTTTGGATAGTGAGCATTGAGAGACTCTGAGGGTCTCTGCGACATAGGGACAGACATGGGTAGATTTCCTAGATTACAGAGGTGAGTGCGCTGTCAACGGCTGCCGGTATAGGGATGGTTAGTCCCTGAAAAAAATGGATCTAGGATAAAAGTATATACTGGCGCCGGCTGAGTTTCAATTAATGAACGGATAAACGTATTTGTAAAAACCAAATTTAACAATTTATTACAATATGTGCTGGCAGCAAATAAGACCAGCGATACGCGTCAAGCTTTTATTCCATGACCACAGACATCCCTTCTATCTACCACTTATTTATCTGACAACAATTGGACTCATACACTCCTGCAGGATCCTCCTAAGTGCTATCATCTGGACACCCTGGACACATACCCCTGCTGCTACTGGATCTCGGTCTGCAATTGGAGAACCAAGGGGACTCTGTACTAAGAAACCGGGTAATATCCGCAATCTAATTGCATTGAGGACTATTCGGAGGAATGAGCCCTAGTCGGAAATAAGTATCATTTGCTTTAATGGGGATAGAAGTGATCCTACTTGCTTACTTGAGAGACTCTCAAATCTTTTTAAGTCCACTATACTGAAGCTTTTTTAACAGTCATTTATATGGTTAAATTTTTCCGGTATATATTGTAATAAATTGTTAAATTTGGTTTTTACAAATACGTTTATCCGTTCATTAATTGAAACTCAGCCGGCGCCAGTATATGGGTAGATTTCCTGTCTGTTCTCTAATCTTTTGTGCAATAAATTTACCTCAGCACTTAATTACACATATCCAAACAGGTGTCTGCGTTGTCGACGGAGACACCTCTCACACACACATTTGCTCCATCTCCTCCTTAGGGGAGCCTTTTACCTCAGACATGTCGACACACACGTACCGACACACCACACACTCAGGGAATGCTCATCTGAAGACAATTCCCTCATAAGGCCCTTTGGAGAGACAGAGAGAGAGTATGCCAGCACACACCCCAGCGCTATTAACCCAGGAATAACACAGTAACTTAATGTTAACCCAGTAGCTGCTGTTTATATTGATTTTTCCGCCTAATTATGTGCCCCCCCTCTCTTTTTACCCTCTTCTACCGTGTAACTGCAGGGGAGAAGCTGGGGAGCTTCCTCTCAGCGGAGCTGTGGAGAAAAAACATGGCGCTGGTGAGTGCTGAGGAAGAAGCCCCGCCCCCTCGACGGCGGGCTTCTGTCCTGCTTTCATGTACAATTTTGGCGGGGGCTCATACATATATACAGTGCCCAACTGTATATATACAAACTTTTGCCAAAGAGGTCTCTAATTGCTGTCCAGGGCGCCCCCCCTGCGCCCTGCACCCTTACAGTGACCGGAGTATGTGGGTGTAGTGTGGGAGCAATGGCGCACAGCTGCAGTGCTGTGCGCTACCTCATGTGAAGACTGGAGTCTTCTGCCGCCGATTTCGAAGTCTTCTTGCTTCTTTCACCCGGCTTCTGTCTTCCGGCTCTGCGAGGGGGGCGGCTCCGGACGACAAAGGGTGAGATCCTGTGTACGATCCCTCTGGAGCTAATGGTGTCCAGTAGCCTAAGAAGCAGGACCTAGCTTCAGAGAGTAGGGCTGCTTCTCTCCCCTCAGTCCCACGATGCAGGGAGTCTGTTGCCAGCAGAGCTCCCTGAAAATAAAAAAAACCTAACAAAATACTTTCTCATAGCAAGCTCAGGAGAGCTCACTAAACAGCACCCAGCTCGTCCGGGCACAGATTCAAACTGAGGTCTGGAGGAGGGGCATAGAGGGAGGAGCCAGAGCACACCAGAATCCAAATTCGTTCTTAAAGTGCCCATGTCTCCTGCGGAGCCCGTCTATTCTCCATGGTCCTTACGGAGTCCCCAGCATCCACTAGGACGTTAAGAGAAATGTATATTTATTCAGTACTTGCAAAGGTTAGCAGTTCTCTATAGATTATTGGCATCACTGACTGTTTACATATACTACCTCTTAAATATCTTACTACTATCAATTCATTAACACAGCAGTATGTTCTTGCAGCCAAAGTGAATATATTACATCCCGTTACATCCACTGTCAGGATAACGGTGTCCCTAATATACGGGTGTGGTACGAGTTGCCGGCAGCCAGCATACCGGCGCCAGGATCCTGGCCGCCAGCTTGCAGACAGCGGGGCGAGCGCAAATGAGCCCCTTGCGGGCTCGCTGTGCTCACCACGCTGTGGGCACGGTGGTGCGCGATTCTCCCTCCAGGGGGTTCGTGGACCCCCAAGAGGGAGAAAAGGAGTCGGTATGCCGGTTGTCAGGGATTCCGGCGCCGATATACTATGCGCCGGGATCCCAACAACCGGTATACTGAATATCACCCCTAATATACGCATGTTCCCTTAATCCTAATTAACAACCCAGAAGATACTTCTTCGGTTAACCAAGACGAGTGCATTACTTTACTTTTGAGTCTGTATGCTCACAGTTTATTATATATAGACTAAGGGTCAGATTCTTATGCTCTAAATATTCACTGATTTATTGATCTTTCTGGGCTAGAAGTCTTATGGGATATATGCACAGATCTATATATAAAACTTATACCTTGCTTTAGTTGAGACCCCAATATACAGAAGACGAAGGTTGTATTAATGGCTAAGTTACACAAACGCTGGAAAAACAAAAGTTTATTGAAAATTAACAGTGACAAACAGACATAAATTGTGGTGTTTGGGTTTCCTGGGAAAAGGGGAAGCCCCTATCGCCTGCTATGGATATATATAATACAAATGGGACAGTCACTCCTAAACCAAAATAGATTAGTACTAAACACTCAGACTGCTCAGTTACATGGACAGAACCTCACTGGTTAGCTTGAAAAAAAAAATCATCAGCTTGCAGCATCTTAATGAAAACTATCTGAGGATATTCCCAACCTTAGACAAAATAGTGGTTTTTGAGAGTAGAAGTTTCCCCATTTGATGGTTTTGTATTAACCACTCAAAGTTATTTTGTTACAATGATTTTCAAAATAAATCAAGGATATACACCATTTTCTTTATTATAAAATAAATATAAAATCAGGGAAAGGGTTAAAAGAGCTTGCTTCCTAACCATTACCTGTCTCACTACCAATTGTCTTTCATACTACTACCTGTGGCCCAATATGTGACAGTCACTCTCACTTCCCTTCACTATTTTCTGATGCAGCTCATCTCAGGTTATAGAGATGGGAGATTAATGCTGTAGTGTTACTCTAACACACTCTACAGTAGATGTTAGTTTATACAGCATCATGCCTGTGCTTTTACACAAAAGACATGCCACATCCTGCCTGTAGTCGCGTCATGAGCAGAATGCTTCCTGTCCCTATTAATTAGCTGTGTACAAAACAGTAGCTGTCCCTGTAGCAATTAGGATGATGGCCACTTAATCCAATATCTACCCATTATTGATTACGGCCTAGACTTTGAGTGATAGTGAGTTGAATCAAAACCCTCATGCAGCCATACTTTCTTAGAATTTGAAATAGTCATTGAAATGTCAGCTATTTAAACTAGTTCTCCCTGATCTTTCTGCATTAGTCAATATTAGGTAATTGAGAAGATCTGCAATCCCTGTGATTTCAACATAAAATGAAGAAATGTGTTTACATATTATCAGAAAGTATAATAATGCAGATCAGTGAAATACTAGCACACAAATAATAATGGTCTTACAATCTTAACCACCCTTGGATTAAATAAAGCTGGCTCGGTGCATTCTAAGATCACAAGATACTATAAGTGCACCTGCTTCCCTGTATGATATATACATTCTATGACTCTAGCAGATATTATTATATGGAACTCTTCATAATAGACACTGGGACCTGTACATGATTTAGGTTATCCTAAGAATGTGTCACAAAAGCTACAAAAGAGTAGTAAATCTTTGCGCAAACCAAACATCCAAAATATGACTTATTCGTTTCCAGAAGTGCTTATACCTCGCAACCGGTTTATATTATCTGTATATTAACTCCCTATGGAGTACAATGCTGGTGCTTAGCTAGCAGAGATAGGTAAGGAGGTATGTACGTATTAGCCATATAAATGTTATAATATGCACTCGGAACAATGTGTCTTCATTTTACATCTCAATACTTAATCCATTTGCTGCTATTGAAATCTAGCAATGCGCTGCAACAATTGGATTATTGCTTAATTTAGGTTTAAGACTTTCATCACTGGGTGTAACAAGTCAAAGTCAAACTACATCCAAAAGCACAAAGAGATTAGACAGACTGTATGACTTGAATTGTATGTACTAAACACAAAATAAAGATTGGAGAATAATGATAAAAGCCTGCCAGAGCAGCAACAGAAATATTACGCATGACTCCTTGTGTGATGTCTGTCCAGTGCACGCCAACCTTACAATCAGGAAATAAAAGAGCAGGGTAGTTGAAGGTAAAAACAGTCAAATTACAACAAAGTTTTCGAAAAGGGTCTTAGGGTGTAGTTCTCCTCTAAGTCACGAGGCTCCATACTCGTGTACCTAGTCCTTCTGTCACTGTCGCTCAGTCATCTTCTTCACCTTCATCCTCAAGGTCCCGTTTTCTTTTCTGACCTTTTTCTGCTTTAAGGGGGAAAACAAACATTAGTATTCCAAATGGACCATCTGCAGGAAAAAGGTGAGGTCTACGGTCGGTTATCACATGCTGGCAAATAACATGAGGCTGCATGTAGTGAATTCAATATAAAAGTGGTTATCATGCATTTTATTGTATGCTCATCCCAGTTTGCCTTGAATAGTGCAACTTATAGTCACTATTCAATAAATTCTATATGGGACTTGATTGATAGCTTTTGACATGCACAGATGCCAGCTACCTGCAGCTTCACTTCAGCAATTTAGCCACTATATATCATTTGAGCAGGGGAGGCAAATAATACCACTGCTTGGTTATATAAAGTCTGCAACATGGTGGCTGCTATATTATAACGGGAAGTATCTTGTGACTTAAGGGTTAACACTGTCTTGTTACTGGATGGATCAGCCCCAGCTCATCCATTAGAGCATGAGGAGGTTGCAGAGTGTTCTAGCACTATAATGACAGCAACATTCCTTGCCCTAGTCATGACCAGTTTGATGGCATGGCGTGTAAACCCCCCTCTAGAGATCCTGCATTTGCTCCTGCATTTAGATGCAGCAGAACCAGGAGGACACTACCGACAGCTGCCGGTAACTTGTGCATTTGGGAGGGAATAAATACTTACCATCTTTATCATCTTCCCCTTCTCTGGAATCTTCCTCATCCTCCTTTAATACATAAAGTACATAAATACTGGGTTGTACTGCTTCACCAATACAAACCCCCAGGAGCCCCATAATTAAATAACCATTTCCCAGGCTACAATATTTTTTAAAAAAATTTATGTTAATACTGTATAGACTATGGGCTTGATGCAGAGTTGAACACAAAATAAGAATTTACTTACCGATAATTCTATTTCTCGGAGTCCGTAGTGGATGCTGGGGTTCCTGAAAGGACCATGGGGAATAGCGGCTCCGCAGGAGACAGGGCACAAAAAGTAAAGCTTTAGGATCAGGTGGTGTGCACTGGCTCCTCCCCCTATGACCCTCCTCCAAGCCAGTTAGGTACTGTGCCCGGACGAGCGTACACAATAAGGGAGGAATTTTGAATCCCGGGTAAGACTCATACCAGCCACACCAATCACACCGTACAACTTGTGATCTAAACCCAGTTAACAGTACGATAACAGCGGAGCCTCTGAAAAGATGGCTCACAACAATAATAACCCGATTTTTGTAACTATGTACAAGTATTGCAGATAATCCGCACTTGGGATGGGCGCCCAGCATCCACTACGGACTCCGAGAAATAGAATTATCGGTAAGTAAATTCTTATTTTCTCTATCGTCCTAGTGGATGCTGGGGTTCCTGAAAGGACCATGGGGATTATACCAAAGCTCCCAAACGGGCGGGAGAGTGCGGATGACTCTGCAGCACCGAATGAGAGAACTCCAGGTCCTCTTTTGCCAGGATATCAAATTTGTAGAATTTTACAAACGTGTTCTCCCCTGACCACGTAGCTGCTCGGCAGAGTTGTAATGCCGAGACCTCTCGGGCAGCCGCCCAAGATGAGCCCACCTTCCTTGTGGAATGGGCCTTAACCGATTTAGACTGTGGCAGGCCTGCCTCAGAATGTGCAAGTTGAATTGTGTTACAAATCCAACGAGCAATCGACTGCTTAGAAGCAGGCGCACCCAACTTGTTGGGTGCATACAGTATAAACAGCGAGTCAGATTTTCTGACTCCAGCTGTCCTGGAACATATTTTCAGGGCCCTGACAACTTCTAGCAACTTGGAGTCCTCCAAGTCCCTAGTAGGTGCAAGGCACCACAATAAGCTGGTTCAGGTGAAACACTGACACCACCTTAGGGAGAGAACTGGGGACGAGTCCGCAGCTCTGCCCTGTCCGAATGGACAAACAGATATGGGCTTTTTTGAGAAAAAACCACCAATTTGACACTCGCCTGGTCCAGGCCAGGGCCAAGAGCATGGTCACTTTTTATGTGAGATGCTTCAAATCCACATATTTGACTGGTTTTAAACCAATGTGATTTGCGGAATCCCAGAACTACGTTGAGATCCCACAGTGCCACTGGAGGCACAAAAAAAAAGGGTTTGTATATGCAATACTCCCTTGACAAACTTCTGGACTTCAGGAACTGAAGCCAATTTTTTCTGGAAGAAAATTTACAGGGCCGAATTTGAACCTTAATGGACCCCAATTTGAGGCCCATAGACACTCCTGTTTGCAGGAAATGCAGGAAACGACCGAGTTGAAATTTCTTTGTGGGGCCTTCCTGGCCTCACACCACGCAACATATTTTCGCCACACGTGGTGATAATGTTGTGCGGTCACCTCCTTTCTGGCTTTGACCAGGGTAGGAATGACCTCTTCCGGAATGCCTTTTTTCCCTTAGGATCCGGCTTTCCATCGCCATGCCGACAAACGCAGCTGCGGTAAGTCTTGGAACAGACATGGTACTTGCTGAAGCAAGTCCCTTCTTAGCGGCAGAGGCCATAAGACCTCTGTAAGCATCTCTTGAAGTTCCGGGTACCAAGTCCTTCTTGGCCAATCCGGAGCCATGAGTATAGTTCTTACTCCTCTACGTCTTATAATTCTCAGCACCTTAGGTATGAGAAGCAGAGGAGGGAACACATACACCGACTGGTACACCCACGGTGTTACCAGAACGTCCACATCTATTGCCTGAGGGTCTCTTGACCTGGCGCAATACCTGTCCCGTTTTTTGTTCAGACGGGACGCCATCATGTCCACCTTTGGTATTTCCCAACGGTTTACAATCATGTGGAAAAAAAAAAACTTCTCAATGAAGTTTCCACTCTCCCGGGTGGAGGTCGTGCTGAGGAAGTCTGCTTCCCAGTTTCCATTCCCGGGATGAAAAACTGCTGACAGTGTTATCACATGATTTTCCGCCCAGCGAAAAGTCCTTGCAGTTTCTGCCATTGCCCTCCTGCTTCTTGTGTCGCCCTGTCTGTTTACGTGGGCGACTGCCGTGATGTTTTTCCCACTGGATCAATACCGGCTGACCTTGAAGCAGAGGTCTTGCTAAGCTTAGAGCATTATAAATTTACCCTTAGCTCCAGTATATTTATGTGGAGAAAAAGTCTCCATACTTGATCACACTCCCTGGAAATTTTTCCCTTGTGTGACTGCTCCCCAGCCTCTCAGGCTGGGCTCCGTGGTTACCAGCATCCAATCCTGAATGCCGAATCTGCGGCCCTCTAGAAGATGAGCACTCTATAACCACCACAGGAGAGACACCCTTGTCCTTGGATATTGGGTTATCCGCTGATGCATCTGAAGATGCGATCCGGACCATTTGTCCAGCAGATCCCACTGAAAAGTTCTTACGTGAAATCTGCCGAATGGAATTGCTTCGTAGGAAGCCACCATTTTTACCAGGACCCTTGTGCAATGATGCACTGTTTTTAGGAGGTTCCTGACTTGCTCGGATAACTCCCTGGCTTTCTCTTCCGGGAGAAACACCTTTTTCTGGACTGTGTCCAGAATCATCCCTAGGCACAGCAGACGTGTCGTCGGGATCAGCTGCGATTTTGGAATATTTAGAATCCACCCGTGCTGATTGTAGCAGTATCCGAGATAGTGCTACTCCGACCTCCAACTGTTCCCTGGACTATGTCCCTATCAGGAGATCGTCCAAGTAAGGGATAATTAAGACGCCTTTTCTTCGAAGAAGAATCATCAATTCGGCCATTACCTTGGTAAAGACCCCGGGGTGCCGTGGACAATCCAAACGGCAGCGTCTGAAACTGATAGTGACAGTTCTGCACCACGAACCTGAGGTACCCTTAGTGAGAAGGGCAAATTTGGGACATAGAGGTAAGCATCCCTGATGTCCCGGGACACTATATAGTCCCCTTCTTCCTGGTTCGTTATCACTGCTCTGAGTGACTTCATCTTAATTTGAACCTTTGTAAGTGTTCAAAAAAAATTTTTTAGAATAAGTCTCACCTAGCCTTCTGGCTTCAGTACCACAATATAGTGTGGAATAATACCCCTTTTCTGTAGTAGGAGGGGTAATTTAATTATCACCTGCTGGGAATACAGCTTGTGAATTTTTTCCCATACTACCTCCTTGTCGGAGGGAGACTTGGTAAAGCAGACTTCAGGAGCCTGCGAAGGGGAAACGTCTCGACATTCCCATCTGTACCCCCGGGATACTACTTGTAGGATCCAGGGGTCCTGTACGGTCTCAGCGCCATGCTGAGAACTTGTCAGACGCGGTGGAACGCTTCTGTTCCTGGGAATGGGCTGCCTGCTGCAGTCTTCTTCCCTTTCCTCTATCCCTGGGCAGATATGATCTTATAGGGACGAGAGGACTGAGGCTGAAAAGACGGTGTCTTTTTCTGCAGAGATGTGACTTAGGGTAAAAAACGGTGGATTTTCCAGCAGTTGCCGTGACCACCAGGTCCGATGGACCGACCCCAAACAAGTCCTCTTCCTTTATACGGCCATACTGTGCCGTTTGGAATCTGCATCACCTGACCACTGTCGTGTCCATAACATCTTCTGGCAGTTATGGACATCGCGTTTATTCATGATGCCAGAGTGCAAATATCCCTCTGTGCATCTCGCATATATAGAAATGCTCTATAGTCAATAAAATACTGTCCCTGTCAAGGGTATCAATATTTTTAGTCAGGGAATCCGACCAAGCCACCCTAGCTCTGCACATCCAGGCTGAGGCGATCGCTGGCCGCAGTATAACACCAGTATGTGTGTATATACTTTTTATTATATTTTCCAGCCTTGTCAGCTGGTCCTTGAGGACGGCCCTATCTATAGACGGTACCGCCACTTGTTTTGATAAGCGTGTGAGCGCCTTATCCACCTTAAGGGGTGTTTCCCAACGCGCCCTAACTTCTGGCGGGAAAGGGTATACCGCCCATAATTTTCTATCGGGGGGAACCCACGCATCATCACACACTTTATTTAATTTATCTGATTCAGGAAAAACTATGGTAGTTTTTTCACATCCCACATAATACCCTCTTTTGTGGTACTTGTAGTATCAGAAATACGTAACACCTCCTTCATTGCCTTTAACGTGTGGCCCTAATAAGGAATACGTTTGTTTATTCACCGTCGACACTGGATTCAGTGTCCCTGTCTGTGTCGACCGACTAAAGTAAACGGGCGTTTTAAAACCCTTGACGGTGTTTTTGAGACGTCTGGACCGTACTAATTGTTTGTCGGCCGTCTCATGTCGTCAACCGACCTTGCAGCGTGTTGACATTATCACGTAATTTCCTAAATAAGCCATCCATTCCGGTGTCGACTCCCTAGAGAGTGACATCACCATTACAGGCAATTGCTCCGCCTCCTCACCAACATCGTCCTCCTACCTGTCGACACACACGTACCGACACACAGCACACACACAGGGAATGCTCTGATAGAGGACAGGACCCACTAGCCCTTTGGAGAGACAGAGGGAGAGTTTGCCAGCACACACCAAAAACGCTATAATTATATAGGGACAACCTTATATAAGTGTTTTCCCTTATAGCATCTTAATATATATATAAGCATATCGCCAAATTAGTGCCCCCCCTCTCTGTTTTAACCCTGTTTCTGTAGTGCAGTGCAGGGGAGAGCCTGGGAGCCTTCCCTCCAGCCTTTCTGTGAGGGAAAATGGCGCTGTGTGCTGAGGAGATAGGCCCCGCCCCTTTTTCGGCGGCCTCGTCTCCCGCTCTTAACGGATTCTGGCAGGGGTTAAATATCTCCATATAGCCTCCGGAGGCTATATGTGAGGTATTTTTAGCCAAAATAGGTATTCATTTGCCTCCCAGGGCGCCCCCCTCCCAGCGCCCTGCACCCTCAGTGACTGCCGTGTGAAGTGTGCTGAGAGGAAAATGGCGCACAGCTGCAGTGCTGTGCGCTACCTTTAGAAGACTGAGGAGTCTTCTGCCGCCGATTCTGGACCTCTTCTTACTTCAGCATCTGCAAGGGGGCCGGCGGCAAGGCTCCGGTGACCATCCAGGCTGTACCTGTGATCGTCCCTCTGGAGCTGATGTCCAGTAGCCAAGAAGCCAATCCATCCTGCACGCAGGTGAGTTCACTTCTTCTCCCCTAAGTCCCTCGTTGCAGTGATCCTGTTGCCAGCAGGACTCACTGTAAAATAAAAAACCTAAGCTAAACTTTCCTAAGCAGCTCTTTAGGAGAGCCACCTAGATTGCACCCTTCTCGGCCGGGCACAAAAATCTAACTGGCTTGGAGGAGGGTCATAGGGGGAGGAGCCAGTGCACACCACCTGATCCTAAAGCTTTACTTTTTGTGCCCTGTCTCCTGCGGAGCCGCTATTCCCCATGGTCCTTTCAGGAACCCCAGCATCCACTAGGACGATAGAGAAATATATGTTTCCCCTTTGCATGCACGGAAATGTGTACATTCGCACATATGCAGTGTCGTAAGCTTGCTACCTATAATCAGCATCACTTTCACCAGCCTACACAAGGTACAGGTTTACCTTGCCGTCCAATCCTATATAGCCTGCAGTTGCCCAGTTACGCCTTGTCAGTCCCAAGTGGAGATGCGATTGAAGGGACCTTATCAGAGCACAATTGTAATACTACTACACTAGGTGCAAAAGATCGATCTAAATACAGACTTCATTAAGCATATGCGCAATTCTGCAATGCCTGCAAGTTCATCGAACAGCCCTATCTAAACAATGTCTGTAACCAACTAGTTACGACTCTTTATGGCAACCTGCAACAATGTAGCACACAACTCTTTATTTCCTGTAGCTGCATACGCTTAACACCGGAGCATGTACGGGGCGAATAGATCCAAGATACGTCCACCAAACTGACTTGCAGTCAACTCTGCCTTAGTCCCAAAAAATACACATCCTCTATACTTGCTCTCAGGCGTACAGTACGTTCATGTCGGCATCAAGCCCTATGTATGCTACTATATGTTGGTAGTAAATAAATGCTTTACTTACAATAAGATGCAGCAGTGTAATACATTCAATGTACTCCCATACTATTCATCCTTGTGTCAGTGCTTATAACTGATGTTGGTATGAAAAATATAAAGGTAAACTGAATTCATGAAGATCTATTGCCCACTGAATTCTAACAGTGCTGTTTTTATATATAATTAAGCTGTATCTACAGAGGGCATTTGTCATGTCCTAAGGGTATATACTGTACAGTGCAATAGAATATCATGTGCTTTGAATTCCATAAACAGTGCTGAAATGTCTGTGCAAAAAATAGAACATAATAATTAAAGTCTCCACAGGCTGACTTTAAGAGAACTAAGCTACCTTGCATGAATAACAAAACTCACAGCACCTGAGCATACAAAGGATTGAAAGAACAAAGGTTCAGGAAGCGCACCTCTTCCTCACCGCTCACATCCTCTTCTTCCTCTTCCTCGTCATCTTCCTCACCCTCCTCACCCGGTGGCACGTCCTCATCATAGTCTTCCTCTGTGTGAGGGGGGGGCAGCCTCAGTCACCAACAGACTGGAGAGGTGTGTAATATTGTCTCCAGTCTGTGAGCCACAGACAGAGGGAGTAACAAAACATCAGCTAACACAGAGTCTTTGTAGAGTGCCCATAATGTGAAGACACCAATGAACAACACGTTTCTACATGAATGGGAAAGCCAGTGAGCAGTAATAGGGGTATGTAAAGTAAAGGGACTAAATGTGTGGGAGACAGTACTTGCATTTGACCTCATGTAGACTATAGAAGGCAGATGAACTGCAGTATCTGCCATTTATTCACAGCCAAAACAAATGTGGCGTTTTCTGCTCAGCTGGTGATAGAATTTTGCTTTGCACTGCTCACTTGCTCTAAGGACAGAAATGCCTTTTTCCCAGTCCTACTTTTCAAAAGAGACTGTACAAAGAAATGTATCACTATAGCAAAATGTGATTTACACAAGACTAGGGTGGCATTATTGAAAAAAAAAAATACTTATTTTGTGGGAGATCAAATATTGAACTTGTACTGTGATCATATATAACACACATACAACAAGAAAAACTGCTGCCTATAATGTGTTAAACAAGTTTGCAATAGGAAGGGTAATAGTTTCTATGGTAACCAGCACATGCAATAATTGGGAATATTTATATAGTGATGTACAGAATGGGCTGTCAGGATGGGCTAAAAAGGCTTCATTACGCCTCCACATCTTCCCATTTTGTCTTCACTTCCCTTTCATTGTACCATCTCTTTCCTATAATAATTTTTCTAGCTTACGTCATCCATGCCCAAATAATTTCTCCTTCTCCCTGTCACCACCTCCCCTGAACTTATTATAATCACACGCTTGCAACAGATAATACAGCAAAATGAGAGACATAATATATATACTGCACCACAAGAAGCGACATCAATATGTAGAACTGTAACAAGATGTTATGTCTTCAGCATTGATTGGTATAGGTTCTAATCACAGGACTTCATATACATGACAGGACAGTGATGTGTGGCTCAGTCAGTTGTCAGATATAAAGCCAAGACACTGCTTTTGGGTTGGAGAAATATATACGTCTAAGGCCGTGTACACATTAGAGTGATAATGATGCAACAAATTGTGCATATCATACAATGTGTATGACCGTTGCGCGATCCCAGGGGTCACATGTGACATCTTCTGGTTACATTCAGAAACTTGTGTGCAACACAGAGAAGTGTAATGACGGATGCAACAAGATGTCCTTTGTGTAATGTGTACCGGTGCTATGGACCGAGGCGAAGGGAAATTGCCCTGACCATCAGCACGATTGCCGGTCGTGCAGGTGTGCACCTGGCCTTACTGTCTGATCCCCTGAAAATTTGATGTTTTTGGCAAGGCCATGTAGGGAGATGTTTTAGTAAAGCTTGTTCACTAAGCTACACTCTAGAATGTAAGCTCTCACGAGCAGGGCCCTCTTCCCTCATGTGCTTATCCTTTCTTACTTTAATAATCTTCAACTGCACCAACTCCAGCAGTCTTCTGCCACCTGATACTTATTCCAGTGTCATCTGCTGATGTAACTATGTTTATTTACCCTGTACTTGTCCTATATTGTCATCAACTGTAAGTTGCTGTTTTCCTGTTTGATTATTTATGTACTATGTAATTGGGCGCTGCGGAACCCTTGTGGCGCCATATAAATAAAGGATAATAATAATAATAATAATAACAACCTGTGCACACTGGATCAAAGTTTCCAATGATTTGAAGCTTACTGTTTAAATGTCAATTCTCAACTTGTTACAATGTGTACATACTGTTGCGTTTTTAGTTGGACTGAACATAATATTTGTATGCTAAAATCTAATGTTCTAAATAAAGACACAAAACATTGATCCAGTTTATGCCATGTTTAAAATGGGTGTAGTACGGCTGACCGGCGGTCAGGAGACCGCCGGTCAGCTTACCGACGCCGGGATCCCGGCAGCATACCGACGCTGGGATCCCGGCGGGGAGGGGCAAGTGCAGCAAGCCCCTTGCGGGCTCGCTGCGCTCGCCACGCTGCGGGCTCGG
The DNA here is from genome assembly GCF_028390025.1 of Pseudophryne corroboree. Lineage (NCBI taxonomy): Eukaryota > Metazoa > Chordata > Amphibia > Anura > Myobatrachidae > Pseudophryne > Pseudophryne corroboree. The sequence goes on along the minus strand of NC_086449.1, from coordinate 191,823,280 downwards.
TGGGGACCGGTTCTATTCCCACTCTATGGGTGTCGTGGACACCCACGAATGGAAATAGTCCCTGTTGGTCGGCATGCCGACCATCGGGATAGTGAGCGGTCGGGATGCTGGAGGAGGTCATGTGACTGTCGGTCATCCGACCGCCGGTCACATGAATACCACCCGTTTAAAATGAAGCGAATACTTCATTGCGCCATACAGGTGAGAGTACACCGCTAGTAAGGCATAACACTCTGACATAATGGGCCTAATTCAGAGAAGTAAACCTGCGCATGCTGCAGGGAGGCAACAAACAGCATTCCCAAAAACATCCTTGGACGCAGCTTCACTGGCATCAGAAGAATGAATTTCCCAGACATCCCGAGTAACCCGAGAGTTCATGCAGATCATCAGAGAAGCTGGCAGGAGGCGTATATTTACACAAGACGCCTCCTGCGCGCATTAGCATATTAACGCACAGCCGCTGCGGGCTGTGTGATCTGCGTCCATATCTCAATCAGGCCCAGTATTTTTAATAACAAAATGTCACTTTAAATAAAAGCATCCCTGATGTCCTCTCAATGTCAGCAATGCTATGCAATAGAAGACTAAAGGCAGACACTATATTGGAGACAAACTGGAAAGTGTACATTAATGAGGGGAGTGGGACTAGTGTATCTGGCTTAGTGGTCACATATTCAATTGTGTAATGAGACGCTGTAGTTCCACTAATTACACTCCAATGACTGCTTACACTGGATATGTCTATGATCATAAACATGTTGAATGCTGTTGTACACATAAGGATGCTACCTGTCTCCTCTGATTTGTTAGATACACTCTATAGGAGTGTATCCATCTGTTTCTTCATGCTGCCAGAGGTAACATATGCAAGCTGGAAGGAGAATGAAATTGAGATCTTGACCATCAGCACATTACTCCCCCGATGTCACTGGGATCAAACCACTGACGCAGAAAGCTATAGAAAGACATTAAAATAAGGAGCTGCAAAACGCCATAGCTCCAGTACCCACCATCCTCCTCATCCTCTTCATCATCCAAGCCCTCCACATATGCTTCCGCATCAGAGTCAGGAGCTTCTTTTTCGTCATGGTCATATCCATCCAGAAAAGTAAGCTGAGGGAGGAGCTTGAAGACATTCTCCCGATATTCATTGAGGTTAGTGACCTCACAGTTAAACAGGTCTAAGCTCCTTAGGCTCCCTAATTTTTTCTGAAGGCGAGAGAAATAATGGCTAATAGTTAGGGCAATGAAATTAACAACTTGTAGAACAGGACTGATGTACAAGAATCTGGGATGCAGCATTCACAAGCATTTCAGTTACTTAAAATACCCCAATAGCCAAGTGCATGTTCCCCCAGAGATCCATTCATACGGCCCCTATTATACCCAGATGAACCCAATGCCTCACCAGAGGTTCTATTGTGCTCAGGTCTTTAATTCTGTTCCCACTTAGGTTGAGGTGTGTGAGATTCGGACATTTTTCTGCCAGTACTTCCAGTCCGCCCGAGATGTTGTTATCGCTCAACTCCAACTAAAAATCAAAGAAAATATTGTCCAGTTCTTGCACACAGCCAACAAGGGTTTTCATCAATATCAGGAGTAACGGCTGTCCTTTCCACATAAACACAAGTGGATCTAAAGCAAAATGAGGAGTCTGCATAAAATCACCAGCAGCGCGCATATGCGCCTATGCAGAGTTGCATGGCATTTCCATCTGTGCCTGGGAAGGAGTGGATGGTGAAGTGCAGGACAAGTATAGTACGGTTGTGTTTATGCAACTGCAGAAATATTCAGACAATGACAGAAACATGGCTAAGCCCGGAGCTATCAAGCACTTTAACTAGTAATACAGCTCTTATAGAGGCCCACTGCTATAGACACCCAGCAGGGGGCAAAGAAAATAGGATTTTAATTACCTACCGGTAAATCCTTTTCTCGTAGTCCGTAGAGGATTAAAGACGGGTTCACTAGGAGCCATGGGCATTTTAAGAATTTGATAGTGTGGGCTGGCTCCTCCCTCTATGCCCCTCCTACCAGTCTAGGAAACTGTGGCCGAGGAGACGGACATACTTTGAGAGAAGGATAGATAAAGATAGTGGTGAGATTCCGAACCAGCACACACAGAGGAAAGCTATGCTAATCCAACTTTAAACAGGAACAGCAACAGCTGAACCAACAATACTTAACCAAGTAACAGTGCAGGAAAGACAAAGCACCGGGCGGGCACCCAGTATCCTCAACGGACTATGAGAAAAGGATTTACCGGTAGGTCATTAAAATCCTATTTTCTCTTGCGTCCTAGAGGATAATAAGAATTTACTTACCGATAATTCTATTTCTCGTAGTCCGTAGTGGATGCTGGGACTCCGTCAGGACCATGGGGAATAGCGGCTCCGCAGGAGACTGGGCACAAAAGTAAAAGCTTTAGGACTACCTGGTGTGCACTGGCTCCTCCCCCTATGACCCTCCTCCAAGCCTCAGTTAGGATACTGTGCCCGGACGAGCGTACAATAAGGAAGGATTTTGAATCCCGGGTAAGACTCATACCAGCCACACCAATCACACCATATAACTTGTGATCTAAACCCAGTTAACAGTATGATAACATGAGGAGCCTCCAGAACAGATGGCTCACTACAACAAAAACCCGAATTTTTTGGCAACAATAACTATGTACAAGTATTGCAGACAATCCGCACTTGGGATGGGCGCCCAGCATCCACTACGGACTACGAGAAATAGAATTATCGGTAAGTAAATTCTTATTTTCTCTGACGTCCTTGTGGATGCTGGGACTCCGTCAGGACCATGGGGATTATACCAAAGCTCCCAAACGGGCGGGAGAGTGCGGATGACTCTGCAGCACCGAATGAGAGAACTCCAGGTCCTCCTTAGCCAGGGTATCAAATTTGTAGAATTTTACAAACGTGTTTTCCCCTGACCACGTAGCTGCTCGGCAAAGTTGTAAAGCCGAGACCCATCGGGCAGCCGCCCAAGATGAGCCCACCTTCCTTGTGGAATGGGCATTGACAGATTTTGGCTGTGGCAAGCCTGCCACAGAATGTGCAAGCTGAATTGTACTACAAATCCAACGAGCAATAGTCTGCTTAGAAGCAGGAGCACCCAGCTTGTTGGGTGCATACAATATAAACAGCGAGTCAGATTTCCTGACTCCAGCCGTCCTGGAAACATATATTTTCAGGGCCCTGACTACATCCAGTAACTTGGAATCCTCCAAGTCCCCAGTAGCCGCAGGCACCACAATAGGTTGGTTTAGGTGAAACGCTGAAACCACCTTAGGGAGAAATTGAGGGCGAGTCCTCAATTCCGCCCTATCCGAATGAAATATCAGGTAAGGGCTTTTATAGGATAAAGCCGCCAATTCTGATACGCGCCTGGCTGAAGCCAGGGCCAACAGCATTACCACTTTCCATGTGAGATATTTTAAATCCACTGTGGCAAGTGGTTCGAACCAATGAGATTTTAGGAATCCCAAAACCACATTGAGATCCCAGGGTGCCACTGGAGGCACAAAGGGCGGCTGTATATGCAGTACCCCCTTTACAAAAGTCTGGACTTCAGGAACTGAAGCCAATTCTTTCTGGAAGAAAATCGACAAGGCCGAAACTTGAACCTTAATGGATCCTAATTTTAGGCCCATGGACAGTCCTGTTTGCAGGAAATGTAGGAAACGACCTAGTTGAAATTCCTCTGTCGGGGCCTTCCTGGCCTCGCACCACGCAACATATTTCCTCCAAATACGGTGATAATGTTGTGCAGTTACATCCTTCCTGGCTTTGATCAGGGTAGGAATGACTTCATCTGGAATGCCTTTTTCCTTCAGGATCCGGCGTTCAACCGCCATGCCGTCAAACGCAGCCGCGGTAAGTCTTGGAACAGACAGGGTCCTTGCTGAAGCAGGTCCCTTCTTAGAGGTAGAGGCCACGGATCCTCCGTGAGCATCTCTTGAAGTTCCGGGTACCAAGTCCTTCTTGGCCAATCCGGAGCCACGAGTATAGTTCTTACTCCTCTCCGTCTTATAATCCTCAGTACCTTGGGTATGAGAGGCAGAGGAGGGAACACATACACTGACTGGTACACCCACGGTGTTACCAGAGCGTCCACCGCTATTGCCTGAGGGTCCCTTGACCTGGCGCAATACCTGTCTAGTTTTTTGTTGAGGCGGGACGCCATCATGTCCACCTTTGGTTTTTCCCAACGGTTTACAATCACTTGGAAGACTTCTGGATGAAGTCCCCACTCTCCCGGGTGGAGATCGTGTCTGCTGAGAAAATCTGCTTCCCAGTTGTCCACTCCGGGAATGAACACTGCTGACAGTGCTATCACATGATTTTCCGCCCAGCGAAGAATCCTTGCAGCTTCTGCCATCGCTCTCCTGCTTCTTGTGCCGCCCTGTCTGTTTACGTGGGCGACTGCCGTGATGTTGTCCGACTGGATCAACACCGGCTGACCCTGAAGCAGAGGCCTTGCTTGACTTAGGGCATTGTAAATGGCCCTTAGTTCCAGGATATTTATGTGAAAATAAGATTTTACTTACCGATAAATCTATTTCTCGTAGTCCGTAGTGGATGCTGGGGACTCCGTCAGGACCATGGGGATTAGCGGCTCCGCAGGAGACAGGGCACAAAAAGTAAGCTTTTAGGATCACATGGTGTGTACTGGCTCCTCCCCCTATGACCATCCTCCAAGCCTCAGTTAGGTACTGTGCCCGGACGAGCGTACACAATAAGGAAGGATCTTGAATCCCGGGTAAGACTCATACCAGCCACACCAATCACACCGTACAACCTGTGATTTGAACCCAGTTACCAGTATGATAACAACGAAGGAGCCTCTGAAAAGATGGCCCACAACAATAATAACCCGATTTTTGTAACAATAATTATGTACAAGTAATGCAGACAATCCGCACTTGGGATGGGCGCCCAGCATCCACTACGGACTACGAGAAATAGATTTATCGGTAAGTAAAATCTTATTTTCTCTAACGTCCTAGCGGATGCTGGGGACTCCGTCAGGACCATGGGGATTATACCAAAGCTCCCAAACGGGCGGGAGAGTGCGGATGACTCTGCAGCACCGAATGAGAGAACTCCAGGTCCTCCTCAGCCAGGATATCAAATTTGTAGAATTTTACAAACGTGTTCCCGCCTGACCACGTAGCTGCTCGGCAAAGTTGTAAAGCCGAGACCCCTCGGGCAGCCGCCCAAGATGAGCCCACCTTCCTTGTGGAATGGGCATTTACAGATTTTGGCTGTGGCAGGCCTGCCACAGAATGTGCAAGTTGAATTGTACTACAAATCCAACGAGCAATATTCTGCTTAGAAGCAGGAGCACCCAGCTTTTTGAGTGCATACAATATAAACAGCAAGTCAGACTTTCTGACTCCAGCCGTCCTGGAATTATATATATATATATATATATATATATATATATATATATATATATATATATATATATATTTTCAGGGCCCTGACAACGTCTAGCAACTTGGAGTCCTCCAAGTCCCTAGTAGCCGCAGGCACCACAATAGGTTGTTTCAGGTGAAACGCTGACACCACCTTAGGAAGAAACTGGGGACGAGTCCCAGTTCTGCCCCGTCCGAATGGAAAATCAAATATGGGCTTTTGTAAGACAAAGCCGCCAATTCTGACAATCGCCTGGCCGAGGCCAGGGCCAACAGCATGGTCACTTTACATGTGAGATATTTCAAATCCACAGATTTGAGCGGTTCAAACCAATATGATTTGAGGAATCCCAACACTACTTTGAGATCCCACGGTGCCACTGGAGGCACAAAAGGGGCTGTATATGCAATACTCCCTTGACAAATGTCTGGACTTCAGGAACTGAAGCCAATTCTTTCTGGAAGAAAATCTACAGGGCCGAAACTTGAACCTTAATGGACCCCAATTTGAGGCTCATAGACACTCCTGTTTTCAGGAAGTGCAGAAATCGACCTAGTTGAAATTTCTTCGTGGGGCCTTCCTGGCCTCACCCACGCAACATATTTTCACCACATGTGGTGATAACGTTGTGCGGTCACCTCCTTCCTGGCTTTTACCAGGGTAGGTATGACCTCTTCCGGAATGCCTTTTCCCTTAGAATCCGGCGTTCAACCGCCATGCCGTCAAACGCAGCCGCGGTAAGTCTTGGAACAGACATGGTACTTGCTGAAGCAAGTCCCTTCTTAGCTCCTGAGGCCATTAGTCCTCTGTGAGCATCTCTTGAAGTTCCGGGTACCAAGTCCCTCTTGGCCAATCCGGAGCCACGAGTATAGTTCTTACTCCTCTACGTCTTATAATTCTCAATACCTTGGTTATGAGAAGCAGAGGAGGGAACACACACACCGACTGTTACACCCACGGTGTTACCAGGACATCCACAGCTATCGCCTGAAGGTCTCGTGACCTGGCGCAATACCTGTCCCGTTTTTTGTTCGGGCGGGACGCCATCATGTCCACCTTTGGTCTTTCCCAACGGTTCACAATCATGCGGAAAACTTCCCTATGAAGTTCCCACTCTCCCGGGTGGAGGTCGTGCCTGCTGAGGAAGTCTGCTTCCCAGTCGTCCACTCCCGGAATGAACACTGCTGACAGTGCTATCACATGATTTTCCGCCTAGCGAAAAATCCTTGCAGTTTTGCCACTGCCCTCCTGCTTCTTGTGCCGCCCTTTCTGTTTACGTGGGCGACTGCCGTGATGTTATCCCACTGGATCAATACCGGCTGACCTTGAAGCAGAGGTCTTACTAAGTTTAGAGCATTATAAATTTGCTCTTAGCTCCAGTATATTTATGTGGAGAGAATTCTCCAGACTTGATCACACTCCCTGGAAATTTTTTCCCTGTGTGACTGCTCCCCAGCCTCTCAGGCTGGCCTCCGTGGTCACCAGCATCCAATCCTGAATGCCGATTCTACGGCCCTCTAGAAGATGAGCACTCTGTAATCACCACAGGAGAGACACCCTTGTCCTTGGATATAGGGTTATCCGCTGATGCATCTGAAGATGCGGTCCGGACCATTTGTCCAGCAGATCCCACTGAAGAGTTCTTGCGTGAAATCTGCCGAATGGAATCGCTTCGTAATAAGCCACCATTTTTACCAGGACTCTTGTGCAATGATGCACTGACACTTTTCCTGGTTTTAGGAGGATCCCGATTAGCTCGGATAACTCCCTGGCTTTCTCCTCTGGGAGAAACACCTTTTTCTGGACTGTGTCCAGAATCATCCCTAGGACCAGCAGACGTGTCGTCGGAACAACTGCGGTTTTGGAATATTTAGAATCCACCCGTGTTGTCGTAGAACTACTTGAGATAGTGCTACTCCGACCTCCAACTGTTCTCTGGACCTTGTTCTTATCAGGAGGTCGTCCATTTTCTTTGAAGACGAATCCTCATTTCGGTCATTACCTTGGTAAGGACCCGGGGTGCCTTGGACAATCCAACGGCATCGTCTGAAACTGATAGTGACAGTTCTGTACCACGAACCTGAGATACCCTTGGTGAGAAAGGCAAATTTTGGGACATGGAGGTAAGCATCCCTGATGTCCCGGGACACCATATAGTCCCCTTCTTCCCGGTTCGCTATCACTGCTCTGAGTGACTCCATCTGGATTTGAACCTTTGTAAGTGTTCAAATATTTCAGATTTAGAATAGGTCTCACCTAGCCTTCTGGCTTCAGTACCACCATATAGTGTGGAATAATACCCCTTTCCCTGTTGTAGGAGGGGTAATTTTATTATCACCTGCTGGGAATACAGCTTGTGAATTGTTTTCAATACTGCCTCCCTGTCGGAGGGAGACATTGGTACAGCAGACTACAGGAACCTGCGAGGGGGAAACGTCTCGACATTCCAATCTGTACCCCTTGGATACTACTTGTAAGATCCAGGGGTCCTGTACGGTCCTAGCGTCATGCTGAGAACTTGGTAGAAGCGGTGGAGGGCTTCTGTTCCTGGGAATGGGCTGCCTGCTGCAGTCTTCTTCCCTTTCCTCTATCCCTGGGCAGATATGACTCTTATAGGGACGAAAGGACTGAGGCTGAAAAGACGGTGTCTTTTTCTGCAGAGATGTGACTTAGGGTAAAAAACGGTGGATTTTCCAGCAGTTGCCGTGGCCACCAGGTCCCATGGACCGACCCCAAATAACTCCTCCCCTTTATACGGCAATACATCTTTGTGCCGTTTGGAATCTGCATCACCTGACCACTGTCGTGTCCATAAACATCTTCTTGCAGATATGGACATCGCATTTACTCTTGATGCCAGAGTGCAAATATCCCTCTGCGCATCTCGCATATATAGAAATGCATCCTTTAAATGCTCTATAGTCAATAAAATACTGTCCCTGTCAAGGGTATCAATATTTTTAGTCAGGGAATCCGACCAAGCCACCTCAGCTCTGCACATCCAGGCTGAGGCGATCGCTGGTCGCAGTATAACACCAGCATGTGTGTGTATACTTTTTAGGATATTTTCCAGCCTCCTATCAGCTGGCTCCTTAAGTACGGCCCTATCTGTAGATGGTACCGCCACTTGTTCTGATAAGCATGTGAGCGCCTTATCCACCCTAAGGGGTGTTTCCCAACGCGCCCTAACTTCTGGCGGGAAAGGGTATACCGCCAATAATTTTCTATCGGGGGAAACCCACGCATCATCACACACTTCATTTAATTTATCTGATTCAGGAAAAACTACAGGTAGTTTTTTCACATCCCACATAATACCCTTTTTTGTGGTACGTGTAGTATCAGAAATATGTAACACCTCCTTCATTGCCCTTAACGTGTGGCCCTAAAGGAAAATACGTTTGTTTCTTCACCGTCGACACTGAAATCAGTGTCCGTGTCTGGGTCTGTGTCGACCGACTGAGGTAAATGGGCGTTTTACAGCCCCTGACGGTGTTTGAGACGCCTGGACAGGTACTAATTTGATCGCCGGCCGTCTCATGTCGTCAACCGGCTTGCAGCGTGTTGACATTATCATGTAATTCCATAAATAAGGCATCCATTCCGGTGTCGACTCCCTAGAGAGTGACATCACCATTACAGGCAATTTGCTCCGCCTCCTCACCAACATTTTCCTCATACCTGTCGACACACACGTACCGACATACAGCACACACATAGGGAATGCTCTGATAGAGGACAGGACCCACTAGCCCTTTGGGGAGACAGAGGGAGAGTTTGCCAGCACACACCAAAACGCTATAATTATACAGGGACAACCTTTATATAAGTGTTCCTCCCTTATAGCATTTTATATATATTCATATCGCCAAATCAGTGCCCCCCCTCTCTGTTTTAACCCTGTTTCTGTAGTGCAGTGCAGGGGAGAGCATGGGAGCCTTCCCACCAGCATTTCTGTGAGGGAAAATGGCGCTGTGTGCTGAGGAGAATAGGCCCCGCCCCCTTTTCGGCGGGCTTCTTCTCCGGAGTTTGTGATATCTGGCAGGGGTTAAATACATCCATATAGCCTCAAGGGCTATATGTGATGTATTTTTCGCCATACAGGTATTATACATTGCTGCCCAGGGCGCCCCCCCCCCCCCCGCGCCCTGCACCCTCCGTGACCGCTGTGTGAAGTGTGCTGACAACAATGGCGCACAGCTGCAGTGCTGTGCGCTACCTGATGAAGACTGAAAGTCTTCTGCCGCCTGGTTCCGGACCTCTTCAATCTTCAGCATCTGCAAGGGGGGTCGGCGGCGCGGCTCCGGGACGAACCCCAGGGCGAGACCTGTGTTCCGACTCCCTCTGGAGCTAATGGTGTCCAGTAGCCTAAGAAGCCAATCCATCCTGCACGCAGGTGAGTTCACTTCTCTCCCCTAAGTCCCTCGTAGCAGTGAGCCTGTTGCCAGCAGGGCTCACTGAAAATAAAGAACCTAAAAACTTTTTCTAAGCAACTCTTTAAGAGAGCCACCTAGATTGCACCCTGCTCGGACGGGCACAAAAACCTAACTGAGGCTTGGAGGAGGGTCATAGGGGGAGGAGCCAGTACACACCATGTGATCCTAAAAGCTTACTTTTTGTGCCCTGTCTCCTGCGGAGCCGCTAATCCCCATGGTCCTGACGGAGTCCCCAGCATCCACTAGGACGTTAGAGAAATGACGTTTCCATGCTTGACCACAAGCCCTGGAAATTTCTTCCCTGTGTGACTGCTCCCCAGCCTCTCAGGCTGGCATCCGTGGTCACCAGGACCCAGTCCTGAATGCCGAATCTGCGACCCTCTAGAAGATGAGTACTCTGCAACCACCACAGGAGAGACACCCTTGTCCTCGGAGACAGGGTTATCCGCTGATGCATCTGAAGATGCGATCCGGACCATTTGTCCAGCAGACCCCACTGGAAAGTTCTTGCGTGGAATCTGCCGAATGGAATCGCTTCGTACGAAGCCACCATTTTTCCCAGGACCCTTGTGCATTGATGACTGACACTTGGCCTGGTTTTAGGAGGTTCCTGACTAGCTCGGATAACTCCCTGGCTTTCTCCTCCGGGAGAAACACCTTTTTCTGGACTGTGTCCAGAATCATCCCTAGGAACAGCAGACGTGTCGTCGGAATCAGCTGCGATTTTGGAATATTTAGAATCCACCCGTGCTGTCGTAGCACTACTTGAGATAGTGCTACTCCGACCTCTAACTGTTCCCTGGACCTTGCCCTTATCAGGAGATCGTCCAAGTAAGGGATAATTAAGACGCCTTTTCTTCGAAGAAGAATCATCATTTCGGCCATTACCTTGGTAAAGACCCGGGGTGCCGTGGACAATCCAAACGGCAGCGTCTGAAACTGATAATGACAGTTCTGTACCACAAACCTGAGGTACCCTTGGTGAGAAGGGCAAATTGGGACATGGAGGTAAGCATCCTTGATGTCCAGAGACACCATATAGTCCCCTTCTTCCAGGTTCGCTATCACTGCTCTGAGTGACTCCATCTTGAATTTGAACCTTTGTATGTAAGTGTTCAAGGATTTCAGATTTAGAATAGGTCTCACCGAGCCGTCCGGCTTCGGTACCACAAACAGCGTGGAATAATACCCCTTTCCCTGTTGTAGGAGGGGTACCTTGATTATCACCTGCTGGGAATACAGCTTGTGAATGGCTTCCAATACCGCCTCCCTGTCGGAGGGAGACGTTGGTAAAGCAGACTTCAGGAACCGGCGAGGGGGAGACGTCTCGAATTCCAATTTGTACCCCTGAGATACTACCTGCAGGATCCAGGGGTCCACTTGCGAGTGAGCCCACTGCGCGCTGAAATTCTTGAGACGGCCCCCCACCGTACCTGAGTCCGCTTGTAAGGCCCCAGCGTCATGCTGAGGACTTGGCAGAAGCGGGGGAGGGCTTCTGTTCCTGGGAAGAGGCTGCCTGCTGCAGTCTTTTCCCCTTCCTCTGCCCCGGGGCAGAAATGAGTGGCCTTTTGCCCGCTTGCCCTTATGGGGACGAAAGGACTGAGCCTGAAAAGACGGTGTCTTTTTCTGCTGAGAGGTGACCTGGGGTAAAAAGGTGGATTTCCCAGCCGTTTCCGTGGCCACCAGGTCTGATAGACCGACCCCAAATAACTCCTCCCCTTTATACGGCAATACTTCCATATGCCGTTTGGAATCCGCATCACCTGACCACTGTCGCGTCCATAACCCTCTTCTGGCAGAAATGGACAGCGCACTTACTCTTGATGCCAGAGTGCAAATATCCCTCTGTGCATCTCGCATATATAGAAATGCATCCTTTAAATGCTCTATAGTCAATAATATACTGTCCCTGTCCAGGGTATCAATATTTTCAGTCAGGGAATCCGACCAAGCCACCCCAGCACTGCACATCCAGGCTGAGGCGATTGCTGGTCGCAGTATAACACCAGTATGTGTGTATATACTTTTTAGGATATTGTCCAGCTTCCTATCAGCTGGCTCCTTGAGGGCGGCCGTATCAGGAGACGGTAACGCCACTTGTTTTGATAAGCGTGTGAGCGCCTTATCTACCCTAGGGGGTGTTTCCCAACGCGCCCTCTCCTCTGGCGGGAAAGGGTATAATGCCAATAATTTTTTAAAAATTAGCAGTTTTTTATCGGGGGAAACCCACGCTTCATCACACACCTCATTTAATTAATCTGATTCAGGAAAAAATAAGATTTTACTTACCGATAAATCTATTTCTCGTAGTCCGTAGTGGATGCTGGGGACTCCGTCAGGACCATGGGATTAGCGGCTCCGCAGGAGACAGGGCACAAAAATAAAGCTTTAGGATCAGGTGGTGTGCACTGGCTCCTCCCCCTATGACCCTCCTCCAAGCCTCAGTTAGGATACTGTGCCCGGACGAGCGTACACAATAAGGAAGGATATTGAATCCCGGGTAAGACTCATACCAGCCACACCAATCACACCATACAACTTGTGATCTGAACCCAGTTAACAGTATGACAACGTAGGAACCTCTGAACAGACGGCTCACAACAAGAACAACCCGATTTTTTTGTAACAATAACTATGTACAAGTATTGCAGACAATCCGCACTTGGGATGGGCGCCCAGCATCCACTACGGACTACGAGAAATAGATTTATCGGTAAGTAAAATCTTATTTTCTCTAACGTCCTAGTGGATGCTGGGGACTCCGTCAGGACCATGGGGATTATACCAAAGCTCCCAAACGGGCGGGAGAGTGCGGATGACTCTGCAGCACCGAATGAGAGAACTCCAGGTCCTCTTTAGCCAGGGTATCAAATTTGTAGAATTTTACAAACGTGTTCTCCCCCGACCACGTAGCTGCTTGGCAGAGTTGTAATGCCGAGACCCCTCGGGCAGCCGCCCAGGATGAGCCCACCTTCCTTGTGGAATGGGCCTTGACAGATTTAGGCTGTGGCAGGCCTGCCACAGAATGTGCAAGTTGAATTGTGCTACAAATCCAACGAGCAATCGTCTGCTTAGAAGCAGGAGCACCCAGCTTGTTGGGTGCATACAGTATAAACAGCGAGTCAGATTTTCTGACTCCAGCCGTCCTTGAAATATATATTTTCAATGCCCTGACAACGTCCAGCAACTTGGAATCCTCCAAATCGCTAGTAGCCGCAGGCACTACAATAGGCTGGTTCAGGTGAAACGCTGACACCACCTTAGGCAGAAAATGAGGACGCGTCCGCAGTTCTGCCCTGTCTGAATGGAAAATCAGATATGGGCTTTTATACGATAAAGCCGCCAATTCTGACACTCTCCTGGCTGAAGCCAGGGCCAGTAGCATGGTTACCTTCCATGTAAGATATTTCAAATCCGCCGATTTGAGTGGCTCAAACCAATGGGATTTGAGAAAATCCAAAACTACATTAAGGTCCCACGGAGCCACTGGGGGCACAACCGGGGGCTGTATATGTAGTACTCCTTTTACAAAAGTCTGGACTTCAGGAACTGAAGCCAATTCTTTTAGGAAGAAAATCGACAGGGCCGAAATTTGAACCTTAATGGACCCCAACTTGAGGCCCATAGACAATCCTGTTTGCAGGAAATGTAGGAATCGACCCAATTGAAATTCCTCCGTGGGGGCCTTCCTGGCCTCACACCACGCAACATATTTTCTCCAAATGCGGTGATAATGTTGTGCAGTCACCTCCTTCCTGGCTTTTACCAGTGTAGGAATGACCTCTTCCGGAATGCCTTTTTCCCTTAGAATTTGGCGTTCAACCGCCATGCCGTCAAACGCAGCCGCGGTAAGTCTTGGAATAGACACGGTCCCTGCTGAAGCAGGTCCCGTCTTAGAGGTAGAGGCCACGGATCTTCCGTGAGCATCTCCTGAAGTTCCGGGTACCAAGTTCTTCTTGGCCAATCCGGAGCCACGAGTATCGTTCTTACTCCCCTTTGCCGTATGATTCTCAGTACTTTTGGTATGAGAGGCAGAGGAGGAAACACATACACTGACTGGAACACCCACGGCGTTACCAGAGCGTCCACAGCTATTGCCTGAGGGTCTCTTGACCTGGCGCAATACCTGTCCAGTTTTTTGTTGAGGCGAGACGCCATCATGTCCACCTTTGGTTTTTCCCAACGGTTCACAATCATGTGGAAGACTTCTGGATGAAGTCCCCACTCTCCCGGGTGTAGATCGTGTCTGCTGAGGAAGTCTGCTTCCCAGTTGTCCACTCCCGGAATGAACACTGCTGACAGTGCTATCACATGATCTTCCGCCCAGCGAAGAATCCTTGCAGCTTCTGCCATTGCTCTCCTGCTTCTTGTGCCGCCCTGTCTGTTTACGTGGGCGACTGCCGTGATGTTGTCCGACTGGATCAACACCGGCTGACCCTGAAGCAGGGGTTTTGCCAGGCTTAGAGCATTGTAAATCGCTCTTAGCTCCAGTATATTTATGTGAAGAAATATCTCCAGGTTTGACCATACTCCCTGGAAGTTTTTTCCCTGTGTGACCGCTCCCCAGCCTCTCAGACTGGCATCCGTGGTCACCAGGACCCAGTCCTGTATGCCGAATCTGCGGCCCTCTAACAGATGAGCACTCTGCAACCACCACAGAAGAGACACCCTTGTCCGTGGCGATAAGGTTATCCGCTGATGCATCTGCAGATGCTATCCGGACCATTTGTCCAGCAGATCCCACTGAAAAGTTCGTGCGTGGAATCTGCCGAATGGAATCGCTTCGTAAGAAGCCACCATCTTTCCCAGGACTCTTGTGCATTGATGCACAGACACTTTTCCTGGTTTTAGGAGGTTCCTGACAAGTTCGGATAACTCCTTGGCTTTCTCCTCCGGAAGAAACACCTTTTTCTGAACCGTGTCCAGAATCATTCCCAGGAACAGCAGACGTGTTGTCGGGGTCAACTGAGATTTTGGAAAATTCAGAATCCACCCGTGTTGTTGCAGCACTACTTGGGTTAGTGCTACTCCGTCCTCCAGCTGTTCTCTGGACCTTGCCCTTATCAGGAGATCGTCCAAGTAAGGGATAATTAATACGCCTCTTCTTCGCAGAAGAATCATCATTTCGGCCATTACCTTGGTAAAGACCCGAGGTGCCGTGGACAATCCAAACGGCAGCGTCTGAAACTGATAATGACAGTTTTGCACCACGAACCTGAGGTACCCTTGATGTGAAGGGCAAATTGGGACATGCAGATAAGCATCTTTTATGTCCAGGGACACCATAAAGTCCCCTTCTTCCAGATTCGCTATCACTGCTCTGAGTGACTCCATCTTGAACTTGAATTTTTGTATGTACAGGTTCAAAGATTTCAGATTTAGAATAGGTCTTACCGAGCCGTCCGGCTTCGGTACCACAAATAGTGTGGAGTAATACCCCTTTTCCTGTTGTAGGAGGGGTACCTTGACTATCACCTGCTGAGAAAACAGCTTGTGAATGGCTTCCAATACCGTCGCCCTGTCTGAGGGAGACGTTGGCAAAGCAGACTTTAGGAACCGGCGAGGGGGAGACTTCTCGAATTCCAACCTGTAACCCTGAGATACTACCTGCAGGATCCAGGGGTCCACCTGTGAGCAAGCCCACTGCGCGCTGAAATTCTTGAGTCGACCCCCCAACGCTCCTGAGTCCGCTTGTAAAGCCCCAGCGTCATGCTGAGGGCTTTGCAGAACCCGGGGCGGGCTTCTGTTCCTGGGAAGGAGCTGCTTGCTGCCCTCTCTTACCCTTTCCTCTGCCTCGGGGCAGATATGACTGTCCTTTTGCCCGCTTGTTCTTATAGGACCGAAAGGACTGCGGCTGAAAAGACGGTGTCTTTTTCTGTTGGGAGGGGGTCTGAGGTAAAAAGGTGGATTTTCCGGCAGTTGCCGTGGCCACCAGATCCGATAGACCGACGCCAAATAATTCCTCCCCTTTATACGGCAATACTTCCATATGCCGTTTGGAATCCGCATCACCTGACCACTGTCGCGTCCATAAACTTCTTCTGGCAGATATGGACATCGCACTTACTCTCGATGCCAGAGTGCAAATATCCCTCTGAGCATCTCGCATATAAAGAAAAGCATCCTTTAATTGCTCTAAAGTCAATAAAATACTGTCCCTATCCAGGGTATCAATATTTTCAGTCAGGGAATCCGACCAGACCACCCCAGCACTGCACATCCAGGCTGAGGCGATGGCTGGTCGCAGTATAACACCAGTATGTGTGTATATACTTTTTAAGGTAGTTTCCAGCCTCCTATCAGCTGGATCCTTGAGGGCGGCCGTATCAGGAGACGGTAACGCCACTTGTTTTGATAAGCGTGTGAGCGCCTTATCCACCCTAGGGGGTGTTTCCCAGCGCGCCCTAACCTCTGGCGGGAAAGGGTATAATGCCAATAACTTTTTTGAAATTAGCACTTTTCTATCTGGGTTAACCCACGCTTCATCACATACATCATTTAATTCCTCTGATTCAGGAAAAACTACAGGTAGTTTTTTCACACCCCACATAATACCCCTTTTTGTGGTACTTGCAGTATCAGAGATATGTAAAGTCTCCTTCATTGCCGTGATCATATAACGTGTGGCCCTACTGGAAAATACGTTTGTTTCTTCACCGTCGACACTAGATTCAGTGTCCGTGTCTGGGTCTGTGTCGACCGACTGAGGTAAAGGGCGTTTTACAGCCCCTGACGGTGTCTGAGACGCCTGGGCAGGTACTAACTGGTTTGCCGGCCGTCTCATGTCGTCAACTGATTTTTGTAATGTGCTGACATTATCACGTAATTCCATAAACAAAGCCATCCATTCCGGTGTCGACTCCCTGGGGGGTGACATCACCATTACCGGCAATTGCTCTGCCTCCACACCAACATCGTCCTCATACATGTCGACACACGCGTACCGACACACAGCAGACACACAGGGAATGCTCTATTGAAGACAGGACCCCACTAGCCCTTTGGGGAGACAGAGGGAGAGTTTGCCAGCACACACCCAAGCGCTATAATATATATGGGAACAACCCTATATAAGTGTTGTATCCTTATAGCAGCTTAAATATAGTAATATCGCCAAAAAAGTGCCCCCCCTCTCTGTTTTACCCTGTTTCTGTAGTGCAGTGCAGGGGAGAGTCCTGGGAGCCTTCCTCACAGCGGAGCTGAGCAGGAAAATGGCGCTGTGTGCTGAGGAGAATAAGCCCCGCCCCCTATTTCGGCGGGCTATTCTCCCGGAGTTTGTGAGATCTGGCAGGGGTTAAATACATCCATATAGCCTCAAGGGCTATATGTGATGTATTTTTAGCCATAAAAAAGGTATTATACATTGCTGCCCAGGGCGCCCCCCCCCCCAGCGCCCTGCACCCTCAGTGACCGCTGTGTGAAGTGTGCTGACAACAATGGCGCACAGCTGCAGTGCTGTGCGCTACCTCATGAAGACTGAAAAGTCTTCTGCCGCCTGTTTCTGGACCTCTTCAATCTTCGGCATCTGCAAGGGGGGTCGGCGGCGCGGCTCCGGGACCGGACTCCATGGCTGGGCCTGTGTTCGATCCCTCTGGAGCTAATGGTGTCCAGTAGCCTAAGAAGCCAATCCATCCTGCACGCAGGTGAGTTCACTTCTCTCCCCTAAGTCCCTCGATGCAGTGAGCCTGTTGCCAGCAGGACTCACTGAAAATAAAAAACCTAAAAACTTTTTCTAAGCAGCTCTTTAGGAGAGCCACCTAGATTGCACCCTGCTCGGACGGGCACAAAAACCTAACTGAGGCTTGGAGGAGGGTCATAGGGGGAGGAGCCAGTGCACACCACCTGATCCTAAAGCTCTATTTTTGTGCCCTGTCTCCTGCGGAGCCGCTAATCCCATGGTCCTGACGGAGTCCCCAGCATCCACTAGGACGTTAGAGAAACTACGGGTAGTTTTTTCACACCCCACATAATACCCTTTTTTGTGGTACTTGTAGTATCAGAAATGTTCAAAACCTCCTTCATTGCCGTGATCATGTAACAGGTGGCCCTACTGGAAATCACGTTTGTTTCCTCACCGTCGACACTGGAGTCAGTGTCCGTGTCTGGGTCTGTGTCGACCATCTGAGGTAACGGGCGCTTTAGAGCCCCTGACGGTGTTTGAGACGCCTGGACAGGTACTAACTGATTTTCCGGCTGTCTCATGTCTTCAACAGTCTTTTGTAAAGTGCTGACGCTATCACGTAATTCCTTCCATAAGACCATCCAGTCAGGTGTCGACTCCCTAGGGGGTGACATCACTATTACAGGCAATTGCTCCGCATCCATACCATTTTCCTCCTCATACATGTCGACACAAACGTACCGACACACAGCACACACACAGGGAATGCTCTGATAGAGGACAGGACCCCACTAGCCCTTTGGGGAGACAGAGGGAGAGTTTGCCAGCACACACCAGAGCGCTATATATATACAGGGATAACCTTATATAAGTGTATTTCCCTTATATAGCTGCTGTATTGATTAATCTGCCAAATTAGTGCCCCCCCTCTCTTGTTTTACCCTGTTTCTGTAGTGCAGGACTGCAGGGGAGAGTCAGGGAGACGTCCTTCCAGCGGAGCTGTGAGGGAAAATGGCGCTTGTGTGCTGAGAAGATAGGCTCCGCCCCCTTCTCGGCGGCCTTTCTCCCGCTTTTTTAAGGAAAACTGGCAGGGGTTAAATGCATCCATATAGCCCAGGAGCTATATGTGATGTATTTTTTGCCATCTAAGGTGTTTTTATTGCGTCTCAGGGCGCCCCCCCCCCAGCGCCCTGCACCCTCAGTGACCGGAGTGAGAAGTTTGCTGAGAGCAATGGCGCACAGCTGCGGTGCGGCTCTGGGACCCATCCATGGCTGGGCCTGTGATCGGTCCCTCTGGAGCTAATGTCCAGTAGCCTAAGAAGCCCAATCCACTCTGCACGCAGGTGAGTTCGCTTCTTCTCCCCTTAGTCCCTCGGTGCAGTGAGCCTGTTGCCAGCAGGACTCACTGAAAATAAAAAAAAACCTAACTTAAACTTTTACTCTAAGCAGCTCAGGAGAGCCACCTAGTATGCACCCTTCTCGTTCGGGCACAAAAATCTAACTGAGGCTTGGAGGAGGGTCATAGGGGGAGGAGCCAGTGCACACCAGGTAGTCCTAAAGCTTTTACTTTTGTGCCCAGTCTCCTGCGGAGCCGCTATTCCCCATGGTCCTGACGGAGTCCCAGCATCCACAAGGACGTCAGAGAAACTGGGGTTCCATTTAGTACCATGGGGATGTACCAAAGCTCCCAAACCGGGTGGGAGAGTGCTTAGGTTCCTGCAGAACTGATTGACCAAACTGAAGGTCCTCAGAGGCCAAAGTATCAAACTTGTAGACAGACGGATCCTCTGGTGTATGTAAAGATGTGATCCGGACCATTTGTCCAACAGATCGAGCTGGAAGGGTCTTGCGTGAAACCTTCCATATTGAATCGCCTCGTAAGGGCCCACCATTTTCCCTAGTAGTCGAATGCATAGATGCACCGATATCCGCGTTGGCTTCAGGACATCCCGAACCATCGACTGGATTACCAATGCCTTTTCCAATGGAAGGAACACTTTCTGCGACTCCGTGTCCAATATCATTCCCAGGAATGGGAGCCTCTGTGTTGGCTCTAGGTGAGATTTCTGAAGGTTCAGAATCCACCCTTGAACCTGGAGAAGTTTGGTTGAGAGGCCAATGCTGTCCAGCAACCTCTCCTTGGACGGCGCCTTTATCAGAAGATCGTCCAGGTACGGAATTATGTTCACTCCCTGCTTGCGAAGGAGAAACATCATCTCTGCCATTACTTTGGTGAATACCCTCGGTGCCGTGGAAAGACCAAATGGTAGGGCCTGGAACTGGTTGTGACAGTCCTGTAGTACAAACTGTAGATAAGCCTGATGAGGCGGCCAGATCGGAATGTGAAGGTACGCATCCTTTATATCCAGAGACACAAGGAATTCCCCTTCCTCCAGACCTGAGATCACCACTCTCAGAGACTCCATCTTGAACTTGAACACTTTTAAGAACGGATTCAAGGACTTGAGGTTTAGAATTGGTCGCACAGAACCGTCCGGTTTCGGTACTACAAACAAGTTGGAATAGTATCCCTTGTTGTGCAGATGAGGTGGAACTGGAACAATTACTTGAGTCTGTACCAGTTTTTGGATGGCCTGCTGTAAAGTTATACTTGCCTCTTGAGAAGCAAGCACCCCCCTCTCTGTCTGCTGTTTGTTTGTGACCCCTCCCCCTTTCTAGCACCTGATATATAATTATCTCCAGGAATGATTGAGCAACTGCCACTGTTTGTTTGTTTGCTCTTGTGAAGCTGGTAAGCCTGATTTGAAGAATCTGTGAGGTGGGAGGTCTTGGAACTCCAGTTTGTATCCCTGGGAAATAAGATCTATGACCCAGGGATCCCGGCACGAACTTGACCAGATGTGACTGAAGAATTTTAGTTGGGCTCCCACCTGACAGCCCTCCAGGCCTGGCGGTCCACCATCATGCTGAAGGCTTTGAGGAAGCAGAGCCTGAGCTCTGTTCCTGAGCACATGCAAATGCTGGTTTGCGTGGTTTACCTCTTGCACCTCTGGAAGACGTAGAAGCGCCTCTGGATTTTCCCTTAAACTTGGCTGTCCGAAAGGACTGTAAATTTGAAGCTGAATAAGCTTTCCTGGCTGTGGGAGCTGCGGAAGGAAGATACGTAGACTTACCCGCAGTAGCTCTGGAGATCCATTTGTCTAGTTCATCTCCAAACAAGGCCTCTCCTGTGAATGGCAGGCCTTCCACGCCTTTCCTGGAGTCCGCATCAGCAGTCCACTGGCGTAGCCACAAGCCCCTGCGTGCTGACACTGCCATAGCGGTGGTGCGTGCATTAAGCAAACCAATCTATTTTATGGCCTCCACCATAAAGTTCGCAGAGTCCTGTATATGCTGCAGGAGTAAAACAACATCCCTCCTAGACAAGAAATCTAACCCCTCAATTAGGTTACCTGACCATTTAGCAATGGCTTTTGTGATCCACGCACATGCAATAGTGGGTCTTTGGGCCACCCCAGCAGCTGTGTACAATGATTTGAGTGTAGTCTCAATTTTACGATCGGCCGTATCTTTTAGGGAGGCTGCACCAGGGACAGGTAATACAATTTTACGTGACAGCCTAGAGACTGATGCGTCCACTATCGGTGGATTTTCCCATTTTTTCCTATCCTCTAGGGGAAAAGGAACAGATGAGAGCAACCTTATAGGGATTTGAAATTTCTTAACAGGATTAACCCACGGTTCTTCAAACAGGGTACAGGTTGAGTATCCCATATCCAAATATTCCGAAATACGGAATATTCCGAAATACGGACTTTTTTGAGTGAGAGTGAGATAGTGAAACCTTTGTTTTTTGATGGCTCAATGTACACAAACATTGTTTAATACACAAAGTTATTAAAAATATTGTATTAAATGTCCTTCAGGCTGTGTGTATAAGGTGTATATGAAACATAAATTAATTGTATGAATGTAGACACACTTTGTTTAATGCACAAAGTTATATAAAATATTGGCTAAAATTACCTTCAGGCTGTGTGTATAGGGTGTATATGTAACATAAATGCATTCTGTGCTTAGATTTAGGTCCCATCACCATGATATCTCAATATAGTACGCAATTATTCCAAAATACGGAAAAATAAGATTTTACTTACCGATAAATCTATTTCTCATAGTCCGTAGTGGATGCTGGGGACTCCGTCAGGACCATAAGGAATAGCGGCTCCGCAGGAGACAGGGCACAAAAGCAAGCTTTTAGGATCACATGGTGTGTACTGGCTCCTCCCCCTATGACCCTCCTCCAAGCCTCAGTTAGGTACTGTGCCCGGACGAGCGTACACAATAAGGAAGGATCATGAATCCCGGGTAAGACTCATACCAGCCACACCAATCACACCGTACAACTTGTGATTTGAACCCAGTTAACAGTATGATAACAATGAAGTAGCCTCTAAAAAAGATGGCTCACAACAATAATAACCCGATTTTTTTGTAACAATAACTATGTACAAGTAATGCAGACAATCCGCACTTGGGATGGGCGCCCAGCATCCACTACGGACTATGAGAAATAGATTTATCGGTAAGTAAAATCTTATTTTCTCTAACGTCCTAGTGGATGCTGGGGACTCCGTCAGGACCATGGGGATTATACCAAAGCTCCCAAACGGGCGGGAGAGTGCGGATGACTCTGCAGCACCGAATGAGAGAACTCCAGGTCCTCCTCAGCCAGGGTATCAAATTTGTAGAATTTAGCAAACGTGTTTGCCCCTGACCAAGTAGCTGCTCGGCAAAGTTGTAAAGCCGAGACCCCTCGGGCAGCCGCCCAAGATGAGCCCACCTTCCTTGTGGAATGGGCATTTACAGATTTTGGCTGTGGCAGGCCTGCCACAGAATGTGCAAGCTGAATTGTACTACAAATCCAACGAGCAATAGTCTGCTTAGAAGCAGGAGCACCCAGCTTTTTGGGTGCCTTCAATATAAACAGCAAGTCAGACTTTCTGACTCCAGCCGTCCTGGAATTATATATATATATATATATATTTTCAGGGCCCTGACAACGTCTAGCAACTTGGAGTCCTCCAAGTCCCTAGTAGCCGCAGGCACCACAATAGGTTGTTTCAGGTGAAACGCTGACACCACCTTAGGAAGAAACTGGGGACGAGTCCGCAGTTCTGCCCTGTCCCGAATGGAAAATCAAATATGGGCTTTTGTAAGACAAAGCCGCCAATTTTGACAATCGCCTGGCCGAGGCCAGGGCCAACAGCATGGTCACTTTACATGTGAGATATTTCAAATCCACAGATTTGAGTGGTTCAAACCAATATGATTTGAGGAATCCCAACACTACGTTGAGATCCCACGGTGCCACTGGAGGCACACAAGGGCTGTATATGCAATACTCCCTTGACAAACGTCTGGACTTCAGGAACTGAAGCCAATTCTTTCTGGAAGAAAATCTATAGGGCCGAAACTTGAACCTTAATGGACCCCAATTTGAGGCTCATAGACACTCCTGTTTGCAGGAAGTGCAGAAATCGACCTAGTTGAAATTTTTTCGTGGGGCCTTCCTGGCCTCACCCACGCAACATATTTTTACCACATGTGGTGATAACGTTGTGCGGTCACCTCCTTCCTGGCTTTGACCAGGGTAGGTATGACCTCTTCCGGAATGCCTTTTCCCTTAGGATCCGGCGTTCAAACCGCCATGCCGTCAAACGCAGTCGCGGTAAGTCTTGGAACAGACAAGGTCCCTGCTGGAGCAGGTCCTTTCTTAAAGGCCGATGCCACGGTTCCTCTTGGAACAGACATGGTACTTGCTGAAAGCAAATCCCTTCTTAGCTCCCGAGGCCATTAGTCCTCTGTGAGCATCTCTTGAAGTTCCGGTTACCAAGTCCCTCTTGGCCAATCCGGAGCCACGAGTATAGTTCTTACTCCTCTATTCTTATAATTCTCAATACCTTGGTTATGAGAAGCAGAGGAGGGAACACATACACCGACTGTTACACCCACGGTGTTACCAGGACGTCCACAGCTATCGCCTGAAGGTCTCGTGACCTGGCGCAATACCTGTCCCATTTTTTGTTCGGGCGGGACGCCATCATGTCCACCTTTGGTCTTTCCCAACGGTTCACAATCATGCGGAAAACTTCCCGATGAAGTTGCCACTCTCCCGGGTGGAGGTCGTGCCTGCTGAGGAAGTCTGCTTCCCAGTCGTCCACTCCCGGAATGAACACTGCTGACAGTGCTATCACATGATTTTCCGCCTAGCGAAAAATCCTTGCAGTTTTGCCACTGCCCTCCTGCTTCTTGTGCCGCCCTTTCTGTTTACGTGGGCGACTGCCGTGATGTTATCCCACTGGATCAATACCGGCTGACCTTGAAGCAGAGGTCTTGCTAAGCTTAGAGCATTATAAATTTGCTCTTAGCTCCAGTATATTTATGTGGAGAGAATTCTCCAGACTTGATCACACTCCTTGTGTGACTGCTCCCCAGCCTCTCAGGCTGGCCTCCGTGGTCACGAGCATCCAATCCTGAATGCCGAATCTGCGGCCCTCTAGAAGATGAGCACTCTGTAATCACCACAGGAGAGACACCCTTGTCCTTGGATATAGGGTTATCCGCTGATGCATCTGAAGATGCGATCCGGACCATTTGTCCAGCAGATCCCACTGAAGAGTTCTTGCGTGAAATCTGCCGAATGGAAGCGCTTCGTAATAAGCCACCATTTTTACCAGGACTCTTGTGCAATGATGCACTGACACTTTTCCTGGTTTTAGGAGGATCCCGATTAGCTCGGATAACTCCCTGGCTTTCTCCTCTGGGAGAAACACCTTTTCCTGGACTGTGTCCAGAATCATCCCTAGGACCAGCAGACGTGTCGTCGGAACAACTGCGGTTTTGGAATATTTAGAATCCACCCGTGCTGTCGTAGAACTACTTGAGATAGTGCTACTCCGACCTCCAACTGTTCTCTGGACCTTGTTCTTATCAGGAGGTCGTCCATTTTCTTTGAAGACGAATCCTCCTTTCGGTCATTACCTTGGTAAGGACCCGGGGTGCCTTGGACAATCCAACGGCATAGTCTTGAAACTGATAGTGACAGTTCTGTACCACGAACCTGAGGTACCCTTGGTGAGAAAAGGCAAATTTTGGGACATGGAGGTAAGCATCCCTGATGTCCCGGGACACCATATAGTCCCCTTGTTCTTTGCTATCACTGCTCTAAGTGACTCCATCTGGATTTGAACCCTTGTAAGTGTTCAAATTTTTCAGATTTAGAATAGGTCTCACCTAGCCTTCAGTACCACCATATAGTGTGGAGTAATACCCCTTTCCTTGTTGTCGGAGGGGTAATTTTATTATCACCTGCTGGGAATACAGCTTGTGAATTGTTTTCAATACTGCCTCCCTGTCGGAGGGAGACATTGGTACAGCAGACTACAGGAACCTGCGAGGGGGGAAACCTCTCGACATTCCAATCTGTACCCCTTGGATACTACTTGTAGGATCCAGGGGTCCTGTACGGTCCCAGCGTCATGCTGAGAACTTGGTAGAAGCGGTGGAGGGCTTCTGTTCCTGGGAATGGGCTGCCTGCTGCAGTCTTCTTCCCTTTCCTCTATCCCTGGGCAGATATGACTCTTATAGGGACGAAAGGACTGAGGCTGAAAAGACGGTGTCTTTTTCTGCAGAGATGTGACTTAGGGTAAAAAACGGTGGATTTTCCAGCAGTTGCCCTGGCCACCAGGTCCCATGGACCGACCCCAAATAACTCCTCCCCTTTATACGGCAATACATCTTTGTGCCGTTTGGAATCTGCATCACCTGACCACTGTCGTGTCCATAAACATCTTCTTGCAGATATGGACATCGCATTTACTCTTGATGCCAGAGTGCAAATATCCCTCTGCGCATCTCGCATATATAGAAATGCATCCTTTAAATGCTCTATAGTCAATAAAATACTGTCCCTGTCAAAGGTATCAATATTTTTAGTCAGGGAATCTGACCAAGCCACCTCAGCTCTGCACATCCAGGCTGAGGCGATCGCTGGTCGCAGTATAACACCAGCATGTGTGTGTATACTTTTTAGGATATTTTTCAGCCTCCTATCAGCTGGCTCCTTAAGTACGGCCCTATCCGTAGATGGTACCGCCACTTGTTCTGATAAGCGTGTGAGCGCCTTATCCACCCTGAGGGGTGTTTCCCACCGCGCCTTAACTTCTGGCGGGAAAAGGTATACCGCCAATAATTTTCTATCGGGGGAAACCCACGCATCATCACACACTTCATTTAATTTATCTGATTCAGGAAAAACTACAGGTAGTTTTTTCACCTCACACATAATACCCTTTTTTGTGGTACTTGGAGTATCAGAAATATGTAACACCTCCTTCATTGCCCTTAACGTGTGGCCCTAAAAGAAAATACGTTTGTTTCTTCACCGTCGACACTGAAATCAGTGTCCGTGTCTGGGTCTGTGTCGACCGACTGAGGTAAATGGGCATTTTACAGCCCCTGACGGTGTTTGAGACGCCTGGACAGATACTAATTTGTTCGCCGGCCCTCTCATGTCGTCAACCGGCTTGCAGCGTGTTGACATTGTCACGTAATTTCCATAAATAAGCCATCCATTCCGGTGTCGACTCCCTAGAGAGTGACATCACCATTACAGGCAATTTGCTCCGCCTCCTCACCAATATTTTCCTCATACATGTCGACACACACGTACCGACATACAGCACACACATAGGGAATGCTCTGATAGAGGACAGGACCCACTAGCCCTTTGGGGAGACAGAGGGAGAGTTTGCCAGCACACACCAAAACGCTATAATTATCCAGGGACAACCTTTATATAAGTGTTCCTCCCTTATAGCATTTTAATATATATACATATCGCCAAATCAGTGCCCCCCCTCTCTGTTTTAACCCTGTTTCTGTAGTGCAGTGCAGGGGAGAGCATGGGAGCCTTCCCACCAGCCTTTCTGTGAGGGAAAATGGCGCTGTGTGCTGAGGAGAATAGGCCCCGCCCCCTTTCCGGCGGGCTTCTTCTCCGGAGTTTTAGATATCTGGCAGGGGTTAAATACATCCATATAGCCTCAAGGGCTATATGTGATGTATTTTTCGCCATACAGGTATTATACATTGCTGCCCAGGGCACCCCCCCCCCCAGCGCCCTGCACCCTCCGTGACCGCTGTGTGAAGTGTGCTGACAACAATGGCGCACAGCTGCAGTGCTGTGCGCTACCTGATGAAGACTGAGAGTCTTCTGCCGCCTGGTTCCGGACCTCTTCATCTTCAGCGTCTGCAAGGGGGGGGCGGCGGCGCGGCTCCGGGACGAACCCCAGGGCGAGCCCTGTGTTCCGACTCCCTCTGGAGCTATGTCCAGTAGCCTAAGAATCCAATCCATCCTGCACGACGCAGGTGAGTTGAAAATCTCTCCCCTAAGTCCCTCGATGCAGTGAGCCTGTTGTCAGCAGGACTCACTGAAAATAAAGAACCTAAAAACTTTTTCTAAGTAACTCTTTAAGAGAGCCACCTAGATTGCACCCTTCTCGGCCGGGCACAAAAACCTAACTGAGGCTTGGAGGAGGGTCATAGGGGGAGGAGCCAGTACACACCATGTGATCCTAAAAGCTTGCTTTTGTGCCCTGTCTCCTGCGGAGCCGCTATTCCCCATGGTCCTGACGGAGTCCCCAGCATCCACTAGGACGTTAGAGAAAATCCGATATCCAAAATACCTCTGGTCCCAAGCATTTTGGATAAGGGATACTCAACCTGTATTAAATTCCTTTGACGCAGGAAAAGTGACTTCTTTTTTACATTAAAATAAAATTCCTCACACTCCTCTGACACCTTATCAGGAATTTGCAGAACATCTCTGATAGCCTCTATAAGAGCCACTATTCACTGTGACAGAGTAGCATCCCCCCCACCCCCCTCCAAATCCACCTCACCCTCCTCCATGTCTGACCCGTCAGACTGCAAGATATAGGCCAGAGATCGTTTTGGGGGAAAAATTGGAGGGGAATGAGACGCTGCTTTGGGGACGGAGTCTCTATTCATAAACTCATCCACAGTCTTTCTTAAGTATTGCGTCTCTTTCTCATTTCTATTTGAGATCATTCCCTTAATGGAAGTAACCTAATCCGGTTCAGCCCCGCTATTCTGGGAAGGTGCACTGCCCTGAGTACCCAGTAGTAAACCCCCTGGTGAAGAGGAACACTCCGCTGTACAAGAAACACACACTTTGCCTGACATAATGTAAATGTGACAGCGTGCACACACACACACACACACAGGAAAAGGTTAAGCACAATTAACCCACAAAGAGCCCTTCAGGGAGACACAGAGTTATTTGGAGCCAGCCCCCACCGCACCCTTATCGCTAATGCCAAGCTTAGCCAGGTCGCAGACTAAGTACCCTGATAGGGGACTTAGTACACTAAAATTTGCTCCCCCCCTGCTATGACCCCCTGGTACTGCTGAGGTAATCTGGAGTCTCTCTGGAGGAACTGCGCATCCCTGTCAGTCAGCGTCTGTGTCCACTGCAGAGGGAAAATGGCGCTGGTGAGCTGCTGGATCCTCTCATAGTGAAAGCCCCGCCCCTTCAATGGCGCGCGGTCTTCCCGCTTTTTTTATACTGGCTGAGGTAATCTGGTGCTTAAAATTGAGAGAAATCCGTTTTAAGGCTATTTTTTTGCCAGTGTGAATACTGTGCACAGTGTAATGAGACGCAGCTGTGTACTGTGTCTGGAGACGCATTCCGCCCCGGTTAGAAGCCGTGCGTCTCTGTACCCTCATGCCGCCATAATGGCTGGCGACCCGCTAGTCGGGATGCCGGCTTAGTACTCACCACTCTTCTTTCTTCTGGCTCTGTTAGGGGTGGCGGCGTGCTGCGGGAATGTACGATCACAGTGGTGAGGCTTGCGAATAGTTCCCTCAGGAGCTCAGTGTCCTGTCAGCGGGGAACGGGACCATTAACCCTTCAAGAGGTTGGGCCGTCCCCCCCTTCCTAAGTCCCACTAAGCAGGCAGGCTGGTGCCAACCAGCCCTGCCTGAAAATAACAAACATACTGTATAAAATAAATGCAGAAAACTCTTCAGGAGCTTCCATAAGCGTGACCGACTCCTCCGGGCACATTTTCTAAACTGTCCAGTAGGAGGGGCATAGAGAGGAGCCAGCCCACACTATCAAATTCTTAAAGTGCCCATGGCTCCTAGTAGACGCGTCTATACCCATGGTACTAAATGGACCCCAGTATCCTCTAGGACGTAAGAGAAAATAACTGAAGCGACCTCTTAGTGTGCCTTGAGGACAGTGGTTGGGTACCCCTGCCCTAGAGAAAAGCAGGAGCTTTAAAGTCCAACCTGACCCTACCACCCAGGCTCTAAGCAGTGACCAGCCAGCAGCTTGAGTCACATCTCCATGGTACGTACTGTAGGTGCTGATTTAGAAGTGCATGCTGTAACACAGCGGCTGTGAATTTGTACACGGCGTGGCTGTGCTTTACTACGCTTAAATTGCAGGTGGCGTCTTAAGAAAATAAACACCCACTGCAGGATTGTCTGCTCTCCTGCTGCATCCAAAGACACCGCAGCGTGAATATCGGCCATCGGAGTAATTCTCAGATTACGCAGGATGTCCGTGGATATCACATTGCTGGAGCAAGCAGCCACTGGCTTCAGTATGCCCAGAAAATGGGGCCAACACTCCACGTTTTTGGGAACACTGCCTGTTACCGCCCCCAAACACCAGCAGCATGTCAATCAAGCTGCGGCATTTGGGGCACTGTGATCAACATTGCAGTCCCAGATCTGAACATGCGCATCGGTAAATTGCAAAAAATAAATTGCCACAGCATCCACCTCTGAATCAGCCCCTCTGATACCTGTCTGAGATACGTTTCATAAACCAAAGAGAGGAAGTATTCCCTATTATGGGCACACACGGACAATTGTATGTAAAATTTACTTCAAATCAAATATCGATTAGATAGGTGACCACTAACTATAAAATATAACTTTTATTAATGTTCTATATAAGGAAGGTTTGCAAAATATAGTGCAAGTGAGAATAGTGTGTAAATAAATGACAAGTGAATTAAAATGCTAGACCACTGTTGTTGATAGAATTTCCAGATTGTAACTAATTATTTGCAATATAAACTCCTTCCTATCCCAAATCAGACACAATTGTATCGTTGTGAATTATTTGTAGCAATTATGTGTGTTATGTCTGTGGTTTAGTTCAAACTTATGGGCCCTACAGACTGGTTGATACCAGTGAAAGATATGAACGATCGCGTTCATTAATGAACGAGATATTATTCATATCTTTCAGTGTGTAGGCACCAGCGATGAACGATGCGCGGCCCCGCGCTCGTTCATTGCTGGTGTCGGCTCGTATAAACATGCAGACCAATATGGCCAATCTCGTCCAGATTTGCATGCAGTGCTATGGAGCCTGGTGAAGGTGGAGTGAAGAAACTTCACTCCCCCCGTCAGCTCCCCTCCAGCCGCCAGGTCGCCCATTTCCGCCGTCGGGCAGCTCGGTGGCATGTCGCTATGTGTGTAGGGCCCATAAGTGTTGTTCTCCAGGTCTCATTGGCATTATACATTAAAGCTCTCTCTATGCGGGCAGCGTGCGCATCACTGCCTAATCAGGCGCTAGCAATTGTTTATGAGACCTAGTTTTATGAGTAACCAGTATAAATTATTATTGAAACCACCGGACATTTATCTCTCATTTCTCTTATATAAATCACTGTTATTTAATGTCAAACTCACTAATGATATAGCAGTCCTGATTTATGCTGCCAATTGCGTCTACATACATAGTATACCATATGTGAGTAAACTGATGTGATTATTCAATAGGTGAGTGTTAATACCCCTATTATTTATATAATGATATCCAAATACTAAGATATAGGAATTCCTATCTGGTGTGTGTATAACACTTTCGCTAAGATTTCATATTAGGAAATCCCATCTATAAATGCAGCAATATACCAGGATCCATTACCCAATTTATTTAACTGAGTCAGAGTTTTTACACATGGGTTTAAATGGACTCAAAACATCACTCCATGACACGTTTGCCTGGAAGGTACTTGGAAATCATTACTTTTTAGTACATATATGGGGCATCGGTCCACACTGACTGTTTAACCACAGGTGTCTCTAATAAGCGCGTCTCAGCGTTCTCAACCGCTTCTCCGTACAGGAGCTAGAAACTCCACATTGGACCGCGTCCTCACTAGTAATGCTGTCTCCGGCTAAGTATTCCTGTCTGCGGTCACAGCTCCCTATTAGTCCATGGTACGTATTGTAGGTGCTGATTTAGAGTGTATGCTGTAACACAACTGCTGTGACTTTGTAAACGGTGCGGCTGTGCTAAATTAGGCTTAAATTGCAGGAAGCGTCTTAAGAAAATAAACACCCACTGCAGGCTTGTCTGCTCTGCTGCTGCATCTAAAGACACAGCAGCGTGAATATTGGACATCGGAGTCATTCTCAGATTACTCAGGATGTCCATGGATATCACTTTGCTGGAGCCAGCGAAGCTCCATCTAATGAAACAGTCACTGGCTTCAGAATGCCCAGAAAATTGGGCCAACACTCCCCCGTTTTTGGGAACACTGCCTGTTGCCGCCCCCAAACACCAGCAGCACGTCAATCATGCTGCGGCATTTGGGGCACTGTGGTCAACATCGCAGTCCCAGATCTGAACATGCGCATCAGCAAATTGCAAAAAATAAATTGCCACAGCATTCATCTCTGAATCAGCCCCTCTGATACCTGTCTAAGCGACCTAAGGGGCATCTCCAGCTTAATATGCCTCCTGTCCCTCAAGACCGCAGCACAGAATCGGAATGATGGTGGGCTGAAATAGTCACGCTATGGGAGCATCCACCCTAGACAGCAGTTCCCATTATTCCATATCCTCACAGGGGATATAATAGTTTCCAGCTTATGCGAGACTGGAACCTTCTTTCAGGCCTGGCCCACACTACGCAAACTAGCTAACCCAGGTAAGAAGAAACATCCTGGGACTGATTCTACGTTGGAAGCATGGCAAAAAAAAAGCAACCGTGTACTAGGGACTGGAATTGGGACTGGTTAACATTAACTGGATCTTGCCACTGATGGCTGATATGCAATGATGTGTTTTTAAAAAATTTTATTTGCTGCCCTTGGCACAGGGATACGGAGCTTAGCACCACCATCTGCCATTCCACTGTGCCCCTCCCCTTTCAATGACTGGCCCTTTGCCTGCCATCCAAAAGGTGCAAAACATGTATCGTTCCCTGTCAACTGGGTCATGCTATCGATGGTCATTATAACAGGACTGATTGGCATTTTGTAAAATAACACTGACAAGATTTCCATATTACAGGCATCTCTTTACCTTTTTCAGTTTGTTTAACTTTGGTAAGTTTGCGACAGAGGTGAGGCAGACGTTTATTGTGCTCAGAAATTCCAGTTCTTCAAATTCATCTGTCAGCCCTTCTATTTTTCCTTCCTTTGATAGGCAGTTATCCAAGACCAGCTCTTTCACCTGAAAACAAATACAATACAGTTGTATCATGTGAAAAACGAGTGTGCACAAAACTGATTTTGTCACTATACTATAAGTCCATAGGCAGCACACAGCGAGACTGAATGTCATTATAAGGGGTTGGGTATGTGTAACCGGCGGTCACCATACTGACGCCAGGATCCCAGTTTCGAGATGGCCATCGGTGGGGGGGGGGCGCGAGTGCAACGAAGCCCCTCGCGGGCTCGCCACAGGTTTTATTCCCACTCTATGGTGGTCATTCTGAGTTGTTCGCTCGGTAATTTTCTTCGCATCGCATCGATTTTCCGCTATTTGCGCATGCGCAATGTTCGCACTGCGACTGCGCCAAGTAAATTTGCTATGTAGATTGGTATTTTACTCACGGCATTACAAGGTTTTTTCTTCGTTCTGGAGATCGGAGTGTGATTGACAGGTAGTGGGTGTTTCTGGGCAGAAACTGGCCGTTTTATGGGAGTGTTTGAAAAAACGCTACCGTTTCTGGGAAAAACGGAGGAGTGTCTGGGCGAACGCTGGGTGTGTTTGTGACGTCAAACCAGGAACGACAAGCACTGAACTGATCGCACTGGAAGAGTAAGTCTCGAGCTACTCAGAAACTGCACAGAGAAGTCTTTTCGCAATATTGCGAATCTTTCGTTCGCAATTTTGATAAGCTAAGATTCACTCCCAGTAGGCGGCGGCTTAGCGTGTGCAATGCTGCTAAAAGCAGCTTACGAGCGAACAACTCGGAATGACCACCTATGGGTGTCGTGTACACCCATGAGTGGGAATAGTCCCCGTTAGTGGGCATGCCGACTATCAGGATTGTTAGGGGGCGGGATCCCGGCGTCAGTATTGTGTCTATCGGTCTCCTGGCCGCGCCGCTCCCCCAACTACATCCCCATTATAAGGGACAGTATCATAATACTATAACAAGGAAACATCCCTCCTACACAGCACACTGTTTTTGAACAGTGATTTGTAAGAACATACTCTATGAATAGGTTTCTCCTCGCATTTCCACCACTGTAGAGAAATTCATGAGGCAGTGGACTATCAACCACGCTGCACAGAGTACTGACTAGTCCTTCAAGAAGAATCACTCCTATATGTAAATGATCCATGAGCATTTATAGGTATATTAGAGGAAGGCCTGTGCCAAGTGAATGATGAACCGAAGGATAGCATCACATTTTCCCCTACAGGAGTTTCTTGAGGAAAGATGCAGGTGCCAGTGTGGGGTGTGATGATGCATCACCATGTCCTATACCCCACCCATTTCACTAAAGAAAGGATGAGATGAGGGGGGTGGGGGGAACTCCACAAAACTCTGAATTAGGCAAGTATGCTTCACATACAATAACTACTACTGTCAGACTGCAACTTTAGCCTCTATATCATGTCCTAGTTAACCAAATGCGCTAGCATGCATAGCAACCATATGACTTGGAAACTGAGTGAGCATCCACTGGGATGGATAATAACCCAAGTTGTTAATATGCTCCAGAGACAGGAAATGCAGAGACCAGGGGTGGTCAGGTGCCAAAACAGTCAAAAATCAGAAGAAAACATTTAATCAGCCCATGCCAAAGCTGTCTGCGGCTATTCTTGTATCATGGATAGTGAAAATATTGCCGTGGAAATATATTCTTGATCCTTTATTGAGTAAAACTATATTTCTAGAACTATTCTGTAATCACCGTAAAGTCTGTAATACAGATCTATCTGTCTAATGCATAGTGGTGTAGAGTGGGCGGAGCAAGTGAAAGTTGACCAGCTGGTCAACTTTTGCACCAGTTATTAAAGGAGTAATAAGAGGACAAGGGAGTGTTCCTTGACAGAACTTGCTATGCCTGTACACATGCAGCGCCCCCTGACCTCTGCTCCTACACCAGCCCCCACCCGGTGGATCTTTAATTACACTTTACTTTTCTCAGTGCCTCTGGCTCTTCAGTGCTGTCAACACAGCACCTCCTGGTTCCACAGTAACTGGAGAGCACTGGTTAAAAGGCAACCACAAGGAGATTTGCTTACCATAGGTAAATCTCTTTCTGCGCGCTACACTGGAATCCACAGGGAATAACATTGGGGTGTAGAGTTGGATCTTGATCCGAGGCACCAACAGGCTAAAGCTTTGACTTTTCCTATGGTAAGTCTACCATAAATCTCCTTTTCTGCAGTGGGATACACTGGTATTCCACAGGGAATAACATCGGGGATGTCCTAAAGCAGTTCCTCATAGGAGGGGACGCACTATAGCGGGTACAAGAACCTGCGTCCGAAGGAAGCATCCTCGCAGGGGGAAGTATCAAATGCATAGA
Organism: Pseudophryne corroboree; assembly: GCF_028390025.1. Taxonomy (NCBI): domain Eukaryota; kingdom Metazoa; phylum Chordata; class Amphibia; order Anura; family Myobatrachidae; genus Pseudophryne; species Pseudophryne corroboree. The sequence continues at coordinate 191,788,943 of NC_086449.1, read as the reverse complement.
ACCTGATGAACGTGTTTACTGAGGACCACATAGCCGCCTTGCACACTTGTTCTGGGGACACGCCACGGCGGGCCACCCAAGAAGGTCCAACAGACGGAGTAGAATGGGCCTTAATAGCAGCAGGAGCTGGGAGCCCAGCCTGCGCATACGCTTGTGCAATCACCATTCTAATCCATCTGGCCAAAGTTTGCTTATTCGCAGGCCAGCCACGTTTGTGAAAACCAAAAAGGACAAAAAGAGAATCTGACCTCCGGATGGAGGCAGTCCTCTCCACATATATACGGAGAGCCCGTACCACATCCAAAGACCGCTCTTTGGAAGACAAACCAGGAGAGATAAAGGCCGGAACCACAATCTCTTGATTAAGGTGGAAAGATGACACCACCTTAGTTAGATAACCAGGGCGAGTTCTAAGAACTGTACAATCACGGTGAAAAATCAGAAAGGGTGGACGACAGGACAAGTCCAACACCCTCCTAGCAGAGGCAATAGCCAACAGAAAAATAACCTTAAGCGTAAGGCATTTAAGGTCCACAGAGTCAAGAGGTTCAAATGGAGACTCTTGTAGGGCATTCAGAACAACAGACAGATCCCATGGAACCACAGGAGGGACATAGGGAGGCTGAATCCGTAAAACACCCTAAATGAAAGTATGAATGTCAGGAAAAGACGCAATTTTTCTCTGAAACCACACCGACAAGGCAGATACATGAACATTAAGGGAGGCCAAACGAAAGCCTAAGTCCAGGCCTTGTTGAAGAAAAGCCAAAAGTCTGGCAGTGCTGAACTTGTATGCATAAGTCTTAGCAGCACACAAGGTGAAGTAAGAATTTCAGACCCTATAATAAATCCGAGCCGAACCCGGTTTACAGGCCTTTAACATAGTTCGAACGACCGCCTCAGAGAATCCCTTAGCCCTCAGGAGTGAAGCTTCAAGAGCAATGCCGTCAAAGCCAGTGGTGCCAGGTCCTGGTAGACACAAGGGCCCTGAACGAGGAGGTCTGGGCGTTGAGGAAATAGAAGAGGACGCTCTATCGAGAGACCCTGCAGGTCTGAGAACCAATGCCGTCTGGGCCAGGCTGGAGCGACTAGAAGTAGTATTCCTCCTTCTTGCTTGAACTTCCGTATCACCCTGGGCAGAAGAGACACTGGAGGGAACACGTATGGCAGCCGAAAGTTCCATGGAATTGCCAGTGCGTCCATGAACGCTGCTTGAAGATCCCTTGATCTTGCTCCAAAGACCGGAAACTTGTGATTGTGCCGAGACGTCATCAGGTCTACATCTGGTAAGTCCCACTTGTCCACTAGGAGTTGAAAGACTTCTGGATGAAGACTCCACTCTCCGGCGTGTACGTCCTGACGACTGAGGAAGTCCGCTTCCCAGTTGAGGACACCCGGAATGAACACTGCCGATATGGCCGGTAGATGGCGTTCCACCCATTGGAGGATTTTTGACACTTCCATCATTGCCATGCGGCTTCGAGTGCCGCCTTGATGATTTATGTACGTCACCATGGTGGCGTTGTCTGACTGTACTTGAACAGGCCTGTTCTGTACCAGAGGCAGGGCAAGTTTCAGTGCATTGAACACTGCCTGCAATTCCAGAATATTTATCGGGAGGAGAGATTCCTCCCTGGTCCACCGACCTTGAAGAGAGTGTTGCTCCAACACCATGCCCCAACCCCGCAGACTGGCATCCATCGTTAGGAGGACCCAGTTGGAGATCCAGAAGGGATGACCCTTGCCCAATTGTTGGTCGTGTAGCCACCAGCTCAGCGACAGACGGTCCGGAGTCAAGGAGATCATTTGAGACCTGATCCGGTGAGGCAGCCCGTCCCACTTGGAAAGGATTAACCTCTGTAGAGGGCGGGAATGAAATTGAGCGTACTCTACCATGTCGAAAGCCGACACCATGAGGCCTAGTACTTGCATCGCCGAGTGTATCGACACTCTTGGACGAGAGAGGAAGCATCTGATTCTGTCCTGAAGTTTCAGGACTTTCTCTGGAGATAAGAACAAATGTTGGTTGTGTGTGTGTCCAGTAACGCAAGGATTTCTTCCAGTTGATGAGCCCCCCGAGATGAAGCTCCAGGGCGGGAACACCTGCTGTAGATGGCGCCTGGAGCTGGGGGAGGGGCTACAGGTCAGCGCCTTATCCCCTCTGCTGGACTTCACCACCACGTACTATGGAGCCTATGTTAAACTGATTTTAGTAAATCCGACCTGTGCTCCCTGCCCTGGTGGATATAGTGGGGTCCCTGCATGGCCACAGTGTCCACGCCAGCAGCGCGGTCCGTCTCCTGGGACCGTGACTGGATCGCGATTTCGGCGGGTCCGAGCTAGGGAACTCTCTTACCTCCTCCCTGAAGTGCGGCCACGCGATCCAGGAGAGCAGCAGCGGTGATGTGTGCCTTAAGGGAACCGGAGAGCCTCCGCTGCAAGTACCCGGCAACCAGGGCGTGGCAGTATGCAGCGCCGCTGAGGGAGGTAATGGAGCCGCAGCACAGAATGTCAGACTGACATGCCTGTGCTGCAGCCCTTGGAGTCTACTTTCTTCTTTAAAAAGCTCTTTTCAGGGCTGCCTAGCGCAGCCCCACCTATTAGCTGCACTGCAGGCACCAACTTACAAACTGAGCTCCAGTGCCTGGAGGAGGGGCTATAGAGGAGACGGTGCAGTGCATCCTGGGAACAGTCAAAGCTTTAGCCTGTTGGTGCCTCGGATCAAGATCCAACTCTACACTCCGATGTTATTCCCTGTGGAATACCAGTGTACCCCGCTGCAGAAAATAGGATTTTGGTACCTACCAGGTAAATCCTTTTCTTTGAATCCATAGGGGGCACTGGAGTACTCTTGGGATATGGACGGCTTCCACCGGAAGAAGGCACTGAATAAATTAATTTTTGAGACTACTCCTCCCCTCCATATCCTGCAGCACTTCAGTGTTTTTTACTGAGCCGAACAGGATCGATAGAGAGATTGACAAAAGGAGAATTACATATAGTCTCACAGACAACAATAAAGTTGACACAACGTAACAGACAACTAAACAGTTGACACCATAACTGATTAACCCTTGTTAAATTTAAACCAGTCGTGAAAGTGTGTTACCATAAGAACCACTGGACTCCTAAAACAGGTAAACTGCTCTGGGTGGGCGTCCAGTGCCCCCTATGGATTCAAAGAAAAGGATTTACCTGGTAGGTACCAAAATCCTATTTTCTTTTTCATCCACTAGGGGTCACTGGAGTACTCTTGGGATGTACCAAAGTCTCCTCCGTGGCGGGAGAGCTGTTTGGCACCTGTAACACTAAACGGCCAAAGCTAGATGCTGCTGCCGCGAACGTATCAAACTTGTAAAAGCGCACAAACGTGTGCACTGACGACCAAGTAGCCGCACGGCAAAGCTGTGTCGTAGAAGCCCCACGACTCGCTGCCCATGACGTCCCCACAGAACGTGTGGAATGAGCTGTTACTGAAGTAGGTGGCTGTAACTTAGCATAAAGGTAAGCCTGACGTATAGTCAGTTTGATCCATCTGGATAAGGTCTGCTTAGAGGCTGGCCAACCCCTCTTAGCTGCGTCATAGAGAACAAACAACGTATCTGTCTTACGCACAGTAGACGTTCGGGAAACATAGATACGCAATGCGCGAACCACATCCAACGTTCCAGAGTCTCCTGTTAACACAGGAACTACTATTGGTTGATTGATGTGAAAAGACGACACTACCTTTGGTAGAAAAGCGGGATTCGTCCGAAGTTCCGCTCTGTCATCATGAAAAATTAAATACGGTGACTTGCATGACAAGGCACCCAAATCTGAAACACGCTTAGCCGAAGCTAAGGCTAAAAGAAAAATCGTTTTCCAAGTGAGAAATTTAATATCCACTTGTTGTAAGGGTTCAAAGTAATCGGACTGTAAGAAATCTAAAACCAGATTCAAGTCCCATGGTGCTGTAGGTGGAATGAAAGGAGGCTGTATCCTCTTTACACCCTGTAGAAACGTATGTATTGACTGTAACGAGGCCAATTTCCTTTGAAAATAAATTGACAACGCAGATACCTGCACCTTTAATGTGGAAAGACGTAGTCCTCCATCTAACCCCATTTGTAAAAATAACAAAAGACGGGATAATTTAAAAGACGATGTCGGAAATTTCCGAGCTTCACACCAACCTATATAAGTACGCCAAATTCTATAATAATGAGCTGCCGTAACCGGCTTCCTAGCTCGTACCATGGTTGGTATAACAGACTCAGGAATGCCCTCTTTCCTTAAGATGGCCTTTTCAACAGCCACCCCGTCAAACGCAGCCGCGCTAAATCGGGGTAAAGGAACGGACCCTGTTGTAACAGGTCCGGACGTAGTGGGAGTGGCCACGGATCGTCTGCGAGTAACCCGAGGAGATCCGAGAACCAAGCCCTCCGAGGCCAATGAGGCGCTATTAGAATGACTGTGACGAACCCTCTCTTGATCCGTTTTAGCACCAACGGGAGCAGCGGAAACGGTGGAAACAGATACACAAGGCTGTATGGCCACGTGGCTGTGAGAGCATCCACCGCCACTGCCCCTGGATCTCTTGTTCTGGACACATATCTTGACACCTGATGATTGTGGCGGGATGCCATTAGATCCACCTGAGGGTAACCCCACTTCTGGATCAACATCTGAAATACTTCTGGATTCAATGCCCACTCTCCTGGATGAAAATCCCGACGACTGAGAAAATCTGCCTCCCAGTTGTCCACTCCAGGAATGAACACTGCCGATAATATCACCTGGTGATATTCGGCCCATCTGAGGATCCGAGCTACTTCCCGCATAGCCATGCGGCTTCTCGTTCCTCCTTGTTTGTTTATATATGCGACTGCCGTCGCGTTGTCTGACTGCACCTGAACAGTCTGAAAACGAAACATGTACACCGCTTGTCTTAGAGCATTGTAAATCGCCCTGAGTTCCAGAACATTTATGGATAGCGATCTTTCGTGATCCGCCCAGAGGCCCTGGAGCCGATAACTCTGAACTACAGCTCCCCAACCTCTGAGACTTGCGTCTGTTGTCAGAATTATCCAATTCGCGACGCCGAATCGTCTCCCTGCAGATAGATTGTGTATTTTTAACCACCAGAGAAGAGACACCCTGACTTGTGGTGACAACCTCACCCTGTGGTGCAGCTGCAGATGTGATCCCGACCACTGTGCTAACACCTCCAGTTGAAACGGACGTGAGTGAAATCTTCCGAACTGAAGTGCTTCGAAAGCCGCCACCATTGTGCCTAGAAGGCGAATGCACAAATGTACTGAGACTGTGCGTGGCTTGAGCACTAATTGCACCAGATGACGAATGCCCTGTACTTTCTGTTGTGGCAGGTAAACCCTTTGTTTTACTGTATCGAGAATCATCCCTAGGAATTGAAGTCGTTGACACGGAATTAGATGTGATTTCTTTAAACTGACTATCCAACCGTGCTGAACTAGTACATTGTACGTTAGTAAGGCATGTTGGAGAAGCAATTGTTGAGACGGAGCCTTTATGAGTAGATCGTCTAAATACGGAACAATTATTACCCCTAGGGACCTGAGATGAGCTGTCATCACGGACATTACCTTGGTGAATACCCGAGGCGCTGATGAGAGGCCAAACGGTAGAGCCTGAAATTGGTAATGGTCTCGTCTTATCGCAAACCTTAAGAAACTCTGGTGAGGTGGCCAAATCGGAATGTGCAAATACGCATCCTTGAGATCTAGTGCAATCATGAATTCCTGTGGCTCTAACCCTGCAATTACTGACCTGAGAGATTCCATCTTGAATCTGTGGTAAGTGACGTAATGATTGAGACCTTTTAGGTTCAATATTGGCCTGACTGAGCCATCTGGTTTTGGTACCAGAAACAGACTGGAATAATAACCCTGCCCCTGTTCCTGCACAGGGACCGGAATTATCACTGCAGCATTCAGCAGAGACTGAATGGCAACCTGCAGAACTGCTTTCTTGTCGTCCGACACAGGCAGTCCTGTCGTGAAAAATCTTCCTGTCGGAAGATAATCGAACTCTATTTTGTAACCCTCTAATACTAAATTGCGGATCCACCCATCTGTGGACGTCTGCAGCCACGCCCCCTGAAAGCTCTGAAGGCGTGCTCCCACAATTGGAGATCCGAGATGGGCTGGGAGCCCGTCATGCCACTGGTTTGTTAGTGGTCTTGGTGTCTTGACGACGTGCATTGGATTGTCGGGCACTACGTCCCCGACCTCTTCTGCCCGGCGTGACTGCTCCTCCCTGCCCACGAAAGGGCTGAGTTCTAAAGGATTTGAACGCCGGACCAGAATATTTCCGTTTAGGTATAGTTGTAGGCGATGGAAGAAAAACAGACTTCCCTCCAGTAGCCTCAGAAATCCATTTGTCCAATTCAGGACCAAAAAGTTTCTCGCCATCATAAGGCAATGCCTCTATACCTTTTTTAACCTCCGTCTCCGCCTGCCACGAACGCAGCCAAAGTGCTCGTCGTACTGTGACTAGCGATGAGGACAGGCGAGAAGTAAGCTGACAGACGTCAGTAGAAGCTGTACATAGATATTCAGCAGCTTCCCAGATTTGATCCGCGAGAAGTATAAGATGATCATCTTGCAGAGCCGACTTGAGCTCTTTTATCCATACCATTAAAGCTTTAGTAACCCAAATGCCAACCAACCCAGGTCTTAACAGCACTCCAGTTGCTGTGTACATGGACCTTAGCATAGCCTCTATTTTACGATCTGCAGGGTCTTTAAGCGTAGTAGCAGTTGGGACTGGTATGGTTAACTTCCTCGTAAGTTTAGATACGGATGAATCCACCAAAGGTGGGTTCTCCCATGTAGCTGTCATGGCCTCTGGAAACGGGTAACTCGATTTAAATCTACGAGGAATAGAAAACCGTTTGTCCGGATTTTTCCGTGACTCCAGTAACATTTTATTAAGAGATTCCGAGATAGGGAAACACATCGGAGATCTCTGTCGTTTAGTAAAGACTACCTCATCATTCGTCAGTGGCTCCTCAGTTTCCGTAAACTCCAGCGACTGACGAACTGCTCTGATGAGATTGTCAATACCTGGGCTGTCAAAGTCGTCACCTTCTGACTGTTGTTCTATTTCGCCCTCCTCGTACTCCTGTTCAGTGAGGTCTAGTATCCCAGAGACAGGAAAATTAGTAGGAAAAGGAAACTTATCTTTTCCACTCAAGGTGGACTTATGACCAGTTTGAGACTCCCCAGGTAACTCAAATGGTCTCATCTTAAACTCAGATCTTGCCGCCTCTCTTTCTTCACGAGAGGCGGCCAGTTCTGATTGTAAACCAACTAATACATCTGCAAGTAAAGCCCATGGCGGGTCCTGAGATGCCTTTACTTCTGGAATGGAAATCGTATTTATGGCTGTATTAACAACACATGCTGTACATGTGGTGGATCCATCAGGCAACACACTCTTACAGACATGACATGACAAATGTTTCTTAGATTTTGCTGGTGTCTTACTCATTATGAAGACAGACAATACAAACTCCACACAGACAGACTGCACGACTCAGTAATAACACCAAAGTTCCTGGTATATATCTAGGCAAGTGCAGTGCCTGCCAGAAATACGAAAACTGACCCCAAAATTCCTCTAGTACCACTCTTAGCCGAGATGTAAAAATAGGAAACCTGGAACAGACAGGAGAACATTTAAACATATTAAGCATTTCTTGCACTGCCAAATACTGTTAAAGTCTCCCCCCCCCCCACTCCCACGACCTCCGTGTACAGCACCGGGTCTGGGCCTGTGGAAGTTTTGCAAAGGGCCGTGTGAGCGGCCTGACTGTAGACCCCGGACAACGGAACTCCTCGGCTGCTGCGGGCGGATGGCGGAAGCAGAGAGCGTGCTGCATGGAGCCGTGGAGCGGCCCATGCACACGTGCTCCCGCCCGCCACACACAGCATAACGGCGTGTCTGTGTAGCCAAGCAGCGCTGCTGCTGCGCAGGGAGCAGCGGTCTTTTAGGATGCTGGGAACCGGAGAGTGAGAGCGCGCCGCATGGACCGTGAAGCGGCCCATGTACACGCGCTCCGGGCAGCGGTGAGTACCCAACAATCCCCAACAGTGGAGCGGCAGCAAGCGCTGACCGCCCCAACCCAACATACCTGGACCGTGACAAAAGTCTATGACGGGGCCTTCATCCAAGCTCCGTCCAGCTTTCCTGCAGGCAGCCTGCAAGTGGAGTGAGGGAGCTCTTTACAGAGAGGTCCGACACTCACGGCTACTCAGCCGCTTCCACTGTCCCTGACCCACGCCTGTTAGAAGGGGGGAAAGGACGTGGAAATTGAAGAAAAAAAAAAACTTAGAAAAAAATTCCAATACTTTGTGGATGAGCTCCACTATGCCTTCTAACTGTGTCGAGCACAGAAAAAACACTGAAGTGCTGCAGGATATGGAGGGGAGGAGTAGTCTCAAAAATTAATTTATTCAGTGCCTTCTTCCGGTGGAAGCCGTCCATATCCCAAGAGTACTCCAGTGACCCCTAGTGGATGAAAAAGAAATAATATTAAAGTGGAATTTCTTCATTATTCATGGTACCTAAAACCATCCTAAGACATGGGCTGTTGGTCATGCGCTGTGTGCACGCCCCCAGACTAAAACTCTGGTGGAGGACCATGCCCTTTCATGGGCTCCTACCATTGCATTTAGCGTATAAGTTCCTTCATGCTCAAGTCCGACGTATTTTTGAACTTCAGCGTGCATCCTCCCCAGGCACAATTCAGTACTGTAGCATGTTCCTGGCACCAAGGCTACACGCCATGTCTCAGCTTCCTCTAACAGACCTGTGGATATATTTGCTACAACTTCTATAGGTAAAGTGGAGGCGTTTCCCATAGCAACCAATAAGAATCTAGATATCATTTAAAACCGACCCAAATGATACCGATCAGAATTTGGAACTTGCTGAATTTCTCAGGTTCCCCATCGTAACACCGATCTGTGTTTCTTATAGACGAATGGACGATCAAATAGGCGCCAGGGAATCGGGGCACTGATGTATGGCCTGCATAAGTCATATAGCTTTCACTATTAATGTAGCAAAGATTAGAATTACTGTATGTTCACAGGACATGAAGTTTAGTATACAAAACCTTTTTTTTATTATTACAATTTTTTATTGCTATAAAGAGCCACATTTCTAACAAGGACAGGTATTATATTAATACTTTGACCATATAACCTTACAGTACAGCTGTCTTAAGGTAAAACTGTGATTTTTATAGGGAAGTAGTCAAAATGTCGACATTTACAATATTATTACAATATTGACATTCTTTGGGGAGGGGGGATTCAATTGTTTTTGGGACACCCTGTGTCCGACAGTACATTTCAATTAGTGCTTTGTTCAGGAACGAATACCATTCCCACTATGGGGTCTATTCAATTAGTGTCGGAATGTCCGACAAGTCCGAAAAACTGCACTTTTCGACTTTTTTAGGTCGAATCTGGATTCGACCTATTCTAGTGCTTTTCGCACATTCTCCCTCTCGCATCCAACAGTTTACATAGGTTTAGCCGCTTTATACAGCTACACCCGGTCTATGGGGAATGATCATCCCAAAAATGGAATAGGCGTCCAGCGCCGGAACAACAATTGCATATCGCCTGTCTAAAGTATAGGGTGATGTGGCGCAATGGGGTGCTCTAAAACAATTGAATTGCCCCCATAATGTGGACATTACAATCTCAACAGTTATGTCAACACTGAACACGTTGGCATGCACAGAATGTCTATAGGTTCACATTGTCAACATGTTAAATACCAACATTGCACGAACTAGCAGTGGAGGGTTAGGCTGCGGGAGGGGAGGTGAAGGTAGGCTATGAGATGGGAGGTTAGGGTCAGGCACTAGGAGCAGGGTTATATATAGTCACCACCAGAAGTGCTGCAAATTCTTATCAGCTGACCGCCGAACTCAGCAGATAACACTGAGCCACCAGTCTAGGTAAGTCACCGCTAGACCAGCTGTGACGTTTTGTCGACATTCTAATTATGTCAACATATCATCGGTGTCGACATGATGAATGTCGACATTGTCAATGTCAACATTATGACCAAGTCAACATTCTCACGTTGACAAAATATATCATACCCTTTTAAGCGAGTCACTGACTTTGCATACAGCATGATCTGTCCTACTGTGCTCTATACCAAGCACAGAACACATAAAACACTTTGTTTGCACTTACTGTACACAGTACACAAACCTGAAAACAAATAAGTATCTTAAAAATGATAGTGGCTCCTAAAATATTACACTGAAGTAAAACTCAGTGAGAAATAAATGTGCTTCTTTTGTTATGTTTTTATACAGCAATTAAATTTGCGCACCGGCAACAGGCTCACTTCAGCTGCTGCCAGACAATGCTGTGATCTTTAGTTTACATCTCAGATCTGTACATTTGGCATTAGTGGAAATAAGCTGTGTGCAGCACCTCACCGATAGCATGATGGGCAGCATCCCCAATTGTACACACAGCAAGCCAAGCGCTGTGGCCATTTCTGCCTCATTCTCCTGTCACCAATCTGTATCAAATCACTGATTTGGTTTGACAAGTGGAAGCCACAATGCATAACTGCTGAAGCTTCCACTACAATAGACAGAAGCCTTGCAATTTACTTGGCGAAGTATACTACAGTAGAAGGTCATTGCTATCCCTGCTAATGAGGCCACCATTACACACACAAATAAAAACCAAAAACAAAATAAAGTAGGGAGGAGAAAGGCACAGGGCTGTGGAGGGTGGATAATGAAATGTATAGTGTGGTACAGTGAAGAGTGCACTATGGTAGTACATACTGTGCATTGCAGCCAGATGCAGGAGTATGGAATTTACATAGAAACTGATGGCAGATCAGAACAACTTTGCCCATCTAGTCCGCCCCTATTTTATCTTATAGGTATTATCAACCCTTTTTGATCCTTAGTTCTTTGCAAGGATATTCATATGCCATGTTTAAATTGCTCTACTGTCTTAGCGATGAAGCTGTTGCTCTAGGCACAGGGCTATGGGGGTGATTCCAAGTTGATCGTAGCCCTGCAAAATGCGGGGGGACGCCCAGCACAGGGCTATCCCCCCCCCCCCCCCCCCGCAGAATTGCAAAAGCATTGCACAGGAGCGATGTTTTTGAACTTTAGGAGTAGCTCCCAGCCAGCGCAGCTTTAGCGCGACCACCTCTGCCTGTCAATCAGGCAGAGGCGATCGTAGCGCAGCAGTGGCCTTCGGCGCATGCAGCGTGCGATCGGGTCAGAATGACCCCCTATATGTGGGGAGGGAACATTGGTGGACATGAGGTTTCTATGCTGGTCACAGGGTTCTGTATAACTGGATTTTTGGCCCATGTGATGGACATGAGGCTGTTATAATAGGCAACGAGCTAAATCTGCCTGCTATGCACAATATCACCTTTACTGCTGTACACTATTCACTGTACATCCTTCTTCAGAATCCTGTTTGCTAGGGGTTCTATTCATTAAGCACTAATAAGCCTAGTTTCCAGCAAAAACCTGCCAAAAAAGGGCAAAACATTTTCCACATTGTTCTATTTAACAAAGAAAATAGGAATTTAATACTTATCGGTAATTCCTTTTCTCGTAGTCCGTAGTAGATACTGGGTTGACATTATATGGGGTATAGATCGGGTCCATTGGAGCCTGGCACTTTAAGAAATCATTAGTAACCCGGGATTGAAAAAATGGCCCAGGATTGGCTTGCCTAGACGTGACCACCTTATGGGCCTGGACCATAGTGGAAATAACCTTGGATGGGAGACCTTTTCTAGTTAAGCTCTCAAACGTAGCCGCAGTAAGTCTGGATAGACGAACGGTCCTTGTTGAAGAAGGTCCTTGAGAGGCCAGGGTTCCTCTAGAGACATAGGCCCTCATTCCGAGTTGTTTGCTCGCTAGCTGCTTTTAGCAGCATTGCACACGCTAAGCCGCCGCCCTCTGGGAGTGTATCTTAGCATAGCAGAATTGCAAACGAAAGATTAGCAGAATTGCGAATAGAAATTTCTTAGCAGTTTCTGAGTAGCTCGAGACTTACTCAGCCATTGCGATCAGTTCAGTCAGTTTCGTTCCTGGTTTGACGTCACAAACACACCCAGCGTTCGCCCAGACACTCCCCCGTTTCTTCAGACACTCCCGCGTTTTCCCCAGAAACGCCAGCTTTTTTTCGCACACGCCCAGAAAACGGCAAGTTTCCGCCCAGAAACACCCACTTCCTGTCAATCACAGTACGATCACCAGAACGATGAAAAAACCTTGTTATGCCGTGAGTAAAATACCTAACTTTTGTGTAAAATAACTAAGCGCATGCGCTCTGCGAACCTTGCGCATACGCAGTAAGCGACTAATCACAATATAGCGAAAATCGGCAACGAGCGAACAACTCGGAATGACCCCCTTAGTCAGGAGTACCAGGCCCGGCAAGGCCAATCTGGGGCAATTAGAATTGCCTGAACTCTTTCCCTTTTGAGTCTTTTTAGAACTCTTGGAATGAGAGGGATTGGAGGAAACAGGAATACAAACTGGTAATTCCATGGCGCCGTCAGAGCATCTACTGCTGCAGCCTGTGGATCCCATGTTCTGGAACATTAACGACGGAGATTCTTGTTGAGACGAGAAGCCATCAGGTCCATCTGTGGACAGCCCCACCGGTGAACTAGTTGTTGGAATACCTGAGGATGAAGGCCCCATTACCCCAGATGGAGGTCGTGCCTGCTGAGGTAGTCCGCTTCCCAGTTGTCCACTCATGGAATGAATATGGCTGAGATGGCGTTTGCGTTGGCTTCCACCCAGAGGAGTATCCTTGACACCTCTCGTATTGCGGCCATGTTTTTTGTTCCTCCCTGTCGGTTGATGTAGGCCACCGCTGTGACGTTGTCCGACTGCACCTGGATGGCTTGATTCCAAAGGAGATAGGAGGCCTGCAGAAGAGCATTGTAAATTGCCCTGAGTTCCAGGACATTTATGGGATGGGCAGATTCCTGACTCGACCACTTCCCCTGGAACTGGGCCCCCTGGGTCACAGCACCCCAACCCGAGACTGGCATCCGTTGTCAGTAGGGTCCAGGACTGGGTGCTAAAAGACCAACCCTCCACAAGGTGAGAGACTTGTAGCCACCACAACAGGGAGATCCGTGCTTTTGGCGAGAGTTATACTCTGGTGCATGTGCAGGTGAGAACCTGACCACTTGTCCAGCAGATCTAGCTGGAACGGACGCACATAAAACCTGCCGTACTGTACTGCCTTGTAGGAGGCTACCATCTTGCCCAGCAATCGAATGCAAGGATTAATCAAGATTTTGCGGGGTCTGAGCACCGAGCGGATTATAGCCTGGATAGTCAAGGCCTTGTCCATCGGAAGGAATACCTTCAGAGACCGTGTCCAGGATCATTCCCGGGAACTGAATTCTGAGATGGTTCCAGGTGAGACTTCTGGAAATTTAGGATCCATCTGTGATCCGTAAAGAGGCGAGTTGTCAAGTCGATGCTTGTGTAGCAATTGTTCCCTGGACACCGCCTTTATCAGGAGATTATCCAAGTACGGGACTATGTTGACACCCACCTTGCGCAATTGCAGCATTATCTCCGCCATGACTTTTGTGAATACCCTTGGAGCTGTGGAGAGACCAAAGGGTAAGGCCTGGAACTGGAAGTGTTGATCCAGTATAGCGAACCGAAGGTAAGCCTGATGAGGCGGCCATATTGGGATATGAAGGTATGCATCCTTGATATCCAGAGATACCAGGAACTACCCCTCCTCCAGACCGGAGATCACTGCCGGACTCCATCTTTAATTTGAACACATGACGATACGGGTTCAGGGATTTGAGGTTCAAGATCGGCCGTGACGAGCCGTCTGGCTTCGGAACCACAGAGACTTGAGTAAAATCCCTTTGTGTGCAGCGGAGGAGGTACTGGAACAATAACTCCTGTGGAAAGCAGTTTTTGCATTGCTTTTTGCAAGGGAACTCTTGCTATAGGTGAAGCTGGTAAGGCCGAATTTAAGAATCTGATAGGAGGTAGTTCCTGAAATTCCAGCCGGTATCCTTGAGATATGAGCTCCCTCACCCAAGGATTCTGGCAGGACTTTGCCCACACCTACCTGGAAGTCGCCTTGCTGCTGAGGCCAACCGTCACACGGAAGGCTTTGTGGATGAGGATCCGGAGGCCTGGTCCAGAGTTCCAGCAGCTACCTGTTTCCGGGACTTACCACGAGTTACTTTAGCAGCATTGGATGCACCTCTGGCTCTGCCTCTGAATTTTGCCACATGAAAGGACTGCAGAGAGAGCCCAGGGTAGGGACGTCTAGCAGGAGGTGCAGCAGACGGCAGATAGGTCGACTTACCTGCCGTCACCTGAGATATCCACTTGTTTAGTTCTTCTCCAAACAAGGCATCCCCTGTAAAAGGAAGGTTCTCAACACCTGTTTTGGAATCAGCATCTGCTGACCATTGTCGCAGCCGAGCTGAGACCGCCATAGCCATGGTACGGCCATTAATGAGACATAACTCCTTAACTGCCTCACTCATAAAGTTTGCAGGATCTTGGATATGCTGCAGTAGTGTAATGATCTCATCCTGAGGTAGGGAGTCAATCCCATTTATTATATTATCGGACAATTTAACAATGGCTCTAAATATCCACCCATAAGCAGGAGTGGGGCGTTGAGCTACGCCTGCTGCCGGTAGTCTCAATTTTGCGATCAGTTGGGTCTTTGAGGGAGACAGTCCCAGGTACAGGCAGTACGATCTAATGTGACAGCCTGGACACTGAAGTACCCACGGACGGTGGGTACTTTCCTATCCTCAGGAGGAAAGGGAAAGGAATTTAGTAACTTCTTAGGAGTAATACATTTCTTGTCAGGATTTGCCCACGCCTCTTTGGAAAGGGAGTATAATTCCTTTGAGATAGGGAAGGTGACAGAGGTCTTGGGTTTTACATTAAAAAACAATTCCTCTTTTAGTTCTGTCTCCTTATCCTGTAAGTTGAGGACTTCCCTAATAGCATAAATCGGGGCCTCAACACCCGGTGACAGAGCATTGTCAAATTCCACTTCCAGATCTCCCTCATCTAACTCCTGTGAGAGTGTGCATTTAAGAGAGACCACCAGAGGGGGCTGAGTAGCCTGTCTGTGGTCAGCAGTCTTAACCAAGAAATCATCTACAGACTGTTTCAGGGTCTTGCTTAGCAACAGCTAACTCTGACTTTACAGTATATTACAAATCATAGTTTTAAATGATTCTAACCATTCAGGTTCCTGCAAGCCACTACCTTGTGAAGGCAGAGAACACTGGGTAGATAGTAGAGACCCTTGTGAAGAGGGTGTAAACTTGGGTGTTGCAAGAGGGACACACAGATTTTCCCCCAGACATGTTTACAGCAGAGAACACAGAATTATAACACAGGGGGTTATTCCGAGTTGATCGTAGCTTTGCTAAATTTAGCACAGCTACGATCATGTTCCCAGACATGCGGGGGGACACCCCACATTTCTGTCCGACCCCCCCCCCCCCCCCCCCCCGCACAAGTACAAAAGCATCACACAGCGTCGCTGCTTTTGTACTTGCTGAGTAACTCCCGGCCAGCGAAGCTCCTGCGGCTGGCCGGGAGTTGCTCGTCGCTGCCCCGGTCGCAGCGGCTGCATGTGAAGTCATGCAGCCGCTGTGGCCCGCCCCCCGCATGGTCCTCACGCCCCCATAACGGCGGCCAAACGCCACCGTTCCGCCCCCTCCCACCTAGCGACCGCCACTGCCTGTCAATCAGGCAGAGGCGATCGCAAGGGAACAACAGCCTTCGGCCGTCCAGCATGAGCCGGCGCACTGCGGCGCCGGTGCATGTGCAGATCTGACCCAATCGCTGCGATAAACTGCAGCGAGCGAACGGATCGGCTGGGTATATATATGTATGTGATTAGCATACCGCTGAATATATGCTCCCTGTCACTGACCTGGGTTTGGAGTGTTGAGAACTCGGGGGGTCTTCCGATGATCGGGAAGAGGGACCACAGCTGAGCCGGAGTAGAGATGGCCGGATATAGGTTTTCCTCACGCAGAACTTAGCAGCCACCAAAGCTCGTGGTTGATGCTAGAGATTCTCAGAATGGACGGAACTTGAGAGCAATGCTGAGGAACACTGAATGATGAGAAGCTTGCAAGCGATGCTGAAGAGCACTGAGTGATGGGAGGCATGTGAGCGATGCTGAAGCACACTGAATGGTGTGAGGTTTGTGAGCGATGCTGAAGCACACTGAATGGTGTGAGGCTTGTGAGCAATGCTGAAGCACACTGAATGGTGAGAGGCTGGTGAGCGATGCTGAAGTACACTGAATGGTGTGAGGCTTGTGAGTGATGCTGAAGCACACTGAATGGTGTGAGGCGTGTGAGCGATGCTGAAGCACACTGGGTTTGTGAGCGATGCTGAAGTACACTGAATGGTGTGAGGCTGGTGAGCGATGCTGAAGCACACTGAATGGTGAGGCTTGTGAGCGATGAAGAAGCACACTGAATGGTGTGAGGCTGGTGAGCGATGCTGAAGCACACTGAATGGTGTGAGGCTGGTGAGCGATGCTGTAGCACACTGAATGGTGTGAGGCTTGAGAGCGATGCTGAAGCACACTGACCGCTGGGAGCACACGGAATGGTGGGTAGAGAGATATGCTGGAAACACTGGAGACTTGTACCATAGAAAAGTACACTGGACGCTGGGAGCACACAGAATGGTGTGTAAAGAAATATGCTGGAAACACTGGAGACTTGTACCATAGGAAAGCACACTGGGCGCTGGGAGCACACAGAATGGTGTGTAGAGAACTATGCTGGAAACACTGGAGACTTGTACAGCAGTAGAGCACAGCAACAGGAGCACTGGAGATCACTTCCAAAGAAGAGACGATACTCAGACGCCGGGGCTCTGCCCGGTGTCTGCTTTTGAATTCCCCGCCCTGGCTTGACTGGCAGAAGGGGGCGATGACGTCACCCGCCCCCTGCACTCCCGTGGACACCGGGTGTAATGCCGGCGTCCACACTCCGGGAGCCCGCCGGGGACCGCGCCGACGAGACGCAGAGCCCACCGGAGGTGACGACCGCCGGGAGACCCAGCGCACACGGATGTGTAAGCGTGGCGGCCGCAGCGCCACGGATGTGACAGTACCCCCTCCTCTAGGAGTGGCCCCTGGACACTTTCCTGGTTTCGTTGGATGCCTAGAATGGAAGATCCGAACTAGTCGAGGAGCAGTGACTTCGGAAGCCTTTACCCAGCTTCTCTCCTCGGGTCCATAACCCTTCCATTCTACCAGATATTGTAGATTCTTGTGATAGTAACGAGAGTCAAGAATAGTTTTGATTTCAAATTCTGTTCCAGCTTCGGTCTCCACCAGAGCCGGATTAAGGCTATGGGGGGCCCGGGGGCAGTTCAAACAGGGGGGCCCCTAACGTAGAGGCAGGGAGAACAATTTTATATATATATATTATATATATATATATATATATATGACCGGCGGCCACAATACCGACGGATACATTCTGCCCCCCTCACAATCCCTACAGTCAGCATACCGACAAGCAGGGACTACTCACACTCCCACCTGTAGAGGGGGAACAGAACCTGTGGCAAGCTCAGCGCAGCTCACCACGAGCACGCCGGGCATCTAAATGCCGAGATCCCAGGGTCGGTATGGTGGCCGGCGGTCTCCAAATCACCGGTCACACAATACCAACCTATATATATATATATATATATATATATATATACACGTACACACACACGAGTATATTATCTATCAAAGGCATGATGTCTGGCTTTCCCCCTGCATGAACAATGCTGCAGCGGTTGCCCGCTGGGTGGTCGCACAAATAAATCCACAATAGTCCTGATGGTGCAGCACTCCTGGCGTCTAAGTAATACCACTGTTTTAGGCATAAGTTTGACAACGTTTCATTGCCCTTTATTAGTGTGGCACTTTCATCAGGTCATGACACATATAAAGGGCACTGAAACGTTGCCAAACTTATGCCTAAAACAGTGGTATTACTTAGACGCCAGGAGCGCTGCACCATTGGGACTAATATATATATATATATATATATATATATATATATATATATACACGCACACATATATATATATATATATATATACACACACACACACACATCTACACATGTGTATATATATATATATATATATATATATATAGATAGATATGTGTCTGACAGACCCAACAATTTAACATAGATTAGCAGCAGGATTAAAGAAAAAAAAAATACAGCCTGAGCCAGCTTACTTCGTGCATGGCTGCTGGTGATACAGGAGAGCGAGACCTACAGCTCGTGCTGGCTCCACTTCTTCCGTGCAGCCTGCGCGCCCAGCCACTGACTGAGCCGCAGGCTGCTACATCACGCCATTGGACAGCTGAGCCGTCGCTCAGCTGTCCTGTACTTCACGCAACGCCGGCGCCACCGCTGCTAGGTTGCCAGGGCAACCTACGAGACGACGCGGGGTCCTGGAGCGCAGTGCTGCAGATCGGATCGGTAACACAGATCCGATCAGTGGCAGGTGAGGCAGCGGGGGCCCTTTTAGAAAGGGGGGCCCGGGGTACATACCCCCTGCCCCCCCCCCCCTTAATCCGGCTCTGGTCTCCACCGAGGTTGGACTAGGAGACTCCGAATGGAAACTATTTAAAATGAGAGGACGGAGAGAAACATGGAAAGAATTTGTTACCCGAAAGTGAGGAGGCAAACCCAATTTGCAGACAACAGGATTCAGGACTTGCAAAACAGGGTAAGGACCGATGAATCTCGGAGCAAATTTCATAGCGGGTACTCTTAGACGAAGGTTGCGGGTGGAGAGCCATACCCTGTCGCCAACTTTGTATTGAGGAGCTGCCCGCCGTTTTTTATCCGCAAAGAATTTGTATCGGCTAGAGATTTTCTTGAGGTTAGCATGAATCCTACTCCAGATTTGACTGAAGTGTCGTAGAGTGGAAGTTACAGCAGGAACATCCTCCGAAGGAAGGAGTAGTAACTCTGGAACTCGTGGATAGAATCCATAGTTAATGAAGAATGGGGACTCGCCAGTGGAGGAATGATACAGATGGTTATGGGCAAACTCAGCCCAGGGTAACAGCTCCACCCAGTCGTCCTGTGAAGGAGAGAGATAAACGCGGAGAAAAGTCTCTACATCCTGGTTGACCTGTTTGTGCCCATTGGTTTGTGGATGGTAAGCAGATGAGAACTTGCTGTCACGATCCGGGTATCTGGACGCCATTTCTTACCTATCAGATGCCTCCTAAGGCTGGCTCAGCGCTCCAGGACCGGATCCCATCTGTTATCCTGATGTGCACATTCCCGCATCCTCTCCTGTCTCTCTGGACGCAGTCACAGTAACGCCTTATACATCTGGCATGGCGTCTCCCGCGGCCTCCGCCGCCGTCCCTGAGCTTCTGCATTCAGAGTGGCGATTACGTCAGCCGCGGCCTCCGCTGTGTTCGCGTGGTCGGATGTGCATCTGTCAGCCTGGCGTCTCCTGTCTCCGGTGGCCGGCGCCGCCATTGCTGTTTTCCAGACCACATGGATTGCAGTCCAGGCTTCCCTCCAGGTGTCTGCATGGGCGCAGCCATCTTGGATTCTGTCAGCTGATCATTCCTACCAATCCGTTGTCAGTATTATTAATTTGCATAATTGCCTAGCCAATGCCTTCCTTGCTGCAGGTATAAATAGGTTGTGCCTGAGCAAGGAAGGCGTCAGTGCTTTGGTTGTCAAACCTAGTTCCAGTTTGTCTCTCCTCTGTGAATGTCTTTCAGGTTCCAGCTCCTGTCTCCAGACTTCTGCTATAGAGACCCGCACCAGCATTCCATCTGCGGTGTAGCCTGACTCTCCGATCCATTCTGGACTCACCTGTTTCCAGCTACAACATCACCTGCTTCCAGCTCAGCTTCCAGCAGTGTACAGCTTCTCTTAAAGGGCCGGTGTCCTTTCTGCAGTTTACCACTCTCCACCGGTATTATTATTTCTCCGCTCTCAAATTCTACATTTCATCTATATTGCATCGCTCTCAAGCTTTATTTATTATTTAACTGGTTCCAGCCAGTATCCACTCCGTGCCAACACCTGTCTGGTTCTAACCAGTACCCACAGCAGCATTTTATCTACAGCAGTCCAGCTTTCCCTGGAACACCAGCTGGTACGACCCTGGGCTTTCCTCATTGCTACAGTTGAGCCTGGTAAGGACTTTCCAACTTGCAGATAATAAGAACTGTCTCATACCACCAGAGCTCTGTGGCCCCTGCCACCCTGTAGTACCCAGGAACTGTATTATTATTTCTCTGCTGATTTTTATGTTACTTTTTACTGCTACTGTGATGCATGGAGTTTGTCATAAATAAATATCATTGACTTTTACTCAAGTTGTCGTGGTCACGCCTTCGGGCGGTTTCTCTTCATGTTACTTACATGTCCAGGGGTCTGATACAACCTCCCAGGTTCCGGTACATCTCAGCCCCTACAACTGAGGCTGCCTTCCGTCAGCTCAGGCCCTCAGTTGTGACAGTAAGCACTGACCTAATGAATCCAGCCGGAGACCAGGATCAAGCGGCCAGGCCGATGCAAGAACTGGCAGCCCGACTAGAACATCAGGAGGCTGCACAGGGCCACATCATCCGCTGTCTCCAGGATCTCTCTATTCGGCTGGATGGGATTCAGACAACTCTCCGTGGATCAGGCGCATCTGGGGCGTCAACCACAGTGACTCCAACTATAACCCCACCCACCTTACCCATTTCTGCTCCACGTCTTCATCTTCCAACGCCAGCAAAATTTGACGGATCTCCAAGATTCTGCAGGGGATTTCTCAACCAGTGTGAGATTCAGTTTGAGCTACAACCTGGCAATTTTCCCAGTGACCGTACAAAAATTGCCTACATTATCTCACTTCTCAGTGGCTCAGCCCTTGACTGGGCATCACCGTTATGGGAGAGGTCCGACACCCTGCTATCTTCTTACACTGCATTCGTGTCAACATTCAGGCGCATCTTCGACGAGCCAGGCCGGGTAACTTCAGCTTCGTCTGAGATTCTCCGTTTACGCCAGGGATCACATACTGTAGGACAATATCTTATACAGTTCCAGATCCTGGCATCTGAACTGGCATGGAACGACGAGGCCCTGTATGCTGCATTCTGGCATGGTTTATCCGAGCGTATTAAAGATGAGTTAGCTACCAGAGACTTACCCTCCAAGTTAGATGAGCTAATCTCACTTTGTACAAAAGTTGACTTACGTTTCAGAGAGAGAGCAACTGAGCGTGGAAGATCATCTGCTCCAAAATCTTCTGCTCCTCCTCCTCGCCAACTGTCACCAACTAAAGATGAACCCATGCAAATTGGCCGTTCCCGTTTAACTCCTGCTGAGCGCCGAAGACGTCTCTCTGAGTCTCTCTGTCTGTATTGTGCAGCTCCGTCTCACACTATTAATGCCTGTCCCAAACGTCCGGGAAAACTCCAAATCCTAGCTCGCCAAGGAGAGGGCCGGCTAGGAGTCATGATCTCCTCTCCATCTCCTCAAGATTGTAATCTCCCAGTCTCGCTTCAAGTTGCTCAACGTTATCAGAACGTCATTGCCCTCCTGGATTCCGGAGCAGCTGGGAACTTTATTACCGAAGCCTATGTTAAACGGTGGTCCCTACCCACCGAGAGACTTCCTTCCTCCTTTTCCTTAACTGCCGTGGATGGCAGTAAAATTTTTGATACAGTTATTGCTCTAAGGACTCTACCAGTTCGTCTGAGAGTGGGAGTTCTTCATTCCGAACTTATTTCACTTTTAGTGATTCCAAGAGCCACACATCCTGTGGTCCTGGGCCTTCCATGGCTCCGTCTTCACAATCCTACAATTGATTGGACGACTACGCAAATTCTGGCATGGGGTCCCTCCTGTGCTGAGACATGTTTGTTTAAAGTGTTGCCTGTCTGTTCTTCCTCCCCCAGGTCGTCTGATGTTCCACCTCCTCCATATCAAGATTTCACGGATGTGTTCAGTAAAGCTTCTGCTGATATCCTTCCTCCTCATAGAGAATGGGACTGCCCGATTGATCTCGTTCCAGGGAAGGTTCCACCTCGAGGCCGAACTTATCCGTTGTCTCTGCCTGAGACGCATTCTATGGAGGAATACATTAAAGAGAACCTAGCAAAGGGGTTCATTCGACCTTCTTCTTCTCCAGCCGGCGCAGGCTTCTTTTTTGTAAAAAAGAAAGATGGTGGTCTGCGGCCGTGCATCGACTACAGAGGTTTGAACGACATTACCATCAAGAACCGCTATCCTTTACCCCTGATTACTGAGCTCTTTGACAGAGTTAGCGGAGCTACCATCTTTACAAAGCTGGACCTGAGAGGTGCATACAATCTCATCCGGATCCGTGAGGGTGACGAGTGGAAGACCGCATTTAACACCCGTGACGGACATTATGAGTACCTCGTCATGCCCTTCGGATTGAGCAATGCTCCAGCTGTCTTCCAGCATTTCGTCAATGAGATTTTCAGAGACATTCTATACCGTCATGTCGTGGTCTATCTAGATGATATCCTCATTTTTGCCAACAATTTAGAGGAACATCGTTTTTGGGTAAAGGAGGTTCTGTCCCGTCTCCGTGTCAATCATCTCTATTGCAAATTAGAGAAATGCGTCTTTGAAGTCAAGTCCATTCCGTTTCTAGGGTACATTGTGTCCGGTTCCGGACTAGAGATGGATCCTGAGAAACTACAAGCAATCCAGAATTGGCCGGTACCCTTAACCCTCAAAGGGGTCCAGAGGTTCTTAGGGTTCGCCAATTATTACCGAAAGTTTATACGAGACTTTTCCACCATTGTGGCGCCTATTACTGCTTTCACCAAGAAGGGTGCTAACCCGTCCAAGTGGTCTGAAGAAGCCATGCAAGCTTTTCATCTTTTAAAACAGAGGTTCATCTCTGCGCCTGTCCTGAAACAGCCTGACATCAACTCTTCTTTCATCCTAGAGGTGGATGCCTCCTCCGTTGGAGTAGGAGCGGTGTTATCTCAGAGGGCTAAAGATGGCCATTTACATCCTTGCAGTTTCTTCTCACGGAAGTTCTCCCCAGCGGAGCGCAACTATGCCATTGGCGACCAGGAGTTGCTAGCCATCAAGCTCGCTCTAGAGGAGTGGAGATATCTGTTGGAGGGAGCTTCTCATTCAATCACCATCCTTACAGACCACAAGAACCTTCTATATCTGAAAGGCGCACAATGTCTCAACCCTCGTCAGGCCAGATGGGCACTTTTCTTTTCCAGGTTCGACTTTAAACTCCAGTTCTGTCCGGGCTCTCAGAATCGCAAGGCCGATGCCCTTTCCCGCTCATGGGAGCAAGAGAATGAGTCAGAGTCTTCAGACAAGCATCCTATTATAAATCCGTTGGCATTCTCCACGGTAGGGATGGACTCTACGCCCCCATCAGGGAAAAGTTTTGTGAAGCCGACACTAAGGAAGAAGCTCATGCATTGGGCCCATGCTTCCCGCTTTGCCGGACATACAGGTATCCAAAAAACCCTGGAGTTTATCTCTAGGTCCTATTGGTGGCCAACTCTGAAAAAGGACGTTTTGGAGTTTATTGCATCTTGCCCAAAGTGTGCTCAACATAAAGTATCCCGCCAGTCGCCTGCGGGGCAACTGGTTCCACTATCTGTTCCCCGTCGACCATGGACCCATTTGTCGATGGATTTTATTACAGATTTGCCCATGTGCAACAAGTTTAATACCATCTGGGTGGTAGATGACCGGTTCACCAAGATGGCACACTTCATTCCTCTCACCGGTCTTCCGTCAGCTTCCAAGTTGGCTCAAATATTCATACAAGAGATCTTCCGACTCCACGGTCTTCCTGAAGAAATCATCTCAGATCGAGGAGTTCAATTCACAGCCAAATTCTGGCGAAGTTTATGTCAAGTCCTCCAAGACAAGCTAAAGTTTTCCACGGCTTACCATCCTCAGACCAATGGTCAAACTGAGAGGGTGAATCAGGACTTGGAGGCCTTCCTCCGCATCTATGTGTCCTCCTCTCAAGATGACTGGGTTCAATTACTTCCCTGGGCCGAGTTCTGTCATAACAACCAGTATCATTCTTCATCTTCTTCAACACCATTCTTCACCAACTTTGGATTCCACCCTAAAGTCCCTGAGTTCCAACCGCTTCCAGCAACTTCTGTTCCCGCAGTGGATATCACCTTGCATCAGTTTGCCAATATCTGGAAGAGTGTACGATCAGCTCTGCTCAAGGCATCGTTCAGGTACAAGAAGTTTGCGGATAAGAAGCGTCGAGCAGTTCCTGCTCTCAAGGTGGGTGATCGGGTATGGTTATCCACGAAGAATTTGAGGTTAAGAGTTCCCAGTATGAAGTTTGCACCTCGTTACATCGGTCCTTTTAAAATTGATCAAGTCATCAATCCTGTTGCTTACAGACTCCAGTTGCCTCCCTTCTTAAAGATACCCAGGACATTCCAGGTTTCCCTGTTGAAACCGCTAATCTTGAATCGGTTTCATTCCTCACTTCCTCCAACTCCGAAAGTCCAAACTCAACGAGGCGTTGAGTATGAAGTAGCCAAGATCCTGGACTCACGTCACCGTTACGGTCAACTTCAGTATCTTATTGACTGGAAGGGTTATGGCCCTGAGGAACGTTCATGGACCAATGCTTCTGATGTCCATGCTCCTGCCTTGGTCCGGAGATTCCATTCCAAGTTTCCTCAAAAGCCAAAGAAGTGTCCTGGGGCCACTCCTAAAGGGGGGGGTGCTGTCACGATCCGGGTATCTGGACGCCATTTCTTACCTATCAGATGCCTCCTAAGGCTGGCTCAGCGCTCCAGGACCGGATCCCATCTGTTATCCTGATGTGCACATTCCCGCATCCTCTCCTGTCTCTCTGGACGCAGTCACAGTAACGCCTTATACATCTGGCATGGCGTCTCCCGCGGCATCCGCCGCCGTCCCTGAGCTTCTGCATTCAGAGTGGCGATTACGTCAGCCGCGGCCTCCGCTGTGTTCGCGTGGTCGGATGTGCATCTGTCAGCCTGGCGTCTCCTGTCTCCGGTGGCCGGCGCCGCCATTGCTGTTTTCCAGACCACATGGATTGCAGTCCAGGCTTCCCTCCAGGTGTCTGCATGGGCGCAGCCATCTTGGATTCTGTCAGCTGATCATTCCTACCAATCCGTTGTCAGTATTATTAATTTGCATAATTGCCTAGCCAATGCCTTCCTTGCTGCAGGTATAAATAGGTTGTGCCTGAGCAAGGAAGGCGTCAGTGCTTTGGTTGTCAAACCTAGTTCCAGTTTGTCTCTCCTCTGTGAATGTCTTTCAGGTTCCAGCTCCTGTCTCCAGACTTCTGCTATAGAGACCCGCACCAGCATTCCATCTGCGGTGTAGCCTGACTCTCCGATCCATTCTGGACTCACCTGTTTCCAGCTACAACATCACCTGCTTCCAGCTCAGCTTCCAGCAGTGTACAGCTTCTCTTAAAGGGCCGGTGTCCTTTCTGCAGTTTACCACTCTCCACCGGTATTATTATTTCTCCGCTCTCAAATTCTACATTTCATCTACATTGCATCGCTCTCAAGCTTTATTTATTATTTAACTGGTTCCAGCCAGTATCCACTCCGTGCCAACACCTGTCTGGTTCTAACCAGTACCCACAGCAGCATTTTATCTACAGCAGTCCAGCTTTCCCTGGAACACCAGCTGGTACGACCCTGGGCTTTCCTCATTGCTACAGTTGAGCCTGGTAAGGACTTTCCAACTTGCAGATAATAAGAACTGTCTCATACCACCAGAGCTCTGTGGCCCCTGCCACCCTGTAGTACCCAGGAACTGTATTATTATTTCTCTGCTGATTTTTATGTTACTTTTTACTGCTACTGTGATGCATGGAGTTTGTCATAAATAAATATCATTGACTTTTACTCAAGTTGTCGTGGTCACGCCTTCGGGCGGTTTCTCTTCATGTTACTTACATGTCCAGGGGTCTGATACAACCTCCCAGGTTCCGGTACATCTCAGCCCCTACAACTGAGGCTGCCTTCCGTCAGCTCAGGCCCTCAGTTGTGACACTTGAGTTTTATTTGTAAGGCTGAGCAGAGAGCCCTCCAAAACCTTGCAGTGAACTGTACCCCTCGATCAGAGACTACCTCCTGAGGTAACCCGTGCAGGCGAAAGTGTTCTCGGATAAATAGTAGAGCCAACTTGGGAGCCGTTGGTAGACCAGTCAATGGAACGAAATGTGCCATTTTTGAAAAGCGGTCAATAATCACCCAGATGGTATTGCAACCCTTGGAGAGGGGTAACTCGGTAGTGAAGTCCATAGAAATATGGGTCCAAGGTTTCCTAGGAATGGACAGTGGACGAAGCAAACCAGCAGGAGGCAGACGAGGAGTTTTGTGCTGGGCACATTGAGGACAAGAGTTAACATAATCTTGTATATCCCTCTTCATGGTGTCCCACCAATATGACCTTCGCAGAAATTTGCACATTTTTTGGACTCCCGGGTGACCGGAGAATTTGGAGATATGGGCCCACTGCAGTAACTTTGGTCGAAATTCAACTGGTACAGACATTCTCCTAGGAGGAGGACCTAGAGAAGTGGGAGCTGCAGAAATGGAAACTGGACTGAGAATTAAACTCTTTTCAAAGGAATTCTCTTCATCTGAGGCCGTTAGAGAACGGGACAGAGCATCAGCTTTGGCATTGAGAGTCCCAGCCCGGTACTTAATAACAAACGAGAACCGAGTGAAGAAGAGCGCCCATCTAGCTTGACGGGGGTTCAAGCATTGGGCAGTTTTGATGTACAATAAGTTCTTGTGATCGGTGTAAATAGTAATTAGATGTTTAGCACCTTCCAATAAGTATCTCCATTCTTCCAAGGCGGATTTTATTGCCAAAAGTTCCTGATCTCCAATAGTGTCGTTCCGTTCAGCAGGGGAGAACTTACGAGAATGGAAACCACATGGATGCAACTTCCCATCAGAAGAGTACTGAAAAAAGAACGGCTCCGATGCCGACTGAGGAGGCATCGACTTCCAAGGAGAATGGTTCTGTGAAATTTGGCTGTTAGAGTACCGGAGCTGACATAAAAGCTGATTTTAACCGGGCAAACGCTACTGCGGCTTTGGAAGACCAGAGACTTGGATTGGACCCCTTTTTGGTCAATGCAGTAATAGGGGCAACAATGGTGGAGAATCCCTTAATGAATTTCCTGTAGTAATTCGCAAAGCCCTGGAATCTTTGTACTGTTTTCAGAGAGAGAGGCTGAGTCCAATCCCGAATGGCCGTGAGTTTTTCCGGATCCATGCGGAGTTCCGTACCCGAGATGACATAACCAAGAAACGGAATTGAAGGGACCTCAAAGGTACATTTGGAAATTTTGCCGTAGAGACGATTCCTTCGTAGACGGTGAAGTACTTCTTTGACCTGTACTCTGTGCTCCGCAAGATTTTTGGAAAATATCAGAATGTCATCCAAATACACCACTACACTTTGGTACAACATATCTCGGAAGATTTCGTTTACGAGTCCCTGGAAAACGGCAGGAGCATTACTGAGGCCGAACGTCATTATCAGATATTCATAATGCCCGTCCCTGGTATTGAAAGCAGTCTTCCATTCGTCCCCCTGTCGGATGCGTATAAGATTGTAGGCTCCTCTCAAGTCGAGCTTCGTTAAAACGTGGGCTCCACGAACCCTATCAAATAGCTCCGTGATTAGTGGTAAGGGATATTTATTCTTAATGGTGATATCGTTTAAGCCACGATAATCGATACATGGTCTTAACCCTCCGTCCTTCTTCACGAAAAAGAAACCTGCTCCAGCCGGGGAGGTAGAGGGACGGATGAACCCCTTAAGAAGATTAGATTTAATATATTCCGACATAGCCTGGGTCTCAGGTAATGACAAGGGATACGTGCGACCCCGGTGTGGCATCTTCCCTGGGATAAGCTCAATGGGACAGTCCCAGGGTCTATGGGGTGGTAACTTATCAGCCGCCTGCTCAGAAAATACATCTGTGAAATCCCGATAGGCCTCCGGAATGAGCTCTTCATCCACCCTGGAAGATGCACGGAGCGGGTAAACGGGAGTGAGACAACTAGAGTGACAAAACGAACTCCAGGACAATATTTGTGACGACTTCCAGTCGACGTGGGGGTTATGAGTTTTGAGCCAAGGCAACCCGAGAACAAGATCGTGAGGCATCTCCGGAATCACTAGGAACTCCAAATGTTCTTGATGCAGAGCTCCGACCTGCAGTTTAATTGGCTCTGTGCGACTTGTGATAAGACCATTGGGTATTTTGGTACCGTTGATAGCAGTCAATGTAATAGGTCGTTTGATAGGCTGCAGCTTTAAACCCAGACTCTGGACACAAGAAAGAGAAACAAAATTCCCTGCAGCCCCAGAGTCCAGTAGGGCATTAAAAGGCTTGGCAATTGACTCGGAAAACAGAGACACGGAGAGTAGACAATCCACCGTCGGAGAAGATTTGGACGTGACCCCCAACTTGACTCCTCCGGAACAAGCTAGGCCTGCCCGTTTCCTGGACGGAATTTGCAGAACTTGATAAAGTGATCCGCGGCTCCACAGTAGAGGCAGAGTTTACCCTCACAACGGCGCTGTCGTTCCTCCGGAGACAACCGGGATCGGTTAATTTGCACAGGTTCGTCCAGACTTGGTACAGCCGTTTGCTTAGGAGGAGGGAGCCGGAACCTGGATCGATCCGACCGACTACGTTCGCTACCACGCTCCTGCATGCGAAGGTCCACCTTGACGCAGAGTGAGATCAACTTTTCTAATGGATCCGGCAGATCCCTGGTGACCAGCTCATCCTTCAGACGGTCAGAGAGCCCGTTCCAGAAGGCGGCCCTGAGGGCGTCATTATTCCAGCGTAGTTCTGAGGCAATGGTCTGGAAATGAACAATGTACTGTCCCACGGAACGGGAGCCTTGACGGACATGGAGCAAGTCTGAAGAAGCGGCGGTCGCTCTGCCGGGCTCGTCGAAGATTCTTCGGAAGGACGCGATGAAATTGGTGTAATTGGAAACCAATGGGTCAGATCGTTCCCATAACGGAGACACCCAATCCAATGCTGAACCTTCGAGCAAGGAAATAATGTATGCCACTTTGGACCGATCCGTGGGGAAATTGTGTGAGAGAAGTTCAAAGTGCACCTCGCACTGGTTGAGAAAACTACGGCAATTATTTGGATTCCCATTATAGCGAGATTGAGTAGGGAGCTGAAGGCGTGACCTGATTCCAGCCGAGGGTTGGACATTACTGGAACGGATACCGGAGCCGGAACTACTGAAGCCAGGGAGGCTTGAATTTGATCCAGACGTCCGGATAATTCCTGGAGATACTGCATCACCTGGCCCTGTGCCGCCTCCTGACTCTGAACTCGGGAAGCCAAGTTTTGGATGGCGCTTGACTCTGTGTTCCGATCCCCCGGGTCCATTGGGCCTGAGTATACTGTCACTGACCTGGGTTGGGAGTGTTGAGAACTCAGGGGGGTCTTCCGATGATCGGGAAGAGGGACCACAGCTGGGCCGGAGTAGAGATGGCCGGATATAGGTTTTCCTCATGCAGAACTTAGCAGCCACCAAAGCTCGTGGTTGATGCTAGAGATTCTCAGAATGCCCGGAACTTGAGAGCGATGCTGAGGAACACTGAATGATGAGAAGCTTGTGAGCGATGCTGAAGAGCACTGAGTGATGTGAGGCTTGTGAGCAATGCTGAAGCACACTGAATGGTGTGAGGCTTGTGAGCGATGCTGAAGCACACTGAATGGTGTGAGGCTTTGTGAGCGATAATGAGGCACACTGAATGGTGTGAGGCTTTGTGAGCGATGCTGAAGCACACTGAATGGTGTGAGGCTTGTGAGCGATGCTGAAGCACACTAAATGGTGTGAGGCTTGTGAGCGATGCTGAAGCACACTGAATGGTGTGAGGCTGGTGAGCGATGCTGAAGCACACTGAATGGTGTGAGGCTTGTGAGCGATGCTGAAGCACACCGAATGGTGTGAGGCTTGAGAGCGATGCTGAAGCACACGGACCGCTGGGAGCACACGGAATGGTGGGTAGAGAGATATGCTGGAAACACTGGAGACTTGTACCATAGAAAAGTACACTGGACGCTGGGAGCACACAGAATGATGTGTAAAGAAATATGCTGGAAACACTGGAGACTTGTACCATAGGAAAGCACACTGGACGCTGGGAGCACACAGAATGGTGTGTAGAGAACTATGCTGGAAACACTGGAGACTTGTACAGCAGTAGAGCACAGCAACAGGAGCACTGGAGATCACTTCCAAAGAAGAGACGATACTCAGGCGCCGGGGCTCTGCCTGGCGTCTGCTTTTGAATTCCCCGCCCTGGCTTGATTGGCAGAAGGGGCCGATGATGTCACCCGCCCCCTGCACTCCCGTGGACTCCGGGTGTAATGGCGGTGACCGCGCCGACGAGACGCAGAGACCCGAAGCCCACCGGGAGACCCAGCACACACGGAGGGGTAAGCGCGGCGGCCGCAGCGCCGCGGATGTGACACTCCCCATTTTCTATCAGACCCCCTGGTGCCAGTATAAATAAGAATTTACTTACCGATAATTCTATTTCTCGGAGTCCGTAGTGGATGCTGGGGTTCCTGAAAGGACCATGGGGAATAGCGGCTCCGCAGGAGACAGGGCACAAAAAAGTAAAGCTTTTACCAGATCAGGTGGTGTGCACTGGCTCCTCCCCCTATGACCCTCCTCCAGACTCCAGTTAGGTACTGTGCCCGGACGAGCGTACACAATAAGGGAGGCAATTTGAATCCCGGGTAAGACTCATACCAGCCACACCAATCACACCGTACAACTTGTGATCTAAACCCAGTTAACAGTATGATAACAGAAAGAGCCTCTTAAAGATGGCTCCTTAACAATATAACCCGAATTTGTTAACAATAACTATGTACAGTATTGCAGATAATCCGCACTTGGGATGGGCGCCCAGCATCCACTACGGACTCCGAGAAATAGAATTATCGGTAAGTAAATTCTTATTTTCTCTATCGTCCTAAGTGGATGCTGGGGTTCCTGAAAGGACCATGGGGATTATACCAAAGCTCCCAAACGGGCGGGAGAGTGCGGATGACTCTGCAGCACCGAATGAGAGAATTCCAAGTCCTCTTTTGCCAGGGTATCAAATTTGTAGAATTTTACAAACGTGTTTTCCCCCGACCACGTAGCTGCTCGGCAGAATTGTAATGCCGAGACCCCTCGGGCAGCCGCCCAAGATGAGCCCACCTTCCTTGTGGAATGGGCCTTAACAGATTTAGGCTGTGGCAGGCCTGCCACAGAATGAGCAAGTTGAATTGTGTTACAAATCCAACGAGCAATCGTCTGCTTAGAAGCAGGGGCACCCAACTTGTTGGGTGCATATAGTATCAACAGCGAGTCAGATTTTCTGACTTCAGCCGTCCTTGAAATGTATATTTTTAAGGCTCTGACAACGTCCAACAACTTGGAGTCCTCCAAGTCGCCAGTGGCCGCAGGCACCACAATAGGTTGGTTCAGGTGAAACGCTGATACCACCTTAGGGAGAAAATGCGGACGAGTCCTCAGTTCTGCCCTATCCGAATGGAAGATTAGATAAGGGCTTTTATAAGATAAAGCCGCCAATTCAGATACTCTCCTGGCGGAAGCCAGGGCCAGTAACATAGTCACTTTCCATGTGAGATATTTAAAATCCACCTTTTTCAATGGTTCAAACCAATGGGATTTGAGGAAATCTAAAACTACATTTAGATCCCACGGTGCCACCGGAGGCAACACAGGAGGCTGTATATGCAGTACTCCTTTAACAAAAGTCTGTACCTCAGGAACTGAGGCCAATTCTTTTTGGAAGAATATTGACAGGGCCGAAATTTGAACCTTAATAGATCTCAATTTGAGACCCATAGACAATCCTGATTGTAGGAAATGTAGGAAACGACCCAGTTGAAATTCCTCCGTCGGAACACTCCGATCCTCGCACCACGCGACATATTTTCGCCAAATGCGGTGATAATGTTTCGCGGTGACTTCCTTCCTTGCCTTAATCAAGGTAGGAATGACTTCTTCTGGAATGCCTTTCCCTTTTAGGATCTGGCGTTCAACCGCCATGCCGTCAAACGCAGCCGCGGTAAGTCTTGAAAGAGACAGGGACCCTGTTGTAGCAGGTCCCTTCTCAGAAGTAGAGGGCACGGGTCGTCCGTGACCAACTCTTGAAGTTCCGGGTACCAAGTCCTTCTTGGTCAATCCGGAGCCACTAGTATTGTTCTTACTCCTCTTCACCGTATAATCTTCAATACCTTTGGTATGAGAGGCAGAGGAGGAAACACATATACTGATTTGTACACCCAAGGTGTTACCAATGCGTCCACAGCTATTGCCTGTGGATCTCTTGACCTGGCGCAATACTTGTCCAGTTTCTTGTTGAGGCGAGACGCCATCATGTCTACCATTGGTCTTTCCCAACAGTTTATTAGCATGTGGAAGACTTCTGGATGAAGACCCCACTCTCCCGGGTGAATATCGTGTCTGCTGAGGAAGTCTGCTTCCCAGTTGTCCACGCCCGGGAAGAACACTGCTGACAGTGCTATTACGTGATTCTCCGCCCAGCGAAGAATCTTGGCAGCTTCTGCCATTGCACTCCTGCTTCTTGTGCCGCCCTGTCTGTTTACATGGGCGACCGCCGTGATGTTGTCCGACTGAATCAACACCGGTTTTCCTTGCAGGAGTGGTTCCGCCTGGCTTAGAGCATTTTAGATTGCTCTTAGTACCAGAATGTTTATGTGAAGAGACTTTTCCAGGTTCGTCCATACCCCCTGGAAGTTTCTTCCTTGTGTGACTGCTCCCCAGCCTCTCAGGCTGGCGTCCGTGGTCACCAGGATCAAATCCTGTATGCCGAATCTGCGGCCCTCCAATAGATGAGCCTTTTGCAACCACCACAGAAGATATACCCTTGTCCTTGGCGACAGGGTTATTCGCAGGTGCATCTGAGGATGCGACCCTGACCATTTGTCCAACAGATCCCTTTGGAAAATTCTTGCATGGAATCTGTCGAATGGAATTGCTTCGTAAAAAGCCACCATTTTTCCCAGGACTCTTGTGCATTGATGTACAGACACCTTTCCTGGTTTTAGGAGGTTCCTGACAGGTCGGATAACTCCTTGGCTTTTTCCTCGGGAAGAAAAACCTTTTTCTGAACCGTGTCCAGAATCATCCCTAGGAACAGCAGACGTATCGTCGGAAAACAGCTGCGATTCTTGGAATATTTAGAATCCAGTCGTGCCGTCGAAGAACTACTTTAGATAGTGCTCTTCCGACCTCCAACTGTTCTCTGGAACTTGCCCTTTTTAGGTCGTGCAAGTAAGGGATAATTTAGATGCCTTTTTTCTTTGAAGAAACATCTTTTCGGCCATTACCTTGGTAAAAAGGCCCGGGGTGCCGTGGATAATTCAAACGGCATCGTCTGAAACTGATATTGACAGTTCTGTACCACGAACCAGAGGTACCCTTGATGAGAAGGACAAAATTTGGACATGGAGGTAATCCTTGATGTCCAGGGACACCATATAGTCCCCTTTTTTCCGGTTCGCTATCACTGCTCTGAGTGACTTTATCTCGATTTGAACCTTTTATGTAAGTGTTCAAAACATTTTAGATTTAGACTATGTGTCACCAAGCCGTCTGGCTTCAGTACCACCATATAGTGTGGAAAAATAATACCCTTTTCCTTGTCGTAGGAGGGGTACTTTGATTATCACCTGCTGGATATACAGCTTGTGAATTGTTTCCAATGCTGCCTCCCTGTCGGAGGGAGCCGTTGGTAAAGCAGACTTCAGGAACCTGCGAGGAGAAGATGTCTCGACTCTCCAATCTTTACCCCTGGGATAATACTCGTACGATCTAGGGGTCAACTTGCGAGTGATCCCACTGCGCCCTGAGACTCTTGAGACTACCCCCCCACCTTGAGTCCGCTTGCACGGCCCCAGCGTCATGCTGAGGACTTGGCAGACGCGGTGGAGGGCTTCTTTTCCTGGGAAAGGGCTGCCTGCTGCAGTCTACTTCCCTTACCTCTATGTCTGGGCAGATATGACTGGCCTTTTGCCTGCATGCCCTCATGGGAAAGGAAAGATTGAGGCTGAAAAGACGGTGTCTTTTTTAGCTGAGATGTAACTTGGGGTAAAAAAGGTTGGATTTCCCAGCTGTTGCTGTGGTCCCCAGGTCCGATGGACCGACCCCCAAATAACTCCTTCCCTTTATACAGCAATACTTCCATCTGCCGTATGGGATCTGTATCACCTGACCACTGTCGTGTCCCTGACATCTTCTGGGAGATATGGACAACGCACTTATCTTGATGCCAGAGAGCAAATATCCCTCTGTGCATCTCACATACATATATATAGAATGCATCCTATTAAATGCTCTACATGAATAAAATATTTTCAGTCAGGGAATCCGACCAAGCCAACCCAGCACTGCATCTCCAGGCTGATGGCGATCGCTGGTCGCAGTATAACCACCGTATGTGTGTATATACTTTTTAGGATATTTTTCCAGCTTCCTATCAGCTGGCTCCTTGAGGGCGGCCGTATCTGGAGACGGTAACGCCACTTGATAAGCGTGTGAGCGCCTTATCACCCTAAGGGGTGTTTCCCAACGTACCCTAATTTCTGGCGGGAAAGGGTATAACGCCAATATTTGCTATCGGGGTAACCCTACGCATCCTCACACACTTCATTTTATTTTATCTGATTCAGGAAAAACTACAGGTAGTTTTTTCACTCCCACATAATACCCTTTCTTGTGGTACTTGTAGTATCAGAAACACGTAACACCTCCTTCATTGCCCTTAACGTGTGGCCCTAATGAGAAATACGTTTGTTTATTCACCGTCGACACTGTATTCAGTGTCCGTGTCTGTGTCTGTGTCGACCGACTGAGGTAAATGGGCGTTTTTAAAACCCCTGACGGTGTTTCTGAGACGCCTGGACCGGTCCTAATAGATTGTCGGCCGTCTCATGTCGTCAACCGACCTTGCAGCGTGTTGACATTCTCACGTAATTCTCTAAATAAGCCATCCATTCCGGTGTCGACTCCCTAGAGAGTGACATCACCATTACAGGCAATTTCTCCGCCTCCTCACCAACATCGTCCTCATACATGTCGACACACACGTACCGACACACAGCACACACACCGGGAATGCTCTGACAGAGGACAGGACCCACTAGCCCTTTGGGGAGACAGAGGGAGAGTCTGCCAGCACACACCAAAAACGCTATAATTATATAGGGACAACCTTATATAAGTGTTTCTCCCTTATAGCATCTTTTATATATATACAATATCGCCAAAATCAGTGCCCCCCCTCTCTGTTTTAACCCTGTTTCTGTAGTGCAGTGCAGGGGAGAGCCTGGGAGCCTTCTCTCCAGCTTTTCTGTGAGAGAAAATGGCGCTGTGTGCTGAGGAGATAGGCCCCGCCCCTTTTTCGGCGGGCTCGTCTCCCGCTATTTTTGAAGTTAGGCAGGGGTTAAATATCTCCATATAGCCTCTGTGGGCTATATGTGAGGTATTTTTTGCCTCTAATAAGGTTTTTATTTGCCTCTCAGAGCGCCCCCCCCAGCGCTCTGCACCCTCAGTGACTGTTGTGTGAAGTGTGCTGAGAGGAAAATGGCGCACAGCTGCAGTGCTGTGCGCTACCTTTATGAAGACTCAGGAGTCTTCAGCCGCCGATTTTGGACCTCTTCTCTCTTCAGCGTCTGCAAGGGGGCCGGCGGCGCGGCTCCGGTGACCATCCAGGCTGTACCTGTGATCGTCCCTCTGGAGCTAGTGTCCAGTAGCCAAGCAGCAAATCCACTCTGCACGCAGGTGAGTTCACTACTTCTCCCCTAAGTCCCTCGTTGCAGTGATCCTGTTGCCAGCAGGACTCACTGTAAAGTAAAAAACCTAAGCTAAACTTTCTCTAAGCAGCTCTTTAGGAGAGCCACCTAGATTGCACCCTTCTCGTTCGGGCACAAAATCTAACTGGAGTCTGGAGGAGGGTCATAGGGGGAGGAGCCAGTGCACACCACCTGATCTGGTAAAAGCTTTACTTTTTTGTGCCCTGTCTCCTGCGGAGCCGCTATTCCCCATGGTCCTTTCAGGAACCCCAGCATCCACTTAGGACGATAGAGAAATTGGTGGTTCAGTGGCCTCTGTGGAGGAGCAGTCTCAGCGTGTAGCCTGTAGTCAGAAGCAGCAGCAGGAAATGGCGCCTTTCAGCTTCTGGTCCCACTCTCCGGGAGCCCCTAGCCCTCAATGGCACACAGTCCCTATAAGATTATACTGGCATTTTATGTCAAATTTGTGTAAAAAGAGAGATTAGAATCCCCCTTTTACTCTACGCCAGTGTGGCAGAGAATGCACCCGGCTCCTTGGGTACATTTTTCTAAACTGAGTCTGCTAGGAGGGGCATAGAGGGGGGGAGTCAGCACACACTAATGATTTCTTAAAGTGCCAGGCTCCAATGGACCCGATCTATAACCCATGGTACTGTAACCCCCGTATCCACTAGGACGATAGAGAAATTAAAGATTTCTACTGCCTTACTCTACTTTGCCCACTATGAGGATGGCACCTTAACACTACTTACATCAGTGTAGACTCTCCGGCTTCAGTGGACCCCAGCAGGGTTAAACAAATGTGTGCAGCTTCTACATGGAAATTTCACTTTGAACTTTCACTGGCAGCATAAGGCTGCTCTCAGCCCAGCAGGGAACACTGGCAAGGATGGGGGGGGGGGGTTACAGAAAGTAACTACTTTATTTTATTTACCGTTATTTACCGTTCTGATGCCCCTGCACTCTCTGGCGTTGGTCCAAAATCACATGCTAGTTAATCTAACAAAATTGGGAAGTCCTGAGTTTCAGTAAAAACTCACACTACAATTACAGAGAGTGATGATCAGGGAGTTTGTTATGTGGACGAGTGTCTGAGAAGATACTTACATAATGGTCACATTTGGTACTAATAACAGACCATAACCAATTCTAAGTTACACAGGTCCCCAAAGCAGACATCGCTTGGATTTCATACATTCATGACAAGTGTTAGACATTACCAAGACCAAAGAGCAAGACTTAATGAACATTGGTGGTCATTCCGAGTTGTTCGCTCTGTAATTTTCTTCGCATCGCAGCGATTTTCCGCTAACTGCGCATGCGCAATGTTCGCACTGCGACTGCGCCAAGTAAATTTGCTATGCAGTTAGGTATTTTACTCACGGCATTACGAGGTATTTTCTTCGTTCTGGTGATCGTAATGTGATTGACAGGAAGTGGGTGTTTCTGGGCGGAAACAGGCCGTTTTATGGGAGTGTTTGAAAAAACGCTACCGTTTCTGGGAAAAACGCATGAGTGGCTGGAGAAACGAAGGAGTGTCTGAGCGAACGCTGGGTGTGTTTGTGACGTCAAACCAGGAACGGCAAGCACTGAACTGATCGCACTGGAAGAGTAAGTCTCGAGCTACTCAGAAACTGCAGAGAAGTCTTTTCGCAATATTGCGAATCTTTCGTTCGCAATTTTGATAAGCTAAGATTCACTCCCAGTAGGCGGCGGCTTAGCGTGTGCAAAGCTGCTAAAAGCAGCTTGCGAGCGAGCAACTCGGAATGAGGGCCTTTGCACCATGTTGATAAGGGAAGGCTCACTGGTCAGGTACTGTAACGCCACATTGCTTGCTTCTAAAAAAAAAGAAAAAACATCATCCTAAACCATTCCACTACACTATGTATATATACATATATGTATATATACAGTACTTTGAAGTCACACACGTTGTGTTCATCAGGGGCGTAGCCAGAACTTTGTGGGCCCCATAGCAACATTTTCAGGGGGCCCCTATACCAACGCTTTTAGAGACCCTTCTCGACGGCAAGTGATAATTTTATACCCCATAGTAATGCCCTAGTTCAAATTCTGAACCATAGTAGTGCCTTAGTTAATGTTATGCCCCATAGCAATGCCCCAGTTCATATTCTGAACCATAGTCGTTCCTTACTTAATGTTATGCCCC
Organism: Pseudophryne corroboree; assembly: GCF_028390025.1. Lineage (NCBI taxonomy): Eukaryota > Metazoa > Chordata > Amphibia > Anura > Myobatrachidae > Pseudophryne > Pseudophryne corroboree. The sequence continues at coordinate 191,750,766 of NC_086449.1, read as the reverse complement.
ATAGTAGTGCCCTAGTTCATTTTATGAGCCACAGTACTGCCCCAATTCGCATTATGACATAGTGTCCCCAGTTCATATTATGCCACATTACAGTGCCCCAGTTTACATTTTGCCACAATATAGTGCCCTCCAATTAATTTAAACCACATTACAAAGAGAAGTTCCAGGGGTCAAATGTAGATATTTATAGGCCCCAGTGCAAACGTTTGTAAGTGCCACTATGTACATCCAATGGTGGAAGATATATAGGTCACATGCAACTTTGACAGGGAAGGTGGGCCCTTCTCAGCTCTGGGCCCCATAGCAGCTGCACTGCCTGCACCTATGGTAGCTACGCCCTTGGTCTTCATATTCCCAGCTGGGATGTACAAAATGTAATTAATATCATGACTAAATGGAATGGAAATAAAGGAAAACTGAAGACTTATAAGAAACACAAGGAACAATCCCTTAAAAGGCTAATTGGTGGAATGCTGAGTACAGAAATACACAAGGAGCTAATGTAAATAAGTAGAGTATGACCATATTGGACATAAGCTTGGAAGATAATCATTATTTTCAATAAATGTAACTAAAAAAAAGTATAATATACAGTATAACCAGGACTGAAAATTACATGCCGTGCAGGGAACAATGAATGTTATACACTGCTAGGTGTGAAATAATACTGACATGTCAAGTAGAACATACAATGAAAATGTATATAATAGGAAAAACGTCATGGCAAGCCTTGAGAATGCACACTACCACCGTGCTTCCAGGGAAAGACAGACGCTCTTGTTACACCCCCCCCCCCCCCCCCTTCCCTCCCTCCTGCTTGTGTGGGGCTGCCTTGCATGCACCTCTGCATGGCAAATCCCAGGATGTTATTACCATGACAGAGGGGTGCCCCAGGGCAGTGAGAAACTTTTTTTTAAATCCTGCACTTTATTTCTATAATGTATATCACACTCATTCAGTTTACTGCAGGACACTTCCTTTCATCTCTTTCTAATATCATATCACATACAACAGAATATGTAAAGCCTATTTATAGGCAGGACAGGCCTTATGTTCTGCTTCGTAGATCACGTCACATGCCCAGCCCCTTCCATGCATGATCATGTCTTATTTCTCTTCTAATAATATACAATTTAATTAACTGTGCATCAATGTAATAACATACTATGTTCATCATAATAAAGCAGTTACATAACATCCTTGTGTATTTATTTTTTCCATATTCCACCTTATTGCATAAAGTGCCTGTGCTAACTTCCTACAGTACTTCCTAGCATACAATACATTACTCCACGTTTGTTCTTCTTGTGTCCATTTCATTTCCCATAATGTTGACACTGCTCTTCAATATAAAAAACTTAAGAAAAACCCCCCCCCCACAAGTATACGATTTCCTCCCACAATCAAAAAATATACTGGTAGGTCAATTGGATCCCAACAAAAATGAACCCTAGTATGAATATGTGTGTGTGTGGTACAATACATTGATAAACTGAATAAGATAGTATGTCAAGGAAATTCAAGGATTGTATGAAAAATAAATCCATACACCCGTATCACATAAAACTGCAAATGTACTGATATATAGCTTTGCCTATGGTGTGTATATAAAAATAAGATTTTACTTACCGATAAATCTATTTCTCGTAGTCCGTAGTGGATGCTGGGGACTCCGTCAGGACCATGGGGATTAGCGGCTCCGCAGGAGACAGGGCACAAAAAGTAAGCTTTTAGGATCACATGGTGTGTACTGGCTCCTCCCCCTATGACCCTCCTCCAAGCCTCAGTTAGGTACTGTGCCCGGACGAGCGTACACAATAAGGAAGGATCTTGAATCCCGGGTAAGACTCATACCAGCCACACCAATCACACCGTACAACCTGTGATTTGAACCCAGTTAACAGTATGATAACAACGAAGGAGCCTCTGAAAAGATGGCCCACAACAATAACAACCCGATTTTTGTAACAATAATTATGTACAAGTAATGCAGACAATCCGCACTTGGGATGGGCGCCCAGCATCCACTACGGACTACGAGAAATAGATTTATCGGTAAGTAAAATCTTATTTTCTCTAACGTCCTAGTGGATGCTGGGGACTCCGTCAGGACCATGGGGATTATACCAAAGCTCCCAAACGGGCGGGAGAGTGCGGATGACTCTGCAGCACCGAATGAGAGAAACTCCAGGTCCTCCTCAGCCAGGGTATCAAATTTGTAGAATTTTACAAACGTGTTCCCCCCTGACCACGTAGCTGCTCGGCAAAGTTGTAAAGCCGAGACCCCTCGGGCAGCCGCCCAAGATGAGCCCACCTTCCTTGTGGAATGGGCATTTACAGATTTTGGCTGTGGCAGGCCTGCCACAGAATGTGCAAGCTGAATTGTACTACAAATCCAACGAGCAATAGTCTACTTAGAAGCAGGAGCACCCAGCTTTTTGGGTGCATACAATATAAACAGCAAGTCAGACTTTCTGACTCCAGCCGTCCTGGAATTATATATATATATATATATATAGGATACGTGGAAGGCGGCACTCAGGAGACTTTTAAAGATGTGAACAGCGTGCTTTATTTTCAACGTTTCGGGAGACGCACTCCCTTCCTCAAGATACAGCAAGACAAGTGACAAAATAGTGCAAATACAAACTTAAATACCTTACCTTCCCCTGGCTCGGTCATCTCCGTCGCAGCTGGCGTCGTCCCGGACCACGGAGTCCGCACTTCCGGTTTCGGCAAACCCGCCCCTTCCGGATGACGAACTTCCGCTGCCGGGCGCCGCAGCCGCTGGGAGAAGCCACGCTAGCAGGAGCCAGCGTTGTCATGGGGATATGTTACTATGACAACAAAACATAAACAAATAAAACATTGGTGCAACTCTGATCACAAAACGTGAATCTGCAAACAAATATGATAAATACATGTGAGACAACATAGATGACACACGCTGTACTGGCAGAGTGTGATATAAATCTTCCTGAAAAATCAGGACCTGTGTATACAAAGTTTAAAGTGTATCTAGAACACTCGTTCTAGAAAGTGTGTTGCTTCAAATACAGTGCTAAAATTTAAAATTTTAAAAAAACTTTCAGGCACATCTTGTTAAATGTCATGTAGATACCTCTAAATATCTCAATGTGGCCGACAGCTACATGGACCTAACTCTATAGTCCACACCATCTGGTAGGTACCGGAGAGGGAGAACGAGACACACGGGAATGGGTAAAGAGTAATGAGTTGCAGGTAGCCCATGTCCACGAGGGGCCGCTGGCATTACGGGCATATAGAGTTTACCTGTCCTTGAGGTTCCTGAGACTATACCTATGTTCACAGGAAACAACTCAAGCTCAGGTATTCATTTAGGCCACGTGGATGGATCGTATCTAGCTTATGGATCCATCTTGCCTCCAATTGTAGCAGTTGTTTAGCTCGGTTGCCTCCACGTATAGAATCAGGCACCTGGTCCACTATTTTGTAGCGGACTGAAGCTAGACTGTGGCGCATCTGTGCGAAGTGACGCGCCACAGGTTGTTCGCTGGTCCCTGACACTAGTGCTGCTCTAATGGCTGACCTATGTTGGGCCATGCGTTCTTTAAATAAACATTGGGTTTTGCCTATATAGTACAGGCTGCAGGGACAAATTAGCACATAAATGACAAACATGGAGCTACATGTCAACGGTTTAAGGATTCTCACCTTTTTCCCAGTATGGGGATGTGGGATAGAATCCCCCGTCAGCATGTAGCTGCATGTGGTGCATCCCAAACATTTAAAACAGCCTGCCTTTCGTGTCAAGAAGTGTGTAGTAGGCCGTGCTTTCATAAACCCTGTAACATCATTCTTGACTACCAGGTCTTTGATGTTAGAGCTGCGTGTGTAACACGGCATTACTCGGCTATTCTTTAAGCTAGACAAATTGGGGTCTGAAGTAATCATGGGCCACCATTGTTTAACTCTTCTGGTGGTCCTTCTGCTGGAAGTATTAAACTGATTCACCCACGCCATCGTGGGAGCGGTAGATGTTAACTCCTTGGCTTGTAGTAATTCCTGTCTATTGCAAGATAAGGCCCTTGCTCGTGCTTTTTTTAAAAGGTCATACGGGTAACCTCTCTGTAAGAAGCGGTTGGTCATTAATTCTAGCTGGGCCTCTAATTCCTCCGGGGCAGAAGAAGAAACCCACCAGACGGGGTGGCCAGTCGAGGCGGCAAGCGGGGAGGAAGACCACCCAAGCCGCGACGGACTTAATCTTTAATCTATCCCGTTCACCATTAACGCCTGCTGAGACAGCTGTCTTGAGCAGAGGACTGTCATACGTACCGACCAAAACACCGGATGACTTCCAGTGGAAGATTGACACCTATAGGTTCAACAGAAGCCTAAAACTCAAAGAGCATTTTGACAAGCAGGGCGACTACAGACGAAAAGGGACTGTTATGCCCCTGATAAAAGGATTGACGTCTGGCTCACAGTTCGACCCAGTGTCTCACAACACGGCTATTAAAACATTTACACGAATGGTAGAACATTTGCAGGATGAGCCCCCTCCACATGTATACAGAAACATGTCAAAAGAAGAACACAGCGCCCTCAAAGATCTGAGCGCCAGACAGGATATTATCATCAGGGGCGCAGATAAAGGGGGCGCCATCGTCATTTTGGACACTGACGACTACATAGCAGAATGTGATCATTTGCTTTCTGACACTCATACATATGTACTGCTTGATGGTGATCCGACTGCCCGGTTCAAGACAGAAGTGGAACAGATGTTATCAAGTGCCAAAGAGGAAGGGTTGATTTCCCAGGACATTTACACTAGATTATTATGTCCTCACCCTGTAGTCCCTGTTTTCTACTCTATCCCTAAACTCCACAAGGATGCGCAGCATCCGCCCGGGCGCCCCATAATCTCAGCCAGAAGTTCCATATGTGAACCAATAGCTAGATATTTAGATTTTTTCTTGCAACCATGCATCCAAGCCACCTCCACCCATTTGAAGGACACCAGCACGTTGTTAAGACGGTTGGCAGAGTTAGGACCCATCCCTCCTGGGATGACACTGGCCACGCTAGACGTGGCCAGCCTGTATACATGCATCCCGCATCAAGCGGGACTAGCAGCGGTGAGGCATCTCATCACCAATAACCCTAAGTACACAGGTCCGGATGTGGACCTATTTGTCAACCTATTGGAATATACCCTAAGCCACAATTATTTCCTTTTTAATGGCAGGTTTTTCCTTCAGCAGACCGGGTGTGCGATGGGGTCAGCAGTGGCCCCGTCGCTAGCAAATACATATATGTGGGAGGTGGAGAGGCAACTTTTCTTTGAGAAGACAGAGATCACCAGGTCCATCCTTCTGTACTTGAGATATATAGACGACCTCTTGTTGTTTTGGACAGGAGAGGAGGAAACCCTGACCAAAATAATAGAGGTCCACAACAGTACATCCAGTCCGATCAAATTTACGTTGACTACCCATAGGTCTGAGATATGCTTTCTAGACACCAAAATTTTGGTGCAAGGAGAAATGTTGCATACCACATTATATTCAAAGCCTACGGACCGCAACACACTCCTTAGGTACGACAGCTTCCATCCCCCAGCTTTAATCCAGGGGTTACCATACTCTCAGTACCTTAGGGTATGCAGGATTACCAGCGCCCCGGAGGAATTAGAGGCCCAGCTAGAATTAATGACCAACCGCTTCTTACAGAGAGGTTACCCGTATGACCTTTTAAAAAAAGCACGAGCAAGGGCCTTATCTTGCAATAGACAGGAATTACTACAAGCCAAGGAGTTAACATCTACCGCTCCCACGATGGCGTGGGTGAATCAGTTTAATACTTCCAGCAGAAGGACCACCAGAAGAGTTAAACAATGGTGGCCCATGATTACTTCAGACCCCAATTTGTCTAGCTTAAAGAATAGCCGAGTAATGCCGTGTTACACACGCAGCTCTAACATCAAAGACCTGGTAGTCAAGAATGATGTTACAGGGTTTATGAAAGCACGGCCTACTACACACTTCTTGACACGAAAGGCAGGCTGTTTTAAATGTTTGGGATGCACCACATGCAGCTACATGCTGACGGGGGATTCTATCCCACATCCCCATACTGGGAAAAAGGTGAGAATCCTTAAACCGTTGACATGTAGCTCCATGTTTGTCATTTATGTGCTAATTTGTCCCTGCAGCCTGTACTATATAGGCAAAACCCAATGTTTATTTAAAGAACGCATGGCCCAACATAGGTCAGCCATTAGAGCAGCACTAGTGTCAGGGACCAGCGAACAACCTGTGGCGCGTCACTTCGCACAGATGCGCCACAGTCTAGCTTCAGTCCGCTACAAAATAGTGGACCAGGTGCCTGATTCTATACGTGGAGGCAACCGAGCTAAACAACTGCTACAATTGGAGGCAAGATGGATCCATAAGCTAGATACGATCCATCCACGTGGCCTAAATGAATACCTGAGCTTGAGTTGTTTCCTGTGAACATAGGTATAGTCTCAGGAACCTCAAGGACAGGTAACCTCTATATGCCCGTAATGCCAGCGGCCCCTCGTGGACATGGGCTACCTGCAACTCATTACTCTTTACCCATTCCCGTGTGTCTCGTTCTCCCTCTCCGGTACCTACCAGATGGTGTGGACTATAGAGTTAGGTCCATGTAGCTGTCGGCCACATTGAGATATTTAGAGGTATCTACATGACATTTAACAAGATGTGCCTGAAAGTTTTTTTAAAATTTTAAATTTTAGCACTGTATTTGAAGCAACACACTTTCTAGAACGAGTGTTCTAGATACACTTTAAACTTTGTATACACAGGTCCTGATTTTTCAGGAAGATTTATATCACACTCTGCCAGTACAGCGTGTGTCATCTATGTTGTCTCACATGTATTTATCATATTTGTTTGCAGATTCACGTTTTGTGATCAGAGTTGCACCAATGTTTTATTTGTTTATGTTTTGTTGTCATAGTAACATATCCCCATGACAACGCTGGCTCCTGCTAGCGTGGCTTCTCCCAGCGGCTGCGGCGCCCGGCAGCGGAAGTTCGTCATCCGGAAGGGGCGGGTTTGCCGAAACCGGAAGTGCGGACTCCGTGGTCCGGGACGACGCCAGCTGCGACGGAGATGACCGAGCCAGGGGAAGGTAAGGTATTTAAGTTTGTATTTGCACTATTTTGTCACTTGTCTTGCTGTATCTTGAGGAAGGGAGTGCGTCTCCCGAAACGTTGAAAATAAAGCACGCTGTTCACATCTTTAAAAGTCTCCTGAGTGCCGCCTTCCACGTATCCTGTATAGAGCCACCCTGCTCAGGGAGGGCACCGGAGCAAATACCCAGCCGGGACGAGGAGTGCCAGACCCAACAGACTGGTATATATATATATATATATATATATATATATATATATATTTTCAGGGCCCTGACAACGTCTAGCAACTTGGAGTCCTCCAAGTCCCTAGTAGCCGCAGGCACCACAATAGGTTGTTTCAGGTGAAACGCTGACACCACCTTAGGAAGAAACTGGGGACAAGTCCGCAGTTCTGCCCTGTCCGAATGGAAAATTAAATATGGGCTTTTGTAAGACAAAGCCGCCAATTCTGACAATCGCCTGGCCGAGGCCAGGGCCAACAGCATGGTCACTTTCCATGTGAGATATTTCAAATCCACAGATTTGAGCGGTTCAAACCAATATGATTTGAGGAATCCCAACACTACGTTGAGATCCCACGGTGCCACTGGAGGCACAAAAGGGGCTGTATATGCAATACTCCCTTGACAAACTTCTGGACTTCAGGAACCGAAGCCAATTCTTTCTGGAAGAAAATCTACAGGGCCGAAACTTGAACCTTAATGGACCCCAATTTGAGGCTCATAGACACTCCTGTTTGCAGGAAGTGCAGAAATCGACCTAGTTGAAATTTCTTCGTGGGGCCTTCCTGGCCTCACCCACGCAACATATTTTCACCACATGTGGTGATAACGTTGTGCGGTCACCTCCTTCCTGGCTTTGACCAGGGTAGGTATGACCTCTTCCGAAATGCCTTTTCCCTTAGGATTCGGCGTTCAACCGCCATGCCGTCAAACGCAGCCGCGGTAAGTCTTGGAACAGACATGGTACTTGCTGAAGCAAGTCCCTTCTTAGCTCCCGAGGCCATTAGTCCTCTGTGAGCATCTCTTGAAGTTCCGGGTACCAAGTCCCTCTTGGCCAATCCGGAGCCACGAGTATAGTTCTTACTCCTCTACGTCTTATAATTCTCAATACCTTGGTTATGAGAAGCAGAGGAGGGAACACATACACCGACTGTTACACCCACGGTGTTACCAGGACGTCCACAGCTATCGCCTGAAGGTCTCGTGACCTGGCGCAATACCTGTCCCGTTTTTTGTTCGGGCGGGACGCCATCATGTCCACCTTTGGTCTTTCCCAACGGTTCACAATCATGCGGAAAACTTCCCGATGAAGTTCCCACTCTCCCGGGTGGAGGTCGTGCCTGCTGAGGAAGTCTGCTTCCCAGTCGTCCACTCCCGGAATGAACACTGCTGACAGTGCTATCACATGATTTTCCGCCTAGCGAAAAATCCTTGCAGTTTTGCCACTGCCCTCCTGCTTCTTGTGCCGCCCTTTCTGTTTACGTGGGCGACTGCCGTGATGTTATCCCACTGGATCAATACCGGCTGACCTTGAAGCAGAGGTCTTGCTAAGCTTAGAGCATTATAAATTTGCTCTTAGCTCCAGTATATTTATGTGGAGAGAATTCTCCAGACTTGATCACACTCCCTGGAAATTTTTTCCCTGTGTGACTGCTCCCCAGCCTCTCAGGCTGGCCTCCGTGGTCACCAGCATCCAATCCTGAATGCCGAATCTGCGGCCCTCTAGAAGATGAGCACTCTGTAATCACCACAGGAGAGACACCCTTGTCCTTGGATATAGGGTTATCCGCTGATGCATCTGAAGATGCGATCCGGACCATTTGTCCAGCAGATCCCACTGAAGAGTTCTTGCGTGAAATCTGCCGAATGGAATCGCTTCGTAATAAGCCACCATTTTTACCAGGACTCTTGTGCAATGATGCACTGACACTTTTCCTGGTTTTAGGAGGATTCCGATTAGCTCGGATAACTCCCTGGCTTTCTCCTCTGGGAGAAACACCTTTTTCTGGACTGTGTCCAGAATCATCCCTAGGACCAGCAGACGTGTCGTCGGAACAACTGCGGTTTTGGAATATTTAGAATCCACCCGTGTTGTCGTAGAACTACTTGAGATAGTGCTACTCCGACCTCCAACTGTTCTCTGGACCTTGTTCTTATCAGGAGGTCGTCCATTTTCTTTGAAGACGAATCCTCATTTCGGTCATTACCTTGGTAAGGACCCGGGGTGCCTTGGACAATCCAACGGCATCGTCTGAAACTGATAGTGACAGTTCTGTACCACGAACTTGAGGTACCCTTGGTGAGAAAGGCAAATTTTGGGACATGGAGGTAAGCATCCCTGATGTCCCGGGACACCATATAGTCCCCTTCTTCCCGGTTCGCTTTCACTGCTCTGAGTGACTGCATCTGGATTTGAACCTTTGTAAGTGTTCAAATATTTCAGATTTAGAATAGGTCTCACCTAGCCTTCTGGCTTCAGTACCACCATATAGTGTGGAATAATACCCCTTTGTAGGAGGGGTAATTTTATTATCACCTGCTGGGAATACAGCTTGTGAATTGTTTTCAATACTGCCTCCCTGTCGGAGGGAGACATTGGTACAGCAGACTACAGGAACCTGCGAGGGGGAAACGTCTCGACATTCCAATCTGTACCCCTTGGATACTACTTGTAGGATCCAGGGGTCCTGTACGGTCCCAGCGTCATGCTGAGAACTTGGTAGAAGTGGAGGGCTTCTGTTCCTGGGAATGGGCTGCCTGCTGCAGTCTTCTTCCCTTTCCTCTATCCCTGGGCAGATATGACTCTTATAGGGACGAAAGGACTGAGGCTGAAAAGACGGTGTCTTTTTCTGCAGAGATGTGACTTAGGGTAAAAAACGGTGGATTTTCCAGCAGTTGCCGTGGCCACCAGGTCCCATGGACCGACCCCAAATAATTCCTCCCCTTTATACGGCAATACATCTTTGTGCCGTTTGGAATCTGCATCACCTGACCACTGTCGTGTCCATAAACATCTTCTTGCAGATATGGACATCGCATTTAGTGCAAATATCCCTCTGCGCATCTCGCATATATAGAAATGCATCCTTTAAATGCTCTTATAGTCAATAAAATACTGTCCCTGTCAAGGGTATCAATATTTTTAGTCAGGGAATCCGACCAAGCCACCTCAGCTCTGCACATCCAGGCTGAGGCGATCGCTGGTCGCAGTATAACACCAGCATGTGTGTGTATACTTTTTAGGATATTTTCCAGCCTCCTATCAGCTGGCTCCTTAAGTACGGCCCTATCTGTAGATGGTACCGCCACTTGTTCTGATAAGCATGTGAGCGCCTTATCCACCCTAAGGGGTGTTTCCCAACGCGCCCTAACTTCTGGCGGGAAAGGGTATACCGCCAATAATTTTCTATCGGGGGAAACCCACGCATCTCACACACTTCATTTAATTTATCTGATTCAGGAAAAACTACAGGTAGTTTTTTCACATCCCACATAATACCCTTTTTTGTGGTACTTGTAGTATCAGAAATATGTAACACCTCCTTCATTGCCCTTAACGTGTGGCCCTAAAGGAAAATACGTTTGTTTCTTCACCGTCGACACTGAAATCAGTGTCCGTGTCGACCGACTGAGGTAAATGGGCGTTTTACAGCCCCTGACGGTGTTTGAGACGCCTGGACAGGTACTAATTTGTTCGCCGGCCGTCTCATGTCGTCAACCGGCTTGCAGCGTGTTGACATTATCACGTAATTCCATAATTAAGCCATCCATTCCGGTGTCGACTCCCTAGAGAGTGACATCACCATTACAGGCAATTTGCTCCGCCTCCTCACCAACATTTTCCTCATACATGTCGACACACACGTACCGACATACAGCACACACATAGGGAATGCTCTGATAGAGGACAGGACCCACTAGCCCTTTGGGGAGACAGAGGGAGAGTTTGCCAGCACACACCAAAACGCTATAATTATACAGGGACAACCTTTATATAAGTGTTCCTCCCTTATAGCATTTTAATATATATTCATATCGCCAAATCAGTGCCCCCCCTCTCTGTTTTAACCCTGTTTCTGTAGTGCAGTGCAGGGGAGAGCATGGGAGCCTTCCCACCAGCATTTCTGTGAGGGAAAATGGCGCTGTGTGCTGAGGAGAATAGGCCCCGCCCCCTTTTCGGCGGGCTTCTTCTCCGGAGTCTGTGATATCTGGCAGGGGTTAAATACATCCATATAGCCTCAAGGGCTATATGTGATGTATTTTTCGCCATACAGGTATTATACATTGCTGCCCAGGGCGCCCCCCCCCCGCGCCCTGCACCCTCCGTGACCGCTGTGTGAAGTGTGCTGACAACAATGGCGCACAGCTGCAGTGCTGTGCGCTACCTGATGAAGACTGAAAGTCTTCTGCCGCCTGGTTCCGGACCTCTTCAATCTTCAGCATCTGCAAGGGGGGTCGGCGGCGCGGCTCCGGGACGAACCCCAGGGCGAGACCTGTGTTCCGACTCCCTCTGGAGCTAATGGTGTCCAGTAGCCTAAGAAGCCAATCCATCCTGCACGCAGGTGAGTTCACTTCTCTCCCCTAAGTCCCTCGATGCAGTGAGCCTGTTGCCAGCAGGACTCACTGAAAATAAAGAACCTAAAAACTTTTTCTAAGCAACTCTTTAAGAGAGCCACCTAGATTGCACCCTGCTCGGACGGGCACAAAAACCTAACTGAGGCTTGGAGGAGGGTCATAGGGGGAGGAGCCAGTACACACCATGTGATCCTAAAAGATTACTTTTTGTGCCCTGTCTCCTGCGGAGCCGCTAATCCCCATGGTCCTGACGGAGTCCCCAGCATCCACTAGGACGTTAGAGAAACATATATGTCTAACATTCATTATCAAGATTGTTGTGAAACCTACTCTATATGCAATGCGTCTAGATTGGGCATTCCCAACTTCGGTTCTCAAGGCACAATAGGTGCCCACACACTACAACGACTTTTGGGAAAATGGAATGATTTAGGCGCAGCTTAACAATAAACAGTTCGAAAAAGTTCATATCGTTCAGTGTTTAGACTCATCCTCTGATCTTAAACAGTTCGAAAAAGTTCATATCGTTCAGTGTTTAGACTCATCCTCTGATCTTCCCTCCTGCAGGGAACACATGGTGTCATATCGATCGATGTTGACTAATAGTTTCTGTTTTTGCACATCAGATGTATCTAACGATATATAGTCCAATCAGCGTCTGATACATCTTCCGATCAGTCGTTCTAGTGTGTGAGCACTTCAACAGTGCAGGTTTTAGGCTGGGTAGACACTTTGCGATATGCACCCGATATATTGTTCGATCGGGTGGATAGGACAATGTATCGTTCACATAGTCCAGTGTGTATTCACTATATCGTTAACAATGCGCGCTACTGTGGGTCGTTAATGAAAAGTACAATATCTTTAGTTGTCACCTTGAAATCTAAAGATATTGTACAAGACGGCATGCACCTGGATGTGGGTGCATGCTGTCACTCCTGAGAAGCAAATGAAATAGTTCAATGTGTATGAACGATATCATTTGCGGGTGGGATCTTGCATGATGACACATCTGATGTGCGATCAACAAGTGTGTACCCATCCTTAGTGATAATCAGGCTTCAGTACAAATCGTTAAGGGGGGTACACACGTAGCGATTTCTGCTTAATTCCTAAGCAATCTGATTAGATTGCTTAGAAATGAAGCACGCATCGCTCCGTGTGTATGCCCCATAGCGATAGCGATGCTCTGCCTCACGCATCGCTATCGCCGGTTCTAGATTGGGCACAATCTAGTCAGATCCCTTACTTCACCGCTGGGTGAAGTTGCTTCCCCACCCCCTGAGCACACATCACGCTGTGTGCTGAGCGTTCTGCAATAGATCGCTCAGCACACATCTCCCCGTCTGTATGCCCCTTCACAGTAAATCAAAATATCTGAGGTACTTGTGCTTAAGCATGACTGGTCTAGATACAGTCCAGGTTTTAAGGATAACCAAACTTGAGCACAGGCAACTTAATTAGTACATCAGTGATTTTGATTTAACTATCTGTGCTCAAGCCTGGATATTCTTACAACCTTCTCTGTTAGCATGTCCTGAAGTCTAAGAAACCCTGTTCTAGATCACTGCTTCTGACAGTCCTCAGGACGCACTAACTGTGCATGTTTTCCATACCGCCTTGCCATAGCACAGGTGTAAACATTAGTGACTGACGCATTATAGAAGTACCATAAGTGGTTGTAATTATTTCACTGTGAGGAGACCTAGAAAACATGCACTGCTGGTGTGTCTTTTGGACCTGAGCTGGGAAGCGCGGCTGTAGGCGTGTGCGCGCACCGCTGCCCCTGTCACTCATATAAAGAAGCAGGTGGTGGTGGCCAGTCCTCCGTCCGGCAGGGGCGCTGGGCGACGTGTGTAGCTATCGGCAGTACCGGTTAATGCGCCTCCGGTTTCATAGCACTGTTATAAGGGCGCGCGTGTGTTATATAGTTGGGGGGAGCGGAGCAGTCAGGTGACGTGGTGCCCGTGCGGCCGCTCTCACACGGGTGCGTTCCCGTGCCCTTCCTAAGGACGCGGTCTCCGAAACAAAATGGCCCCAGCGAGCGCGCTCACGTGACAAGAAATCCGCCATTATCATATTCCCCGAGCAAGGTGGCGGCGGGCGGCTGCTGCGCAGCATCCATGCCGGCGAGGGAGGGAGACCCGCTGCTGCCATGCTACACAATATGGCGCCTCGGCCGTAACACCATCATAACGGGACATGGTGGCACCCGGGGCTCACCTGCACCCCGCCCTCAGATGGCACAGTGTGGCCAGCGCACCACGAGAGAGCCCTCCGCCGTACTGTACTAGGCGATGCCTGGTGTGGCCCGCCGGGAGATGGCCTGACGCGGGGCAGGTGCGTGGATAACCGGCCAGGGGGGTATAGGTACATCGGAACGCGGCGGTCAGGAGGGTACGGAGCGGCGGGACGCGGTTGGTGGGCGGCTACAGCCCAGCAGTGTGTGCGGGACAGCGGCGCCACACGCAGCGGGAGACAGCGCTCAGTGACAGCAGCGCACAGGCAGACATGGCGATACAGTTTCGCACGGCGATGTGTGCGCGGAACGGAGGGTGACAGCAGTGAACGAGCTGTTCGGTGGGTGAGAACCGGGTAACGACCAGATCGGTGGACAAACTCATCGTAATGAGCAGCGTATGCGATCAGATCGGTAAAGAGCCGGCTGCGAGCAGATCAGCGGTCGCTGGGATCGGCAGCCGGACAGGGACGGGATGGCGGCGCGATACCGGGGTTACGAAGTTACAAGAATGATCCCCGGTCACCACTAACACCCGGGTAGGGTCACTTCCTACCCCCAGCGTCTTCCTGAGCTAGTTCCCCGGCACCTCTGACTTCTCCCCGGTGTAAGCCGGCTGGCCAGCCGCTATCAGTCACCCCAAGGGCAGCGCTCTTACGTCAGCGGGTGTCTTGTTCCGTAGCTCCAGGTGGATTCTCTTCTTCATTTCCATCTTGCGGGCGCTCCTACGCTTTACAATCTCACCCGAATTCGGGCACTGCGCTTGGCGGGTCCTGCGCTTGCACCGCGGTGTACACTAACCTGCTGGCTCAGGGGGGGCGGGAACGTTTCCTGCGAGTGACACTTTGTCTGCCCAATCAGGATACGTTATCCTGCGTAGCTGGCCAATAGCCGTGCGCTCCCGGGTTCTCTGGTGTCTAAGAGATGGGCTGAGAGGTGCCCGGTGCCACGCAGAGCTGCCTGGGGTGGGGGTGAAAGGGCGCGCACTGAGCGGAGAGGGTGGCACGGCCGGGGGCAAGTGCTGGCAGCAACGCAGATCCGTTACCCGGGCATGGCCATCGCCCCCTCTCTGCCAGCCATGGACGTCTGTCTTCCAGGGCGCCTCCAGCGACCCTGCCTGACCTGCCCGGTGCCAGCAATACCTATGTGCGGCGGAGGATGCTGTGGTTCCTGTGCTGGGCATAGCTGATGAGCTGAGAGATGACAGAGGCATCATCTGTTAGTTATTGTGTCATTGGCAAATCTTGTCACACTAGCCTGATGTGTAATAACACGCGTTCTTGTGTTACTGTTTTCCTCAGTCTACTGTAAGCTCTTTTGGTAAGAGGCATTTTCAGCCTCTGTCTCATGACATTGCATTTCATTTATTTGCAACATTCTCACTTTATAATATGTTTGCCCTTTACAAATAAGCAGTCGTAATAGTTACTGGTGTTGCAGGCTGCACAGTCAGTCAGGTGAGTATACAGTAGGAGATGGTTAGGAATTAGCACTTGGCAGCTCCTCTATGATGCTTTGCAGTGTGACAAGGATGCATCCCAGCAATATATATCCAGACTAGACATGTGCTTATATGTTCGTTCTAATTTCGTTGTCGTATTTTGATTTTGCAAAACCACCCTTGTGTTTTTGTTTGGTATTCGGTTATAACATCTGAATCTTGGGTTTGGGATTTGTTGAAAATGATTGGGAAAACCGCTAAAATCTTGTAATTTATGTAATACAGAACCCAAAATTCAGAATTTGTTTCAGGATTCGTTTTTAAAATCTGGATCTTGGGTTTGGGATTTGTTTAAAATGGGGGGGGGGGGGGGGGGGGGCATACGATGCTAAAATCATGTAATTTTTGCAATACAGAAACCAAAATTTGGTTGGTTGTCATGGGCAACCTCTATTCAATTACTAAATTGGTAGTGAGAAGAGGGGGGTTGTCGGTAATATGATTGTACATAGATAGGTGTGTATCAATTTCCACTAGCTGACTCAGTTGCCCCTTACATCACTGGTCTAAACATAAGGCAGGAAAGGTACCGTATATACTCGAGTATAAGTCGACCCGAATATAAGCCGAGGCACCTAATTTTACCACAAAAAACTGGGAAAAATTACTGACTCTAGTATAAGCCTAGGGTGGGAAATGCACGGTGCCAGGGGTTTTCATGCTCAGGGTGTCATGCTCGTTGCCAGGGATTTTATGCGGTAGGTGTTATGCTTGTTGCCAGGGGGTAATGTTTGTTTCTAGGGTTGTGCCCCCAGTGCCACATATACCCCCAGTGACAGATAAAAACATGCCCCCGTTGCTTTGCCCCCAGTAGTTATGCCCCTTCTTTGCCCCCAGTATTTGTGCCCCCTCTTTCATTGCCCACAGTAGTTATGACCCCTCTTTCTTTGCCCCAGTAGTTGTGGTGCCCCCTTTCTTTGCCCCCAGTAGTTGTTGTGCCCCCTTTCTTTGCCCCCAGTAGTTGTTGTGCCCCCTTTGTTTGCCCCCTGTTACTGTGCCCCCTTTGCAGCTTACAAACATAAACACACACTAAAACAATACTTACCACTGCCCCGCTCCTGCTTCCCGACCGCTTCTTCTGCTGCTGCGCTGCTCCGCTCCGTCTGGCCGCTGCTCCGCTCCGTCTGGCCGCCGCTCCATCTGTTCATCCGCTCCGTCTGGCCGCCGCTCCATCTGGATCCCCGCTCCGTCTGGTCGCCGCTCCATCTGGTCGCCGCTCCATCTGGTCGCCGCTCCGTCTGGCCGCCCGCGCCGGCGCCCGCTTCCCGGCACCCGATCATCTCTATGGGAGAGACGTCATGACGTCTCTCCCATAGCAACGCCGCACAGACACTAGAGGTCAATAATGACCTCTAGTGTCTGTCCCTGGAGCCGGCTGCAGCGGACGCCCACACAGCCCACGGCGTCTGCTGCAGCCGTTGACTCGAGTATAAGCCGAGGGGGGCTTTTTCAGCATAGAAAACTGTGCTGAAAAAGTCGGCTTATACTCGAGTATATACGGTAATCAGTATTTTTCTGTTATTTTCCCCCTACAACCAGAAATTGGCAAACAAGTACAAAGGTATTTGGGAACATTTATTAAAATTTAACATTTTAGAGTTAGTAAATGTAACATTTTTGTAGCTATATTCTGCTTTCCTCAAAGTGATTCTGGGGCAGATTTATTAAGCCTGGTGAAGTGATAAATTGTACGGTGATAAAGTATCAGCCAATCAGATCCTGTCATGTCACAGGCTGTGTTTGAAAAATGACAGGAGCTGACTGGATGGTGCTTTATCTTCTTTTACTTTATTAATAAATCTGCCCCTCTGAGAAAAATATTTCTGCCCTTTATTAACCCCTGCTTTCTAAAGGTGGGTACTCACGGAGCGATCGCTGCTTAAAATCTAAGCAATCTGACTAGATTGCTTAGATTTTAAGCAGTGATCTCTCAGTGTTCACCCCTCACAGCGATAGCGATACGCAGCCCCGCGCATCGCTATCGCTGTTGCTAGATTTGCCTGCAATCTAGCGGGTCGCTCACTTTACCCTCTGGGTGAAATGAGCGGCTCCTCCCGCACGCTCAGCACACATCGCGCTGTGCTGAGTGGGGTGAGAGATGTGTGCTGAGCGGTTCGCTCAGCACACATCTCTCCCTACATCTGCCATTGAGTACTGGCCTTAACTAACCACAAAACCCTTCTTGAACATTAATAACAGGGCTGGTCTACAAAGTACACGTACAGTACATAAGCGTTAGAACAGTTCATTAACATGATATTGATGTGCTACAGACATGCAACTATTAGTAGCATAGCTACTTTACAGCTTGTCAGGCTTGCATAATAAACAGCACCCCGTGTTCAATATAATGTGGTGGTGTGACCGCATATTCTGGATTTTCAATTCATGCATAATACAGGGACCAGCTGCAATTCTTTGTTATTTAAGCCCTTTGCTGCTGAGCCTATTTTTGGCATGTTTTGGGCTAGTCACATTCCAATATCAGTAGTTATTTATGCAGTACCCATCACAAATTAAACTTTTTTTTTTTTTGCTTCAGAAAACTGCATTAGTATTTGTATTTCTCCTCACACTGCAAAGGTAATATACCCAAAGTAGCCAAATCAGTGTACAGATATTTTTTTAATTGAAATTCTGGGAATATGAACAAACATGCAGTCCACCCCACATAGAGAGAACTGTCCCAATTCTGAATTATTAGTTATAATCTATTGCCTCCTATAAAAAAAATAAAGTAGTCCACCTATTCAAATTAATATAATATTTGTTTTATAATGAAATTACTTAAATATTGTTAAAATAAAATACTACCCCCATTATTATTTTTCTCAAACTAAAATTGCTGCCAGAAAAACAAATCCTAATTTCTCTAACGTCCTAAGTGGATGCTGGGGACTCCGTAAGGACCATGGGGAATAGCGGCTCCGCGGGAGACTGGGCACATCTAAAGAAAGCTTTAGGACTATGGTGTGCACTGGCTCCTCCCCCTATGACCCTCCTCCAAGCCTCAGTTAGATCTCTGTGCCCGAACGAGAAGGGTGCACACTAGGGGCTCTCCTGAGCTTCTTAGTGAAAGTTTTAGTTTAGGTTTTTTATTTTCAGTGAGACCTGCTGGCAACAGGCTCACTGCATCGAGGGACTAAGGGGAGAAGAAGCGAACTCACCTGCGTGCAGAGTGGATTGGGCTTCTTAGGCTACTGGACATTAGCTCCAGAGGGACGATCACAGGCCCAGCTTGGATGGGTCCCAGAGCCGCGCCGCCGGCCCCCTTACAGAGCCAGAAGAGGTCCGGAAAATCGGCGGCAGAAGACGTCCTGTCTTCAACAAGGTAGCGCACAGCACTGCAGCTGTGCGCCATTGCTCTCAGCACACTTCGGTCACTGAGGGTGCAGGGCGCTGGGGGGGGCGCCCTGAGACGCAATAAAAACACCTTGGATGGCAAAAAAATGCATCACATATAGCTCCTGGGCTATATGGATGCATTTAACCCCTGCCAGAATACATAGAAAAACGGGAGATAAGGCCGCCGATAAGGGGGCGGAGCCTATCTCCTCAGCACACTGGCGCCATTTTCCCTCACAGCTCCGTTGGAGGGAAGCTCCCTGGCTCTCCCCTGCAGTCACTACACTACAGAAAGGGTTAAAAAAGAGAGGGGGGCACTAATTAGGCGCAGTATTAACTATACAGCAGCTATAAGGGGAAAAACACTTATATAAGGTTATCCCTGTATATATATAGCGCTCTGGTGTGTGCTGGCAAACTCTCCCTCTGTCTCCCCAAAGGGCTAGTGGGGTCCTGTCCTCTATCAGAGCATTCCCTGTGTGTGTGCTGTATGTCGGTACTTTTGTGTCGACATGTATGAGGAGAAAAATGATGTAGAGACGGAGCAGATTGCCTGTAATAGTGATGTCACCCCCTAGGGGGTCGACACCTGAGTGGATGAACTGTTGGAAGGAATTACGTGACAGTGTCAGCTCTGTATAAAAGACAGTGGTTGACATGAGACAGCCGGCTACTCAGCTTGTGCCTGTCCAGACGTCTCATAGGCCGTCAGGGGCTCTAAAGCGCCCGTTACCTCAGATGGCAGATATAGACGCCGACACGGATACTGACTCCAGTGTCGACGGTGAAGAGACGAATGTGACTTCCAGTAGGGCCACACGTTACATGATTGAGGCAATGAAAAATGTTTTACACATTTCTGATAATACGAGTACCACCAAAAAAGGGGTATTATGTTCGGTGAGGAAAAACTACCTGTAGTTTTCCTGAATCTGAGAAATTAAATGAGGTGAGTGATGATGCGTGGGTTTCCCCCGATAACAACTGATAATTTCTAAAATGTTATTGGCATTATATCCTTTCCCGCCAGAGGTTAGGGTGCGTTGGGAAACACCCCCTAGGGCGGATAAAGCGCTCACACGCTTGTAAGGGCTCTACCTTCGCCTGAGATGGCCGCCCTTAAGGATCCTGCTGATAGAAAGCAGGAGGGTATCCTAAAAGGTATTCACACACATACTGGTGTTATACTGCGACCAGCAATCGCCTCAGCCTGGATGTGCAGTGCTGGGTTGGCGTGGTCGGATTCCCTGACTGAAAATATTGATACCCTAGATAGGGACAGTATATTTTTGCCTATAGAGCATTTAAAAGATGCATTTCTATATATGCGTGATGCACAGCGGAATATTTGCCGACTGGCATCAAGTCTAAGCGCGTTGTCCATTTCTACCAGTAGAGGGTTATGGACACGTCAGTGGTCAGGTGATGCGTATTCCAAACGGCATTTGGAAATATTGCTTTATTAAGGGGAGGAGTTATTTGGGGTCGGTCTTTCAGACCTGGTGGCCACGGCAACAGCTGGGAATTCCACGTTTGTACCCCAGGTCGCCTCTCAACATGAGAAGATGCCGTATTATCAGGCGCAGTCTTTTTTCGTGGACAAGCGGGCAAAAGGTTCCTCATTTCTGCCCCGTGACAGAGGGAGAGGAAAGGCTGCAGAAATCAGCCAGTTCCCAGGAACAGAAACCCTCTCCCGCCTCTGCCAAGCCCTCAGTATACGCTGGGGCTTTACAAAGCACGGTGGGGGGCCCGTCTCAATGAATTTCAGCGCGCAGTGGGCTCACTCGCAAGTAGACCCCTGGATCCTTCAGGTGATATCTCAGACGTCTCCCCCTCGCCGTTTCCTAAAGTCGGCTTTACCGATGTCTCCTTCTGACAGGGAGACAGTTTTGGAAGCCATTCACAAGCTGTATTCCCAGCAGGTGATAATCAAGATACCCCTCCTGCAACAGGGAACGGGGTATTATTCCACACTGTTGTGGTACCGAAGCCGGACGGCTCGGTGAGACCGATTCTAAATCTAAAATCTTTGAACACTTACATACAGAGGTTCAAATTCAAGATTGAGTCACTCGGAGCAGTGATTGCGAACCTGGAAGAAGGGGACTACATGATGTCTCGGGACATCAAGGATGCTTGCCTTCATGTCAAAATTTACCCTTCTCACCAAGGGTACCTCAGGTTTATGGTACAGAACTGTCACTATCAGTTCAGACGCTGCCGTATGGATGGTCCACGGCACCCCGGGTCTTTACCAAGGTAATGGCCGAAATGATGATATTCCTTCGAAGGAAGTGAATTTTAGTTATCCCTTACTTGGACAATTCCCTGATAAGGGTAAGATCCAGGGAACAGTTGGAGGTCGGTGTAGCACTATCTCTGGTAGTGTTGCGGCAGCACGATTGGATTCTCAATATTCCAAAATCGCACCTGGTTCCGACGACGTGTCTTCTGTTCCTAGGGATGATCCTGGGCACAGTCCAGAAAAAGGTGTTTCTCCCGGAGGAGAAAGCCAGGGAGTTATCCGAGCTAGTCAGGAACCTCCTATAACCGAGCCAAGTCTCAGTGCATCAATGCACAAGGGTTCTGGGTAAAATGGTGGCTTCCTACGAAGCAATCCCATTCGGCAGATTCCACGCAAGAACTTTCCAGTGGGACCTGCTGGACAAATGGTCCGGGTCGCATCTTCAGATGCATCAGCGGATAACCCTGTCACCAAGGACAAGGGTGTCCCTCCTGTGGTGGTTGCAGAGTGCTCATCTTCTAGAGGGCCGCAGATTAGGCATTCAGGACTGGGTCCTGGTGACCACGGATGCCAGCCTGCGAGGCTGGTGAGCAGTCACACAGGGAAGGAATATCCAGGGCTTATGGTCAAGCCTGGAGACATCACTTCACATAAATATCCTGAAGCTAAGGGACATTTACAATGCTCTAAGCTTAGCAAGACCTCTGCTTCAAGGTCAGCCGGTGTTGATCCAGTCGGACAACATCACGGCAGTCACCCACGTAAACAGACAGGGTGGCACAAGAAGCAGGAGGGCAATGGCAGAAGCTGCAAGGATTCTTCGCTGGGCGGAGAATCATGTGATAGCACTGTCAGCAGTATTCATTCCGGGAGTGGACAACTGGGAAGCAGACTTCCTCAGCACGACCTCCACCCGGGAGAGTGGGGACTTCACCCAGAAGTCTTCCACATGATTAAAAACTCGACAGGTATTGCGCCAGGTCCAGGGACCCTCAGGCAATAAGCTGTAGACGCTCTGGTAACACCGTGGGTGTACCAGTCAGGGTATGTGTTCCCTCCTCTGCCTCTCATACCCAAGGTACTGAGATTGATAAGATGGAGAGGAGTAAGCACTATATTCGTGGTTCCGGATTGGCCAAAAAGGACTTGGTAACCGGAACTTCAAGAGATGCTCACGGAGGATCCGTGGCCTCTACCTCTAAGAAGGGACCTGCTCCAGCAAGGACCCTGTCTGTTCCAAGACTTACCGCGGCTGCGTTTGACGGCATGGCGGTTGAACGCCGGATCCTGAAGGAAAAAAGGCATTCCGGATGAAGTCATCCCTATCCTGATCAAAGCCAGGAAGGATGTAACCGCAAAAACATTATCACCGCAATTGGCGAAAATATGTTGCGTGGTGCGAGGCCAGTAAGGCCCGACGGAGGAAATTCAACTGGGTCGATTCCTACATTTCCTGCAAACAGGAGTGTCTGTGGGCCTGAAATTGGGGTCCATTAAGGTTCAAATTTCGGCCCTGTCAATTTTCTTCCAAAAAGAACTAGCTTCAGTCCCTGAAGTTCAGACGTTTGTAAAAGGGGTACTGCATATACAGCCTCCTTTTGTGCCTCCAGTGGCACTTTGGGATCTCAATGTAGTTTTGGGTTCCAAAAGTCACATTGGTTTGAACCACTTAAATCTGTGGAGTTAAAATATCTCACATGAAAAGTGGTCATGCTGTTGGCCCTGGCCTGGGCCAGGCGCGTGTCAGAATTGGCGGCTTTATCCTGAAAAAGCCCTTATCTGATTTTCCATTCGGACAGGGCGGAATTGAGGACTCGTCCTCAGTTTCTCCCCAAGGTGGTTTCAGCGTTTCACCTGAACCAACCTATTTGTGGTGCCTGCGGCTACTAGGGACTTGGAGGCCTCCAAGTTGCTAGACGTTGTCAGTGCCCTGAAAATATGTTTCCAGGACGGCTGGAGTCAGGAAATCTGACTCGCTGTTTATCCTGTATGCACCCAACAAGCTGGGTGCTCCTGCTTCTAAGCAGACTATTGCTCGTTGGATTTGTAGCACAATTCAGCTTGCACATTCTGTGGCAGGCCTGCCACAGCCAAAAATCTGTAAATGCTAGTAAAAGTACATAAACTTCTTATGTCCATAACTATTCGCACGAGCGATTAATCCGCTTCAAACCAACACCGGAATATTGCTAATTAAATACTCTTCCGATGGATACTAAACACCACTGTATGACCCATGTCTGACCCTTCGTATCAAACAAAGAGGGATCTCTTTGTCCATGAACATGCTATATTAACTAAACTTTCAGAATCTATCAAGGGGACCATGATCTACAAAATACATTATATAGTTAAAATATGTAACGATTGAGTCGCACGCTGGGCACACAGAAACTCTACCGTAAATGCGCATACCATGCGCCTGCAGGTGCACGTAACAGCGGGTATGCGCACGCACGGGAGAGCGCACGCATGCGCAGCGCGGACCTGTATGAGGTGCAAATATGGTAGTGTGCATCGTGATATTTCTCTATCGTCCTAGTGGATGCTGGTGTTCCTGAAAGGACCATGGGGAATAGCGGCTCCGCAGGAGACAGGGCACAAAAGTAAAGCTTTCCGATCAGGTGGTGTGCACTGGCTCCTCCCCCTATGACCCTCCTCCAAGCCAGTTAGATTTTTGTGCCCGGCCGAGAAGGGTGCAATCTAGGTGGCTCTCCTAAAGAGCTGCTTAGAAAAGTTTAGCTTAGGTTTTTTATTTTACAGTGAGTCCTGCTGGCAACAGGATCACTGCAACGAGGGACTTAGGGGAGAAGAAGTGAACTCACCTGCGTGCAGGATGGATTGGCTTCTTGGCTACTGGACATCAGCTCCAGAGGGACGATCACAGGTACAGCCTGGATGGTCACCGGAGCCTTGCCGCCGGCCCCCTTGCAGATGCTGAAGTAAGAAGAGGTCCAGAATCGGCGGCAGAAGACTCCTCAGTCTTCTAAAGGTAGCGCACAGCACTGCAGCTGTGCGCCATTTTCCTCTCAGCACACTTCACACGGCAGTCACTGAGGGTGCAGGGCGCTGGGAGGGGGGCGCCCTGGGAGGCAAATGAATACCTATTTTGGCTAAAAATACCTCACATATAGCCTCCGGAGGCTATATGGAGATATTTAACCCCTGCCAGAATCCGTTAAGAGCGGGAGACGAGGCCGCCGAAAAAGGGGCGGGGCCTATCTCCTCAGCACACAGCGCCATTTTCCCTCACAGAAAGGCTGGAGGGAAGGCTCCCAGGCTCTCCCCTGCACTGCACTACAGAAACAGGGTTAAAACAGAGAGGGGGGGCACTAATTTGGCGTTAGAAATATATAAAAAAGATGCTATAAGGGAAAACACTTATATAAGGTTGTCCCTATATAATTATAGCGTTTTTGGTGTGTGCTGGTAAACTCTCCCTCTGTCTCTCCAAAGGGCTAGTGGGTCCTGTCCTCTATCAGAGCATTCCCTGTGTGTGTGTGCTGTGTGTCGGTACGTGTGTGTCGACATGTATGAGGACGATGTTGGTGAGGAGGCGGAGCAATTGCCTGTAATGGTGATGTCACTCTCTAGGGAGTCGACACCGGAATGGATGGCTTATTTAGGGAATTACGTGATAATGTCAACACGCTGCAAGGTCGGTTGACGACATGAGACGGCCGACAAACAATTAGTACCGGTCCAGACGTCTCAAAAAACACCGTCAGGGGTTTTAAAACGCCCGTTTACTTTAGTCGGTCGACACAGACACAGACAGGGACACTGAATCCAGTGTCGACGGTGAATAAACAAACGTATTCCTTATTAGGGCCACACGTAAAAGGCAATGAAGGAGGTGTTACATATTTCTGATACTACAAGTACCACAAAAGAGGGTATTATGTGGGATGTGAAAAAACTACCGTAGTTTTTCCTGAATCAGATAAATTAAATAAAGTGTGTGATGATGCGTGGGTTCCCCCCGATAGAAAATTATGGGCGGTATACCCTTTCCCGCCAGAAGTTAGGGCGCGTTGGGAAACACCCCTTAGGGTGGATAAGGCGCTCACACGCTTATCAAAACAAGTGGCGGTACCGTCTATAGATAGGGCCGTCCTCAAGGACCAGCTGACAGGAGGCTGGAAAATATCATAAAAAGTATATACACACATACTGGTGTTATACTGCGACCAGCGATCGCCTCAGCCTGGATGTGCAGAGCTGGGGTGGCTTGGTCGGATTCCCTGACTAAAAATATTGATACCCTTGACAGGGACAGTATTTTATTGACTATAGAGCATTTAAAGGATGCATTTCTATATATGCGAGATGCACAGAGGGATATTTGCACTCTGGCATCAAGAGTAAATGCGATGTCCATATCTGCCAGAAGATGTTATGGACACGCCGTTTTTACCCTAAGTCACATCTCTGCAGAAAAAGACACCGTCTTTTCAGCCTCAGTCCTTTCGTCCCTATAAGATCATATCTGCCCAGGGATAGAGGAAAGGGAAGAAGACTGCAGCAGGCAGCCCATTCCCAGGAACAGAAGCGTTCCACCGCTTCTGACAAGTTCTCAGCATGGCGCTGAGACCGTACAGGACCCCTGGATCCTACAAGTAGTATCCCAGGGGTACAGATTGGAATGTCGAGACGTTTCCCCTTCGCAGGCTCCTGAAGTCTGCTTTACCAAGGTCTCCCTCCGACAAGGAGGCAGTATGGGAAAAAATTCACAAGCTGTATTCCCAGCAGGTGATAATTAAATTACCCCTCCTACTACAAGAAAAGGGGTATTATTCCACACTATATTGTGGTACTGAAGCCAGAAGGCTAGGTGAGACTTATTCTAAAAAATTTTTTGAACACTTACAAAGGTTCAAATCAAGATGGAGTCACTCAGAGCAGTGATAACGAACCAGGAAGAAGGGGACTATATAGTGTCCCGGGACATCAGGGATGCTTACCTCTATGTCCCAAATTTGCCCTTCTCACTAAGGGTACCTCAGGTTCGTGGTGCAGAACTGTCACTATCAGTTTCAGACGCTGCCGTTTGGATTGTCCACGGCACCCCGGGTCTTTACCAAGGTAATGGCCGAAATGATGATTCTTCTTCGAAGAAAAGGCGTCTTAATTATCCCTTACTTGGACGATCTCCTGATAAGGGCATAGTCCAGGGAACAGTTGGAGGTCGGAGTAGCACTATCTCGGATACTGCTACAACAGCACGGGTGGATTCTAAATATTCCAAAATCGCAGCTGATCCCGACGACACGTCTGCTGTGCCTAGGGATGATTCTGGACACAGTCCAGAAAAAGGTGTTTCTCCCGGAAGAGAAAGCCAGGGAGTTATCCGAGCTAGTCAGGAACCTCCTAAAAACAGTGCATCATTGCACAAGGGTCCTGGTAAAAATGGTGGCTTCCTACGAAGCAATTCCATTCGGCAGATTTCACGCAAGAGCTTTTCAGTGGGATCTGCTGGACAAATGGTCCGGATTGCATCTTCAGATGCATCAGCGGATAACCCTATATCCAAGGACAAGGGTGTCTCTCCTGTGGTGGTTATAGAGTGCTCATCTTCTAGAGGGCCGCAGATTCGGCATTCAGGATTGGATGCTGGTGACCACGGAGCCCAGCCCGAGAGGCTGGGGAGCAGTCACACAAGGAAAAAATTTCCAGGGAGTGTGATCAAGTCTGGAGACTTTTCTCCACATAAATATACTGGAGCTAAGGGTAAATTTATAATGCTCTAAGCTTAACAAGACCTCTGCTTCAAGGTCAGCCGGTATTGATCCAGTGGGAAAAACATCACGGCAGTCGCCCACGTAAACAGACAGGGCGACACAAGAAGCAGGAGGGCAATGGCAAAAACTGCAAGGACTTTTCGCTGGGCGGAAAATCATGTGATAGCACTGTCAGCAGTGTTTCATCCCGGGAATGGAAACTGGGAAGCAGACTTCCTCAGCAGGCACGACCTCCACCCGGGAGAGTGGAAACTTCATCGGGAAGTTTTTTTCCACATGATTGTAAACCGTTGGGAAATACCAAAGGTGGACATGATGGCGTCCCGTCTGAACAAAAAACGGGACAGGTATTGCGCCAGGTCAAGAGACCCTCAGGCAATAGCTGTGGACGTTCTGGTAACACCGTGGGTGTACCAGTCGGTGTATGTGTTCCCTCCTCTGCTTCTCATACCTAAGGTGCTGAGAATTATAAGACGTAGAGGAGTAAGAACTATACTCATGGCTCCGGATTGGCCAAGAAGGACTTGGTACCCGGAACTTCAAGAGATGCTTACAGAGGTCTTATGGCCTCTGCCGCTAAGAAGGGACTTGCTTCAGCAAGTACCATGTCTGTTCCAAGACTTACCGCAGCTGCGTTTGTCGGCATGGCGGTGGAAAGCCGGATCCTAAGGGAAAAAGGCATTCCGGAAGAGGTCATTCCTACCCTGGTCAAAGCCAGAAAGGAGGTGACCGCACAACATTATCACCACATGTGGCGAAAATATGTTGCGTGGTGTGAGGCCAGGAAGGCCCCACAAAGAAATTTCAACTCGGTCGTTTCCTGCATTTCCTGCAAACAGGAGTGTCTATGGGCCTCAAATTGGGGTCCATTAAGGTTCAAATTTCGGCCCTGTCGATTTTCTTCCAGAAAGAATTGGCTTCAGTTCCTGAAGTCCAGAAGTTTGTCAAGGGAGTATTGCATATACAACCCCCTTTTGTGCCTCCAGTGGCACTGTGGGATCTCAACGTAGTTCTGGGATTCTTCAAATCACATTGGTTTAAAACCAGTCAAATCTGTGGATTTGAAGCATCTCACATGAAAAGTGACCATGCTCTTGGCCCTGGCCTGGACCAGGCGAGTGTCAAATTGGTGTTTTTTTCTCAAAAAAGCCCATATCTGTTTGTCCATTCGGACAGGGCAGAGCTGCGGACTCGTCCCCAGTTCTCTCCCTAAGGTGGTGTCAGTGTTTCACCTGAACCAGCTTATTGTGGTGCCTTGCACCTACTAGGGACTTGGAGGACTCCAAGTTGCTAGATGTTGTCAGGGCCCTGAAAATATGTTCCAGGACGGCTGGAGTCAGGAAAACTGACTTGCTGTTATCCTGTATGCACCCAACAAACTGGGTGCTCTTGCTTCTAAGCAGACTATTGCTAGTTGGATGTGTAATACAATTCAGCTTGCACATTCTGTGGCAGGCCTGCCACAGCCAAAATATGTAAATGCCCATTCCACAAGGAAGGTGGGCTCATCTTGGGCGGCTGCCCGAGGGGTCTCGGCTTTACAACTTTGCCGAGCAGCTACTTGGTCAGGGGCAAACACGTTTGCTAAATTCTACAAATTTGATACCCTGGCTAAGGAGGACCTGGAGTTCTCTCATTCGGTGCTGCAGAGTCATCCGCACTCTCCCGCCCGTTTGGGAGCTTTGGTATAATCCCCATGGTCCTTTCAGGAACCCCAGCATCCACTAGGACGATAGAGAAAATAGAATTATCGGTAAGTAAATTCTTATTTCTCGGAGTCCGTAGTGGATGCTGGGGTTCCTGAAAGGACCATGGGGAATAGCGGCTCCGCAGGAGACAGGGCACAAAAAAGTAAAGCTTTACTAGGTCAGGTGGTGTGCACTGGCTCCTCCCCCTATGACCCTCCTCCAGACTCCAGTTAGATTTTGTGCCCGAACGAGAAGGGTGCAATCTAGGTGGCTCTCCTAAAGAGCTGCTTAGAGAAAGTTTAGTTTAGGTTTTTTTCTTTACAGTGAGTCCTGCTGGCAACAGGATCACTGCAACGTGGGACTTAGGGGGAAAGTAGTAAACTCACCTGCATGCAGAGTGGATTTGCTGCTTGGCTACTGGACACCATTAGCTCCAGAGGGATCGAACACAGGCCCAGCCGTGGAGTCCGGTCCCGGAGCCGCGCCGCCGACCCCCTTGCAGATGCTGAAGCGTGAAGAGGTCCGGAAACCGGCGGCTGAAGACTCCTCAGTCTTCATAAGGTAGCGCACAGCACTGCAGCTGTGCGCCATTTTCCTCTCAGCACACTTCACTGGGCAGTCACTGAGGGTGCAGAGCGCTGGGGGGGGGCGCTCTGAGAGGCAAATATAAACCTTATACAAGGCTAAAAATACCTCACATATAGCCCATAGGGGCTATATGGAGATATTTAACCCCTGCCTGACTGGAAAAATAGCGGGAGAAGAACCCGCCGAAAAAGGGGCGGGGCCTATCTCCTCAGCACACGGCGCCATTTTCTGTCACAGCTCCGCTGGTCAGAACGGCTCCCAGGTCTCTCCCCTGCACTGCACTACAGAAACAGGGTAAAACAGAGAGGGGGGGCACATTAATGGCTATATATATATATATTAAAGCAGCTATAAGGGAGCACTTAATATAAGGATATCCCTTGTATATATAGCGCTTTGTGGTGTGTGCTGGCAGACTCTCCCTCTGTCTCCCCAAAAGGGCTAGTGGGTCCTGTCTTCATTAGAGCATTCCCTGTGAGTTTGCGGTGTGTGTCGGTACGTGGTGTCGACATGTATGAGGACGATATTGGTGTGGAGGCGGAGCAATTGCCAAATATGCAGATGTCACCCCCCAGGGGGTCGACACCAGAATGGATGCCTTTATTTGTGGAATTACGTGATGGTTTATCTTCCCTTAAACAGTCAGTTGAGGACATGAGGCGGCCGGACAATCAATTAATGCCTGTCCAGGCGCCTCAAACACCGTCAGGGGCTGTAAAACGCCCTTTGCCTCAGTCGGTCGACACAGACCCAGACACGGGCACTGATTCCAGTGACGACGGTAGAAATTCAAACGTATTTTCCAGTAGGGCCACACGTTATATGATTTTGGCAATGAAGGAGACGTTACATTTAGCTGATACTACAGATACCGTAAAACAGGGTATTATGTATGGTGTGAAAAAACTACAAACAGTTTTTCCTGAATCAGAAGAATTAAATGACGTGTGTGATGAAGCGTGGGTTGCTCCTGATAAAAAGTTGATAATTTCAAAAAAGTTATTGGCATTATACCCTTTCCCGCCAGAGGTTAGGGCGCGCTGGGAAACACCCCCTAAGGTGGACAAGGCGCTCACACGCTTATCCAAACAAGTGGCGTTACCCTCTCCTGAGACGGCCGCACTTAAGGATCCATCAGATAGAAAGATGGAAGTTATTCAAAAGAATATATACACACATGCAGGTGTTATACTACGACCAGCTATAGCAACTGCCTGGATGTGCAGTGCTGGAGTAGTTTGGTCAGAATCCCTGATTGAAAATATTGATACCCTAGATAGGGACAATGTTTTACTGTCGTTAGAACAAATAAAGGATGCATTTATCTATATGCGTGATGCACAGAGGGATATTTGCACACTGGCATCTCGGGTGAGTGCTATGTCCATTTCAGCCAGAAGAGCCTTATGGACACGACAGTGGACAGGCGATGCGGATTCAAAACGTCACATGGAGGTTTTGCCGTATAAAGGGGAGGAGTTATTTGGAGTTGGTCTATCAGAATTGGTGGCCACGGCTACTGCCGGGAAATCCACTTTTTTACCTCAAGTCACTCCCCAACAGAGAAAGGCACCGACCTTTCAACCGCAGCCTTTTCGCTCCTACAAAAATAAGAGAGCAAAGGGCTTGTCGTACCTGCCACGAGGCAGAGGAAGAGGGAAGAGACACCAACAGGCAGCTCCTTCCCAGGAACAGAAGCCCTCCCCGGCTCCTGCAAAAACCTCAGCATGACGCTGGGGCCTCTCAAGCGGACTCGGGGACAGTGGGGGGCCGTCTCAAAAATTACAGCGCGCAGTGGGCTCACTCGCAGGTAGACCCCTGGATCCTGCAGATAATATCTCAGGGGTACAGGTTGGAATTAGAGACGGATCCTCCTCATCGTTTCCTGAAGTCTGCCTTACCAACCGTCTCTTCCGAAAGGGAGAGGGTGTTGGAAGCCATTCACAAGCTGTACGCTCAGCAGGTGATAGTCAAAGTACCCCTATTACAACAAGGAAAGGGGTATTATTCCACTCTATTTGTGGTACCGAAGCCGGATGGCTCGGTAAGGCCTATTTTAAATCTGAAGTCCTTGAACCTCTACATAAAAAAGTTCAAGTTCAAGATGGAGTCACTCAGAGCAGTGATAGCGAACCTGGAAGAAGGGGACTTTATGGTATCCTTGGACATCAAGGATGCGTATCTACACGTTCCGATTTACCCCGCACACCAGGGGTACCTCAGGTTCATTGTTCAAAACTGTCACTATCAGTTTCAGACGCTGCCGTTCGGATTGTCCACGGCGCCTCGGGTCTTTACCAAGGTAATGGCCGAGATGATGATTCTTCTTCGAAGAAAAGGCGTATTAGTTATCCCATACTTGGACGATCTCCTAATAAGGGCAAGGTCCAGAGAACAGCTGGAGACAGCTTTAGCACTATCTCAAGAGGTGCTAAGACAACACGGGTGGATTCTGAATATTCCAAAATCCCATTTAATCCCGACAACTCGTCTGCTGTTCCTAGGAATGATTCTGGACACGGTTCAGAAAAAGGTTTTCCTTCCAGAGGAAAAAGCCAAGGAGTTATCCGATCTGGTCAGGAACCTCCTAAAACCAGGAAAAGTGTCAGTACATCAATGCACAAGAGTCCTGGGAAAAATGGTGGCTTCTTACGAAGCAATTCCATTCGGCAGATTCCATGCAAGAATATTCCAAAGGGATCTGTTGGACAAATGGTCAGGGTCGCATCTGCAGATGCACCTGCGAATAACCCTGTCACCAAAGACAAGGGTGTCACTTCTGTGGTGGTTGCAGAAGGCTCACCTATTAGAAGGCCGCAGATTCGGCATTCAGGATTGGATCCTGGTGACCACGGACGCCAGCCTGAGAGGCTGGGGAGCAGTCACACAAGGAAGAAACTTCCAGGGAGTATGGACGAGTCTGGAAAAGTCTCTTCACATAAACATTCTGGAACTAAGAGCAATCTACAATGCTCTAAGCCAGGCGGAACTTCTCCTGCAAGGAAAGCCGGTGTTGATTCAGTCGGACAACATCACGGCGGTCGCCCATGTAAACAGGCAGGGCGGCACAAGAAGCAGGAGTGCAATGGCAGAAGCTGCCAAGATTCTTCGCTGGGCGGAGAATCACGTGATAGCACTGTCAGCAGTGTTCATCCCGGGCGTGGACAACTGGGAAGCAGACTTCCTCAGCAGACACGATCTTCATCCGGGAGAGTGGGGTCTACATCCAGAAGTCTTCAACATGTTAATAGACCGTTGGGAAAGACCAATTGTAGACATGATGGCGTCTCGCCTCAACAAGAAACTGGACAAATATTGCGCCAGGTCAAGAGATCCACAGGCAATAGCTGTGGACGCACTGGTAACTCCTTGGGTGTACCAGTCAGTGTATGTGTTTCCTCCTCTGCCGCTCATACCAAAGGTATTGAAGATCATACGGCAAAGAAGAGTAAGAACAATACTAGTGGTTCCGGATTGGCCGAGAAGGACTTGGTATCCGGAACTTCAAGAGATGCTCACGGACGAACCGTGGCCTCTACCTCTGAGAAGGGACCTGCTACAGCAGGGTCCCTGTCTTTTTCAAGACTTACCGCGGCTGCGTTTGACGGCATGGCGGTTGAACGCCAGATCCTAAAAGGGAAAGGCATTCCAGAAGAAGTCATTCCTACCTTGATTAAGGCACGGAAGGAAGTCACCGTGAAACATTATCACCGCATTTGGCGAAAATATGTAGCGTGGTGCGAGGATCGGAGGGTTCCGACGGAGGAATTCCAACTGGGTCGTTTCCTACATTTCCTGCAATCAGGATTATCTATGGGTCTCAAATTGGGATCCATTAAGGTTCAAATTTCGGCCCTGTCAATATTCTTCCAAAAAGAATTGGCCTCTGTCCCTGAGGTCCAGACCTTTGTCAAGGGAGTACTGCATATACAGCCTCCTGTGGTGCCTCCGGTGGCACCGTGGGATCTAAATGTAGTTTTAGATTTCCTCAAATCCCATTGGTTTGAACCATTGAAAAAGGTGGATTTGAAATATCTCACATTGAAAGTGACTATGTTACTAGCCCTGGCCTCTGCCAGGAGAGTATCTGAATTGGCGGCTTTATCTTATAAAAGTCCTTATCTAATCTTCCATTCGGATAGGGCAGAACTGCGGACTCGTCCGCATTTTCTCCCTAAAGTGGTATCAGCATTTCATCTGAACCAACCTATTGTGGTGCCTGCGGCCACTAGCGACTTGGAGGACTCCAAGTTGTTGGACGTTGTCAGAGCCTTAAAAATATACATTGCAAGGACGGCTGGAGTCAGAAAATCTGACTCGCTGTTTATATTGTATGCACCCAACAAGTTGGGCGCACCTGCTTCTAAGCAGTCGATTGCTCGTTGGATTTGTAACACAATTCAACTTGCACATTCTGTGGCAGGCCTGCCACAGCCTAAAACTGTAAAAGCCCACTCCACAAGGAAGGTGGGCTCATCTTGGGCGGCTGCCCGAGGGGTCTCGGCATTACAACTCTGCCGAGCAGCTACGTGGTCGGGGGAGAACACGTTTGTAAAATTTTACAAATTTGATACCCTGGCAAAGGAGGACCTGGAGTTCTCTCATTCGGTGCTGCAGAGTCATCCGCACTCTCCCGCCCGTTTGGGAGCTTTGGTATAATCCCCATGGTCCTTTCAGGAACCCCAGCATCCACTTAGGACGATAGAGAAAATAAGAATTTACTTACCGATAATTCTATTTCTCGGAGTCCGTAGTGGATGCTGGGCGCCCATCCCAAGTGCGGATTATCTGCAATACTTGTACATAGTTATTGTTAACTAATTCGGGTTATTGTTAAGGAGCCATCTTTAAGAGGCCCTTTCTGTTGTCATACTGTTAACTGGGTTTAGATCACAAGTTGTACGGTGTGATTGGTGTGGCTGGTATGAGTCTTACCCGGGATTCAAAATGCCTCCCTTATTGTGTATGCTCGTCCGGGCACAGTACCTAACTGGAGTCTGGAGGAGGGTCATAGGGGGAGGAGCCAGTGCACACCACCTGACCTAGTAAAGCTTTACTTTTTTGTGCCCTGTCTCCTGCGGAGCCGCTATTCCCCATGGTCCTTTCAGGAACCCCAGCATCCACTACGGACTCCGAGAAATAGAATTATCGGTAAGTAAATTCTTATTTTCTCGGAGTCCGTAGTGGATGCTGGGCGCCCATCCCAAGTGCGGATTATCTGCAATACTTGTACATAGTTACAAAAATCGGGTTATTATTGTTGTGAGCCATCTTTTCAGAGGCTCCGCTGTTATCATACTGTTAACTGGGTTTAGATCACAAGTTGTACGGTGTGATTGGTGTGGCTGGTATGAGTCTTACCCGGGATTCAAAATTCCTCCCTTATTGTGTACGCTCGTCCGGGCACAGTACCTAACTGGCTTGGAGGAGGGTCATAGGGGGAGGAGCCAGTGCACACCACCTGATCGGAAAGCTTTACTTTTGTGCCCTGTCTCCTGCGGAGCCGCTATTCCCCATGGTCCTTTCAGGAACCCCAGCATCCACTACGGACTCCGAGAAATAGAATTATCGGTAAGTAAATTCTTATTTTTTCTGACTTTGACAGCGCAGTGGGCTCACTCGCAAGTAGACCCCTGGATCCTTCAAGGGATTACTCAGGGGTACAAATTGGAATTCGAGACGTCTCCCCCTCGCCGTTTCCTAAAGTCGGCTTACCGATGTCTCCCTCTGACAGGGAGGCAGTTTTGGAAGCCATTCACAAGCTGTATTCCCAGCAGGTGATAATCAAGGTACCCCTCCTGCAACAGGGAACGGGGCATTATTCCACACTGTTGTGGTACCGAAGCCGGACGGCTCGGTGAGACCGATTCTAAATCTAAAATCTTGAACACTTACATACAGAGGTTCAAATTCAAGATTGAGTCACTCAGAGCAGTGATTGCGAACCTGGAAGAAGGGGACTACATGATGTCTCGGGACATCAAGGATGCTTACCTTCATGTCCCAATTTACCTTTCTCACCAAGGGTACCTCAGGTTTGTGGTACAGAACTGTCACTATCAGTTCAGACGCTGCCGTATGGATGGTCCACGGCACCCCGGGTCTTTACCAAGGTAATGGCCGAAATGATGATACTCCTTCGAAGGAAGGGAATTTTAGTTATCCTTTACTTGGACGATTCTCTGATAAGGGTAAGATCCAGGGAACAGTTGGAGGTCGGGTAGCACTATCTCAGGTAGTGTTGCGGCAGCACGATTGGATTCTCAATATTCCAAAATCGCAGCTGATTCCGACGACTCGTCTTCTGTTCCTAGGGGATGATCCTGGACACAGTCCAGAAAAAGGTGTTTCTCCCGGAGGAGAAAGTCAGGGAGTTATCCGAGCTAGTCGGGAACCTCCTATAACCGAGCCAAGTCTCAGTACATCAATGAAAGGGTTCTGGGAAAAATGGTGGCTTCCTACGAAGCAATCCCATTCGGCAGATTCCACGCAAGAACTTTCCAGTGGGACCTGCTGGACAAATGGTCCGGGTCGCATCTTCAGATGCATCAGCGGATAACCCTGTCACCAAGGACAAGGGTGTCTCTCCTGTGGTGGTTGCAGAGTGCTCATCTTCTAGAGGGCCGCAGATTCGGCATTCAGGACTGGGTCCTGGTGACCACGGATGCCAGCCTGCGAGGCTGGGGGGCAGTCACACAGAGAAGGAATTTCCAGGGCTTATGGTCAAGCCTGGAGACATCACTTCACATAAATATCCAGAAGCTAAGGGCCATTTACAATGCTCTAAGCTTAGCAAGACCTCTGCTTCAAGGTCAGCCGGGGTTGATCCAGTCGGACAACATCACGGCAGTCACCCACGTAAACAGACAGGGTGGCACAAGAAGCAGGAGGGCAATGGCAGAAGCTGCAAGGATTCTTCGCTGGGCGGAAAATCATGTGATAGCACTGTCAGCAGTATTCATTCCGGGAGTGGACAACTGGGAAGCAGACTTCCTCAGCAGACACGACCTCCACCCGGGAGAGTGGGGACTTCACCCAGAAGTCTTCCACATGATTATAAACTGTTGGGAAAAACTCGACAGGTATTGCGCCAGGTCAAGGGACCCTCAGGCAATAGCTGTAGACGCTCTGGTAACACCATGGGTGTACCAGTCAGTGTATGTGTTCCCTCCTCTGCCTCTCATACCCAAGGTACTGAGAATTATAAGATGGAGAGGAGTAAGCACTATATTCGTGGCTCCGGATTGGCCAAGAAGGACTTGGTAACCGGAACTTCAAGAGATGCTCGCGGAGGATCCGTGGCCTCTACCTCTAAGAAGGGACCTGCTCCAGCAAGGACCCTGTCAAAGTCAGAAAAATATCATGATGCACACTGCCATATTTGCACCTCATGCGTGTCCCCGCTGCGCGTACATGCGCTCTCCCGTGCGTACGCACGCCCGCTGTTATGTGCACCCGCAGGCGCACGGTATGCGCATTTACGGTAGAGTTTATGTGCGCCTAGCGTGCGACTCAATCGTTACATTTCTCTATCGTCCTTGTGGATGCTGGGGTTCCTGAAAGGACCATGGGGAACAGCGGCTCCGCAGGAGACGGGGCACAAAAAGTAAAGCTTTCCGATCAGGTGGTGTGCACTGGCTCCTCCCCCTATGACCCTCCTCCAGACTCCAGTTAGATTTTTGTGCCCGGCCGAGAAGGGTGCAATCTAGGTGGCTCTCCTAAAGAGCTGCTTAGAGAAAGTTTAGCTTAGGTTTTTTATTTTACAGTGAGTCCTGCTGGCAACAGGATCACTGCAACGAGGGACTTAGGGGAGAAGGAGTGAACTCACCTGCGTGCAGGATGGATTGGCTTCTTGGCTACTGGACATCAGCTCCAGAGGGACGATCACAGGTACAGCCTGGATGGTCACCGGAGCCGCGCCGCCGGCCCCCTTGCAGATGCTGAAGTAAGAAGGTCCAGAATCGGCGGCTGAAGACTCCTGCAGTCTTCTAAAGGTAGCGCACAGCACTGCAGCTGTGCGCCATTTTCCTCTCAGCACACTTCACACGGCAGTCACTGAGGGTGCAGGGCGCTGGGAGGGGGGCGCCCTGGGAGGCAAATGAAAACCTTTTTTGGCGAAAAATACCTCACATATAGCCCCCAGAGGCTATATGGAGATATTTAACCCCTGCCAAGATTCACTAAATAGCGGGAGACGAGCCCGCCGAAAAAGGGGCGGGGCCTATCTCCTCAGCACACAGCGCCATTTTCTCTCACAGAAAGCCTGGAGAGAAGGCTCCCAGGCTCTCCCCTGCACTGCACTACAGAAACAGGGTTAAAACAGAGAGGGGGGGCACTGATTTTGGCGATATTGAGATATATATAAAGATGCTATAAGGGAAAACACTTATATAAGGTTGTCCCTATATAATTATAGCGTTTTGGTGTGTGCTGGCAAACTCTCCCTCTGTCTCCCCAAAGGGCTAGTGTGGGTCCTGTCCTCTGTCAGAGCATTCCCGGTGTGTGTGCTGTGTGTCGGTACGTGTGTGTCGACATGTATGAGGACGATGTTGGTGAGGAGGCGGAGAAATTGCCTGTAATGGTGATGTCACTCTCTAGGGAGTCGACACCGGAATGGATGGCTTATTTAGGGAATTACGTGAGAATGTCAACACGCTGCAAGGTCGGTTGACGACGTGAGACGGCCGACAAACTATTAGTACCGGTCCAGGCGTCTCAGAAACACCGTCAGGGGCGTTAAAAACGCCCATTTACCTCAGTCGGTCGACACAGACACGGACACTGAATCCAGTGTCGACGGTGAATAAACAAACGTATTTCTCATTAGGGCCACACGTTAAGGGCAATGAAGGAGGTGTTGCATATTTCTGATACTACAAGTACCACAAAAAAGGGTATTATGTGGGAGTGAAAAAACTACCTGTAGTTTTTCCTGAATCAGATAAAATAAAATGAAGTGTGTGATGATGCGTGGGGTTACCCCGATAGCAAATATTGGCGTTATACCCTTTCCCGCCAGAAATTAGGGCGCGTTGGGAAACACCCCTTAGGGTGATAAGGCGCTCACACGCTTATCAAGTGGCGTTACCGTCTCCAGATACGGCCGCCCTCAAGGAGCCAGCTGATAGGAAGCTGGAAAGATATCCTAAAAAGTATATACACACATACGGTGGTTATACTGCGACCAGCGATCGCCATCAGCCTGGAGATGCAGTGCTGGGTTGGCTTGGTCGGATTCCCTGACTGAAAATATTTTATTCATATAGAGCATTTAATAGGATGCATTCTATATATATGTACGTGAGATGCACAGAGGGATATTTGCTCTCTGGCATCAAGATAAGTACGTTGTCCATATCACCCAGAAGATGTCATGGACACGACAGTGGTCAGGTGATACAGATCCCATACGGCACATGGAAGTATTGCCGTATAAAGGGAAGGAGTTAGTTGGGGTCGGTCCATCGGACCTGGGGACCACGGCAACAGCTGGGAAATCCAACCTTTTTACCCCAAGTTACATCTCAGCTGAAAAAGACACCGTCTTTTCAGCCTCAATCCTTCCTTTCCCATGAGGGCATGCAGGCAAAAGGCCAGTCATATCTGCCCAGACATAGAGGTAAGGGAAGTAGACTGCAGCAGGCAGCCCCTTCCCAGGAAAAGAAGCCCTCCACCGCGTCTGCCAAGTCCTCAGCATGACGCTGGGGCCGTGCAAGCGGACTCAAGGTGGGGGGGTAGTCTCAAGAGTCTCAGCGCGCAGTGGGATCACTCGCAGGTTGACCCCTAGATAGTACAAGTATTATCCCAGGGGTACAGATTGGAGAGTCGAGACATCTTCTCCTCGCAGGTTTCTGAAGTCTGCTTTACCAACGGCTCCCTCCGACAGGGAGGCAGCATTGGAAACAATTCACAAGCTGTATATCCAGCAGGTGATAATCAAAGTACCCCTCCTACAACAAGGAAAAGGGTATTATTTTTCCACACTATATTGTGGTACTGAAGCCAGACGGCTTGGTGAGACATAGTCTAAACTGAAATCTTTGAACACTTACATAAAAGGTTCAAATCGAGATGGAGTCACTCAGAGCAGTGATAGCGAACCGGAAAAAAGGGGACTATATGGTGTCCCTGGACATCAAGGATTACCTCCATGTCCAAATTTG
Source organism: Pseudophryne corroboree (assembly GCF_028390025.1). Taxonomy (NCBI): domain Eukaryota; kingdom Metazoa; phylum Chordata; class Amphibia; order Anura; family Myobatrachidae; genus Pseudophryne; species Pseudophryne corroboree. The sequence goes on along the minus strand of NC_086449.1, from coordinate 191,711,511 downwards.
CCCTTCTCAACAAGGGTACCTCTGGTTCGTGGTACAGAACTGTCAATATCAGTTTCAGACGATGCCGTTTGAATTATCCACGGCACCCCGGGCCTTTTACCAAGGTAATGGCCGAAAAGATGTTTCTTCAAAGAAAAAAGGCATCTAAATTATCCCTTACTTGGACGATATCCTGAAAAGGGCAAGTTCCAGAGAACAGTTGGAGGTCGGAAGAGCACTATCTAAAGTAGTTCTACGACAGCACGACTGGATTCTAAATATTCCAAGAATCGCAGCTGTTTTCCGACGATACGTCTGCTGTTCCTAGGAATGATTCTGGGCATAGTCCAGAAAAAGGTGTTCCTCCGGGAGGAAAAAGCCAAGGAGTTATTCGACCTAGTCAGAAACCTCCTAAAACCAGGCCAAGTATCAGTGCATCAATGCACAGGAGTCCTGGGAAAAATGGTGGCTTCTTACGAAGCGATTCCATTCGGCAGATCTCAGGGGATTTGCTGGACGAATGGTCCGGATCGCATTTTCAGATGCATCAGCGGATAATCCTGTCTCCAAGGACAAGGGTGTCTCTTCTGTGGGGGCTGCAGAGTGCTCATCTTTTAGAGGGCAGCACACTCAGCATTCAGGACTGTGTTCTGGGGACCACGGATACCAGCCTGAGAGGCTGGGGAGTAGTCACACAGGGAAAAAATTTCCAAGGAAGTGTGGTCAAGTCTGGAGACTTCTCTCCACATGAATATACTGGAGCTAAGGGCAATTTACAATGCTCTGAGCCTAGGAAGACTCCTGCTTCAAAGTCAACCGGTGCTGATCCAGTAGGACATCATCATGGCGGTCGCCCACGTTATCAGACGGGGCGACACAAGAAGCAGGAGGGCAATGACAGCAAGGATTCTTCGCTGGGCGGAAAATCATGTGATAACACTGTCAGCAGTGTTCATTCCGGGAGTGGGCAACTGGGAAGATTTCCTCAGCATAAATGAATTCCACCCGGAAAAGTGGAAACTTAATCTGGAAGTTTCCACATGATTGTAAACCGTTGGGAAAGACCAAAGGTGGTTATGATGGCGTCCCACCTGAAGCGCCAGGTCAAGAGACACTCAGGCAATAGCTGGGACGCTCTGGTAACACCGTCGGTGTACCAGTCGGTGTATGTGTTCCATCCTCTGCTTTTCATACCCAATGTATTGAAAATGATAGGAAGGAGAGGAGTAAGAACTATACTCGTGGCTCCGGTTTGGCCAAGAAGGACTTGGTTCCCGGAACTTCAAGAGATACTAAGAAGGGTCTTGATTCGGCAAGAACCGTGTCTGTTCCGGGACTTACCGCAGCTGCGTTGACGCCAAGGCGGGTGAACGCCGGATCCTAAGGGAAAGAGGCATTCCGGAAGAGGTCATCCCTACCCTGGTCAGAGCCAGGAAGGAGGTGACCGCACAACATTATCACCACTTAGGTGAAAATATGTGCCAGGGTGTGAGTCCAGGAAGGCTCCACGGAAGAATTTCAACTAGGTTAATTTCTACATTTCCTGCAAACAGGAGTGTCTATGGGTCTCAAATTGGGTCCATTAAGGTTCAAATTTCGGCCTGTTGATTTTCTTCCAGAAAGAAATTGGCTTCAGTTCCTGAAGTCCAGAAGTTGTTAAGGGAGTACTGCATATACAGCCCCTTTGATGTCTCCAGTGGCACTGGGCGATCTCAACGTAGTTTTGGGATTCCTAAAAAATCACATTGGTTTAAACAACTCAAATCTGTGGATTTGATATATCTCACATGGAAAATGACCATGCTGTTGGTCCTGGCCTCGGCCAGGCGAGTGTCAGAATTGGCGGCTTTATCTCACAAAGCCATATCTGATTGTCCATTCGGACAGAGCAAAGCTGCGGACTCGTCCCCAGTTTCTCCTTAAGGTGGTGTCAGCGTTTCACCTGAACCAGCTTATTGTGGTACCTGCGGCTACTAGGGACTTGGAGGACTCCAAGTTGCTGGATGTGATCAGGGCCCTGAAAATATAGTTTCCAGGTTGGCTGGAGTCAGGAAATCTGACTTGCTGTTTATCCTGTATGCACCCAACAATGCTGGGTGCTTCTGCTTCTAAGCAGTCGATTGCTCGTGGGATTGGTAGCACAATTCAACTTGCACATTCTGTGGCAGGCCTGCCACAGTCTAAATCTGTTAAGGCCCATTCCACAAGGAAGGTGGGCTCATCTTGGGCGGCTGCCCGAGGGGTCTCGGCATTACAACTTTGCCGAGCAGCTACGTGGTCGGGGGAGAACACGTTTGTAAAATTCTACAAATTTGATACCCTGGCAAAAGAGGACCTGGAGTTCTCTCATTCGGTGCTGCAGAGTCATCCGCACTCTCCCGCCCGTTTGGGAGCTTTGGTATAATCCCCATGGTCCTTTCAGGAACCCCAGCATCCACAAGGACGATAGAGAAAATAAGAATTTACTTACCGATAATTCTATTTCTCGGAGTCCGTAGTGGATGCTGGGCGCCCATCCCAAGTGCGGATTATCTGCAATACTTGTACATAGTTATTGCTAACTAAATCGGGTTATTGTTGTTGTGAGCCATCTTTTCAGAGGCTCCGCTGTTATCATACTGTTAACTGGGTTCAGATCACAGGTTGTACAGTGTGATTGGTGTGGCTGGTATGAGTCTTACCCGGGATTCAAAATTCCTCCCTTATTGTGTACGCTCGTCCGGGCACAGTACCTAACTGGAGTCTGGAGGAGGGTCATAGGGGGAGGAGCCAGTGCACACCACCTGATCGGAAAGCTTTACTTTTTGTGCCCTGTCTCCTGCGGAGCCGCTGTTCCCCATGGTCCTTTCAGGAACCCCAGCATCCACTACGGACTCCGAGAAATAGAATTATCGGTAAGTAAATTCTTATTATTTTTACCATATAATGTATTTTGTAGATTATGGTCCCTTTGATAGAATCTGAAAGTTTAGTTAATGTAGCATGTTCATAGACAAAGAGATCCCTCTTTGTTTGATACGAAGGGTCAGACAAGGGTTATACAGTGGTGTTTAGTATCCATCGGAAGAGTATTTAATTAGCAATATTCCGGTGTTGGTTTGAAGCGAATTAATCGCTCATGCGAATAGTTATGGACATAAGAAGTTTATGGACTTTTACTATTCTTTGCACTTACTTATCCATGCGGCGGGAAACCTAGTTTCCCACCCACCTGAGCAGTTGGAAATAGTCACAGCCCACCTGTATGAATCAACCTATGACCTTTTGTTATAATGCAAAGACGAATTCCTGTGTCCAATGAACAATAAGAATGTAGGGACCATTGTACTGTATTGTGTGTAGTGTATATAAGGTCAGCCAGCCTGAACAGCTCCCCCACTCTCTCCACAAAGGGTTATCATATTGACAAACTTGGGGTCTGGTACCAGGCTGCGCTGCGATCGTTCCCAGTGTGTGTGTGTGTGTGTGTGTAAGTAATTCTCTGTAATCATCTCGCTCTTTGTTTGTATTGGCCACATTCTCTCTCTTTCTGTTTAGTTTAAGATTGTAACGTTATTGTATATTTCTGTCTAGATATTCTGTTAGATTTATATGTTAGTATGTAGTGTATGACTTGTAAACTGTTTTTCCCCTTTTCGATATAACTTAAAGCTTGTAAGTAAAAGGTGTTGGATCCTTAGCACGGTATTGTGTATTCATTATATTGCAGAGGGTAATAGGAGCGTCTCTATCGCTCAAACAGTTTTAGTGTAAACAAGGTTAAGCAGCGTTATATCGCTGCAGTATATCAGTAGTAAGGTTTTACAATACAAACTCAATCATAGTGTGTTGCATACAAGGGTTACAGTGTAAGCATAATCTGTGTTTAAAGTTTATAAAGGTTACTGTCTGTGTGTATGCTCACTGTGGGTATTCCGTACACCCAGCACAGCGTGTACTTTATTTGCGTACCACGTGCGAGGTCTTCATACGCAAATAGCGTACGGAGTGCGTAGCATGTGCACATGGTTTAGCAGCCATTACGGCTACACGGTATTAATATATAGCTAATGTTAAAAGGTAGATATTTGACTCTATCAACCCTGTCTGTTCCAAGACTTACCGCGGCTGCGTTTGACGGCATGGCGGTTGAACGCCGGATCCTGAAGGAAAAAGGCATTCCGGATGAAGTCATCCCTATCCTGATCAAAGCCAGGAAGGATGTAACCGCAAAACATTATCACCGCATTTGGCGAAAATATGTTGCGTGGTGCGAGGCCAGTAAGGCCCGACGGAGGAAATTCAACTGGGTCGATTCCTACATTTCCTACAAACAGGAGTGTCTATGGGCCTGAAATTGGGGTCCATTAAGGTTCAAATTTCGGCCCTGTCAATTTTCTTCCAAAAAGAACTAGCTTCAGTCCCTGAAGTTCAGACGTTTGTAAAAGGGGTACTGCATATACAGCCTCCTTTTGTGCCTCCAGTGGCACCTTGGGATCTCAATGTAGTTTTTTGGGTTCCAAAAGTCACATTGGTTTGAACCACTTAAATCTGTGGAGTTAAAATATCTCACATGGAAAGTGGTCATGCTGTTGGCCCTGGCCTGGGCCAGGCGCGTGTCAGAATTGGCGGCTTTATCCTGTAAAAGCCCTTATCTGATTTTCCATTCGGACAGGGCGGAATTGAGGACTCGTCCTCAGTTTCTCCCTAAGGTGGTTTCAGCGTTTCACCTGAACCAACCTATGGTGGTGCCTGCGGCTACTAGGGACTTGGAGGACTCCAAGTTGCTAGACGTTGTCAGGGCCCTGAAAATATATGTTTCCAGGACGGCTGGAGTCAGAAAATCTGACTCGCTGTTTATCCTGTATGCACCCAACAAGCTGGGTGCTCCTGCTTCTAAGCAGACTATTGCTCGTTGGATTTGTAGTACAATTCAACTTGCACATTCTGTGGCAGGCCTGCCACAGCCAAAAATCTGTAAATGCCCACTCCACAAGGAAGGTGGGCTCATCTTGGGCGGCTGCCCGAGGGGTCTCGGCTTTACAACTTTGCCGAGCAGCTACTTGGTCAGGAGCAAATACGTTTGTAAAATTCTACAAATTTGATACCCTGGCTGAGGAGGACCTGGAGTTCTCTCAATTGGGGCTGCAGAGTCATCCGCACTCTCCCGCCCGTTTGGGAGCTTTGGTATAATCCCCATGGTCCTTACGGAGTCCCCAGCATCCACTAGGACGTCAGAGAAAATAAGAATTTCTCTATCGTCCTAAGTGGATGCTGGGGTTCCTGAAAGGACCATGGGGAATAGCGGCTCCGCAGGAGACAGGGCACAAAAAAGTAAAGCTTTACTAGGTCAGGTGGTGTGCACTGGCTCCTCCCCCTATGACCCTCCTCCAGACTCCAGTTAGATTTTGTGCCCGAACGAGAAGGGTGCAATCTAGGTGGCTCTCCTAAAGAGCTGCTTAGAGAAAGTTTAGTTTAGGTTTTTTTCTTTACAGTGAGTCCTGCTGGCAACAGGATCACTGCAACGTGGGACTTAGGGGGAAAGTAGTAAACTCACCTGCATGCAGAGTGGATTTGCTGCTTGGCTACTGGACACCATTAGCTCCAGAGGGATCGAACACAGGCCCAGCCGTGGAGTCCGGTCCCGGAGCCGCGCCGCCAACCCCCTTGCAGATGCTGAAGCGTGAAGAGGTCCGGAAACCGGCGGCTGAAGACTCCTCAGTCTTCATAAGGTAGCGCACAGCACTGCAGCTGTGCGCCATTTTCCTCTCAGCACACTTCACTGGGCAGTCACTGAGGGTGCAGAGCGCTGGGGGGGGGCGCTCTGAGAGGCAAATATAAACCTTATACAAGGCTAAAAATACCTCACATATAGCCCATAGGGGCTATATGGAGATATTTAACCCCTGCCTGACTGGAAAAATAGCGGGAGAAGAACCCGCCGAAAAAGGGGCGGGGCCTATCTCCTCAGCACACGGCGCCATTTTCTGTCACAGCTCCGCTGGTCAGAACGGCTCCCAGGTCTCTCCCCTGCACTGCACTACAGAAACAGGGTAAAACAGAGAGGGGGGGCACATTAATGGCTATATATATATATATATTAAAGCAGCTATAAGGGAGCACTTAATATAAGGATATCCCTTGTATATATAGCGCTTTGTGGTGTGTGCTGGCAGACTCTCCCTCTGTCTCCCCAAAAGGGCTAGTGGGTCCTGTCTTCATTAGAGCATTCCCTGTGAGTTTGCGGTGTGTGTCGGTACGTGGTGTCGACATGTATGAGGACGATATTGGTGTGGAGGCGGAGCAATTGCCAAATATGCAGATGTCACCCCCCAGGGGGTCGACACCAGAATGGATGCCTTTATTTGTGGAATTACGTGATAGTTTATCTTCCCTTAAACAGTCAGTTGAGGACATGAGGCGGCCGGACAATCAATTAATGCCTGTCCAGGCGCCTCAAACACCGTCAGGGGCTGTAAAACGCCCTTTGCCTCAGTCGGTCGACACAGACCCAGACACGGGCACTGATTCCAGTGACGACGGTAGAAATTCAAACGTATTTTCCAGTAGGGCCACACGTTATATGATTTTGGCAATGAAGGAGACGTTACATTTAGCTGATACTACAGATACCGTAAAACAGGGTATTATGTATGGTGTGAAAAAACTACAAACAGTTTTTCCTGAATCAGAAGAATTAAATGACGTGTGTGATGAAGCGTGGGTTGCTCCTGATAAAAAGTTGATAATTTCAAAAAAGTTATTGGCATTATACCCTTTCCCGCCAGAGGTTAGGGCGCGCTGGGAAACACCCCCTAAGGTGGACAAGGCGCTCACACGCTTATCCAAACAAGTGGCGTTACCCTCTCCTGAGACGGCCGCACTTAAGGATCCATCAGATAGAAAGATGGAAGTTATTCAAAAGAATATATACACACATGCAGGTGTTATACTACGACCAGCTATAGCAACTGCCTGGATGTGCAGTGCTGGAGTAGTTTGGTCAGAATCCCTGATTGAAAATATTGATACCCTAGATAGGGACAATGTTTTACTGTCGTTAGAACAAATAAAGGATGCATTTATCTATATGCGTGATGCACAGAGGGATATTTGCACACTGGCATCTCGGGTGAGTGCTATGTCCATTTCAGCCAGAAGAGCCTTATGGACACGACAGTGGACAGGCGATGCGGATTCAAAACGTCACATGGAGGTTTTGCCGTATAAAGGGGAGGAGTTATTTGGAGTTGGTCTATCAGACTTGGTGGCCACGGCTACTGCCGGGAAATCCACTTTTTTACCTCAAGTCACTCCCCAACAGAGAAAGGCACCGACCTTTCAACCGCAGCCTTTTCGCTCCTACAAAAATAAGAGAGCAAAGGGCTTGTCGTACCTGCCACGAGGCAGAGGAAGAGGGAAGAGACACCAACAGGCAGCTCCTTCCCAGGAACAGAAGCCCTCCCCGGCTCCTGCAAAAACCTCAGCATGACGCTGGGGCCTCTCAAGCGGACTCGGGGACAGTGGGGGGCCGTCTCAAAAATTACAGCGCGCAGTGGGCTCACTCGCAGGTAGACCCCTGGATCCTGCAGATAATATCTCAGGGGTACAGGTTGGAATTAGAGACGGATCCTCCTCATCGTTTCCTGAAGTCTGCCTTACCAACCGTCTCTTCCGAAAGGGAGAGGGTGTTGGAAGCCATTCACAAGCTGTACGCTCAGCAGGTGATAGTCAAAGTACCCCTATTACAACAAGGAAAGGGGTATTATTCCACTCTATTTGTGGTACCGAAGCCGGATGGCTCGGTAAGGCCTATTCTAAATCTGAAGTCCTTGAACCTCTACATAAAAAAGTTCAAGTTCAAGATGGAGTCACTCAGAGCAGTGATAGCGAACCTGGAAGAAGGGGACTTTATGGTATCCTTGGACATCAAGGATGCGTATCTACACGTTCCGATTTACCCCGCACACCAGGGGTACCTCAGGTTCATTGTTCAAAACTGTCACTATCAGTTTCAGACGCTGCCGTTCGGATTGTCCACGGCGCCTCGGGTCTTTACCAAGGTAATGGCCGAGATGATGATTCTTCTTCGAAGAAAAGGCGTATTAGTTATCCCATACTTGGACGATCTCCTAATAAGGGCAAGGTCCAGAGAACAGCTGGAGACGGCTTTAGCACTATCTCAAGAGGTGCTAAGACAACACGGGTGGATTCTGAATATTCCAAAATCCCATTTAATCCCGACAACTCGTCTGCTGTTCCTAGGAATGATTCTGGACACGGTTCAGAAAAAGGTTTTCCTTCCAGAGGGAAAAGCCAAGGAGTTATCCGATCTGGTCAGGAACCTCCTAAAACCAGGAAAAGTGTCAGTACATCAATGCACAAGAGTCCTGGGAAAAATGGTGGCTTCTTACGAAGCAATTCCATTCGGCAGATTCCATGCAAGAATATTCCAAAGGGATCTGTTGGACAAATGGTCAGGGTCGCATCTGCAGATGCACCTGCGAATAACCCTGTCACCAAAGACAAGGGTGTCACTTCTGTGGTGGTTGCAGAAGGCTCACCTATTAGAAGGCCGCAGATTCGGCATTCAGGATTGGATCCTGGTGACCACGGACGCCAGCCTGAGAGGCTGGGGAGCAGTCACACAAGGAAGAAACTTCCAGGGAGTATGGACGAGTCTGGAAAAGTCTCTTCACATAAACATTCTGGAACTAAGAGCAATCTACAATGCTCTAAGCCAGGCGGAACTTCTCCTGCAAGGAAAGCCGGTGTTGATTCAGTCGGACAACATCACGGCGGTCGCCCATGTAAACAGGCAGGGCGGCACAAGAAGCAGGAGTGCAATGGCAGAAGCTGCCAAGATTCTTCGCTGGGCGGAGAATCACGTGATAGCACTGTCAGCAGTGTTCATCCCGGGCGTGGACAACTGGGAAGCAGACTTCCTCAGCAGACACGATCTTCATCCGGGAGAGTGGGGTCTACATCCAGAAGTCTTCAACATGTTAATAGACCGTTGGGAAAGACCAATTGTAGACATGATGGCGTCTCGCCTCCACAAGAAACTGGACAAATATTGCGCCAGGTCAAGAGATCCACAGGCAATAGCTGTGGACGCACTGGTAACTCCTTGGGTGTACCAGTCAGTGTATGTGTTTCCTCCTCTGCCGCTCATACCAAAGGTATTGAAGATCATACGGCAAAGAAGAGTAAGAACAATACTAGTGGTTCCGGATTGGCCGAGAAGGACTTGGTATCCGGAACTTCAAGAGATGCTCACGGACGAACCGTGGCCTCTACCTCTGAGAAGGGACCTGCTACAGCAGGGTCCCTGTCTTTTTCAAGACTTACCGCGGCTGCGTTTGACGGCATGGCGGTTGAACGCCAGATCCTAAAAGGGAAAGGCATTCCAGAAGAAGTCATTCCTACCTTGATTAAGGCACGGAAGGAAGTCACCGTGAAACATTATCACCGCATTTGGCGAAAATATGTAGCGTGGTGCGAGGATCGGAGGGTTCCGACGGAGGAATTCCAACTGGGTCGTTTCCTACATTTCCTGCAATCAGGATTATCTATGGGTCTCAAATTGGGATCCATTAAGGTTCAAATTTCGGCCCTGTCAATATTCTTCCAAAAAGAATTGGCCTCTGTCCCTGAGGTCCAGACTTTTGTCAAGGGAGTACTGCATATACAGCCTCCTGTGGTGCCTCCGGTGGCACCGTGGGATCTAAATGTAGTTTTAGATTTCCTCAAATCCCATTGGTTTGAACCATTGAAAAAGGTGGATTTGAAATATCTCACATTGAAAGTGACTATGTTACTAGCCCTGGCCTCTGCCAGGAGAGTATCTGAATTGGCGGCTTTATCTTATAAAAGTCCTTATCTAATCTTCCATTCGGATAGGGCAGAACTGCGGACTCGTCCGCATTTTCTCCCTAAAGTGGTATCAGCATTTCATCTGAACCAACCTATTGTGGTGCCTGCGGCCACTAGCGACTTGGAGGACTCCAAGTTGTTGGACGTTGTCAGAGCCTTAAAAATATACATTGCAAGGACGGCTGGAGTCAGAAAATCTGACTCGCTGTTTATATTGTATGCACCCAACAAGTTGGGCGCACCTGCTTCTAAGCAGTCGATTGCTCGTTGGATTTGTAACACAATTCAACTTGCACATTCTGTGGCAGGCCTGCCACAGCCTAAAACTGTAAAAGCCCACTCCACAAGGAAGGTGGGCTCATCTTGGGCGGCTGCCCGAGGGGTCTCGGCATTACAACTCTGCCGAGCAGCTACGTGGTCGGGGGAGAACACGTTTGTAAAATTTTACAAATTTGATACCCTGGCAAAGGAGGACCTGGAGTTCTCTCATTCGGTGCTGCAGAGTCATCCGCACTCTCCCGCCCGTTTGGGAGCTTTGGTATAATCCCCATGGTCCTTTCAGGAACCCCAGCATCCACTTAGGACGATAGAGAAAATAAGAATTTACTTACCGATAATTCTATTTCTCGGAGTCCGTAGTGGATGCTGGGCGCCCATCCCAAGTGCGGATTATCTGCAATACTTGTACATAGTTATTGTTAACTAATTCGGGTTATTGTTAAGGAGCCATCTTTAAGAGGCCCTTTCTGTTGTCATACTGTTAACTGGGTTTAGATCACAAGTTGTACGGTGTGATTGGTGTGGCTGGTATGAGTCTTACCCGGGATTCAAAATGCCTCCCTTATTGTGTATGCTCGTCCGGGCACAGTACCTAACTGGAGTCTGGAGGAGGGTCATAGGGGGAGGAGCCAGTGCACACCACCTGACCTAGTAAAGCTTTACTTTTTTGTGCCCTGTCTCCTGCGGAGCCGCTATTCCCCATGGTCCTTTCAGGAACCCCAGCATCCACTACGGACTCCGAGAAATAGAATTATCGGTAAGTAAATTCTTATTTTACTTACCGATAATTCTATTTCTCGTAGTCCGTAGTGGATGCTGGGCGCCCATCCCAAGTGCGGATTGTCTGCAATACTGGTACATAGTTATTGTTACCAAAAAAATCGGGTTATTGTTGTAGTGAGCCATCTTTTCGAGAGGCTCCTCTGTTATCATACTGTTAACTGGGTTTAGATCACAAGTTATACGGTGTGATTGGTGTGGCTGGTATGAGTCTTACCCGGGATTCAAAATCCTTCCTTATTGTGTACGCTCGTCCGGGCACAGTATCCTAACTGAGGCTTGGAGGAGGGTCATAGGGGGAGGAGCCAGTGCACACCAGGTAGTTCTAAAGCTTTACTTTTGTGCCCAGTCTCCTGCGGAGCCGCTATTCCCCATGGTCCTTACGGAGTCCCCAGCATCCACTACGGACTACGAGAAATAGAATTATCGGTAAGTAAATTCTTATTTTTTCCTGTATCCGAGGAATTAAATGAAGTGTGTGATGAGGCGTGGGTTTCCCCCCGATAAAAAACTGATAATTCCTAAAAGGTTATTGGCATCGTACCCTTTCCCGCCAGAGGATAGGGCACGTTGGGAAACACCCCCTAGGGTGGATAAAGCGCTCACACGCTTGTCTAAACAGGTAGCACTACCCTCTCCTGATACGGCCGCCCTAAAGGAACCTGCCGATAGAAAGCTGGAGAATATCCTAAAATGTATATACTCTCACACGGGTGTTATACCGCGACCAGCAATCGCCTCAGCCTGGATGTGCAGTGCGGGCCTGGCATGGTCTGATTCCCTGACTGAAAATATTGATACCCTAGATAGGGACAGTATATTACTGACTATAGAGCATTTGAAGGATGCATTTCTATATATGCGTGATGCACAGAGGGATATCTGCCGACTGGCATCAAGAGTTAGCGCGCTGTCCATTTCTGCAAGAAGAGGTTTATGGACGCGGCAGTGGTCAGGTGATGCGGATTCTAAAAGGCACATGGAAGTATTGCCTTATAAGGGGGAGGAGTTATTTGGGGTAGGTCTATCAGACCTGGTAGCCACGGCAACTGCTGGAAAATCCACATTTTTACCCCAGGTAGCTTCTCAACCTAAGAAGACGCCGTATTATCAGGCGCAGTCCTTTCGGCCCCATAAGGGCAAGCGGGCAAAAGGCGCCTCATTTCTGGCCCGTGGCAGAGGGAGAGGAAAAAGGCTGCAGCAAACAGCCAGTTCCAAGGAACAAAAGCCCTCTCCCGCATACGCAAAGTCCTCAGCATGACGCTGGGGCTTTACAAGCGGACTCAGGCACGGTGGGGGCCCGTCTCAAGAAGTTCAGTGCGCAGTGGGCCCACTCGCAAGTGGACCCCTGGATCCTTCAGGTGGTATCTCAGGGGTACAAATTGGAATTCGAGACGTCTCCCCCTCGCCGTTTTCTAAAGTCTGCTTTACCGACGTCTCCCTCAGACAGGGAGGCAGTATTGGAAGCCATTCACAAGCTGTATTCCCAGCAGGTGATAATCAAGGTACCCCTCCTACAACAGGGAAAGGGGTACTATTCCACACTATTTGTGGTACCGAAGCCGGACGGCTCGGTGAGACCAATTTTAAACCTAAAATCCTTGAACACTTACATACAAAGGTTCAAATTCAAGATGGAGTCACTCAGAGCAGTGATTGCAAACCTGGAAGAAGGGGACTATATGGTGTCTCTGGACATCAAAGATGCTTACCTACATGTCCCAATTTACCCTTCTCACCAAGGGTACCTCAGGTTTGTGGTACAGAACTGTCACTATCGGTTTCAAACGCTGCCGTTCGGATTGTCCACGGCACCCCGGGTCTTTACCAAGGTAATGGGCGAAATGATGATACTCCTTCGAAGGAAGGGAGTTTTAGTTATCCCTTACTTGGACGATCTCCTGATAAGGGCAAGATCCAGGGAACAGTTGGAAGTCGGAGTAGCACTATCTCAGATAGTGCTACGCCAGCACGGTTGGATTCTCAATATTCCAAAATCGCAGCTGATCCCGACGACACGACTTCTATTCCTAGGGATGATCCTGGACACAGTCCAGAAAAAGGTGTTTCTCCCGGAGGAGAAAGCCAGGGAGTTATCCGAACTAGTCAGAAATCTCCTAAAACCAGGCCAAGTCTCAGTGCATCAATGCACAAGGGTCCTGGGAAAGATGGTGGCTTCTTACGAAGCAATCCCATTCGGCAGATTCCACGCAAGAACCTTCCAGTGGGATCTGCTAGACAAATGGTCCGGGTTGCATCTTCAGATGCATCACCGGATAATCTTGTCACCAAGGACAAGGGTGTCTCTCCTGTGGTGGTTGCAGAGTGCTCATCTTCTAGAGGGCCGCAGATTCGGCATTCAGGTCTGGGTCCTGGTGACCACGGATGCCAGCCTGAGAGGCTGGGGAGCAGTCACACAGGGAAAAAATTTCCAGGGCTTGTGGTCAAGCCTGGAGACATCACTTCACATAAATATCCTGGAGCTAAGGGCCATCTACAATGCTCTATGCCTAGCAAGACCTCTGCATCAAGGTCAGCCGGTGCTGATCCAGTCAGACATCACGGCAGTCGCCCACGTAAACAGACAGGGCGGCACAAGAAGCAGGAGGGCAATGACAGAAGTTGCAAGGATTCTTCGCTGGGCGGAAAATCATGTGATAGCACTGTCAGCAGTGTTCATTCCGGGTGTGGACAACTGGGAAGCAGACTTCCTCAGCAGACACGACCTCCACCCGGGGGAGTGGGGACTTCACCCAGAAGTCTTCCACATGATTGTGAACCGTTGGGAAAAACCAAAGGTGGACATGATGGCGTCCCGCCTCAACAAAAAACTAGACAGGTATTGCGCCAGGTCAAGGGACCCTCAGGCAATAGCTGTGGACGCTCTGGTAACACCGTGGGTGTACCAGTCAGTGTATGTGTTCCCTCCTCTGCCTCTCATACCCAAGGTACTGAGAATCATAAGAAGGAGAGGAGTGAGGACTATACTCGTGGCTCCGGATTGGCCAAGAAGGACTTGGTATCCGGAACTTCAAGAGATGCTCACAGAGGACCCGTGGCCTCTACCTCTAAGAAAGGACCTGCTCCAGCAGGGACCCTGTCTGTTCCAAGACTTACCGCGGCTGCGTTTGACGGCATGGCGGTTGAACGCCGGATCCTGAAGGAAAAAGGCATTCCGGATGAAGTCATCCCTACCCTGATCAAAGCCAGGAAGGATGTAACCGTGCAGCATTATCACCGTATTTGGCGTAAATATGTTGCGTGGTGCGAGGCCAGGAAGGCCCCTACAGAGGAATTTCAACTGGGTCGTTTCCTGCATTTCCTGCAAACGGGACTGTCTATGGGCCTAAAATTAGGGTCCATTAAGGTTCAAATTTCGGCCCTGTCGATTTTCTTCCAGAAAGAACTGGCTTCAGTTCCTGAAGTTCAGACGTTTGTCAAGGGGGTGCTGCATATACAGCCTCCTTTTGTGCCTCCAGTGGCACCTTGGGATATCAATGTTGTTTTGGGGTTCCTAAAATCACATTGGTTTGAACCACTCTCCACTGTGGACTTAAAATATCTCACATGGAAAGTGGTAATGCTGTTAGCCCTGGCTTCAGCCAGACGTGTCTCAGAATTGGCGGCTTTATCCTATAAAAGCCCTTACCTAATTTTTCATACGGACAGGGCAGAATTGAGGACTCGTCCTCAATTTCTCCCTAAGGTGGTTTCAGCGTTTCACTTGAACCAGCCTATTGTGGTACCTGCGGCTACTAGGGACTTGGAGGACTCCAAGTTGCTGGACGTAGTCAGGGCCCTGAAAATATATGTTTCCAGGACTGCTGCAGTCAGAAAATCTGACTCGCTGTTTATCCTGTATGCACCCAACAAGCTGGGTGCTCCTGCTTCTAAGCAGACTATTGCTCGTTGGATTTGTAGCACAATTCAGCTTGCACATTCTGTGGCAGGCCTGCCACAGCCAAAATCTGTAAAAGCCCATTCCACAAGGAAGGTGGGCTCATCTTGGGCGGCTGCCCGAGGGGTCTCGGCTTTACAACTTTGCCGAGCAGCTACTTGGTCAGGGGCAAACACGTTTGCTAAATTCTACAAATTTGATACCCTGGCTGAGGAGGACCTGGAGTTCTCTCATTCGGTGCTGCAGAGTCATCCGCACTCTCCCGCCCGTTTGGGAGCTTTGGTATAATCCCCATGGTCCTTACGGAGTTCCCAGCATCCACTAGGACGTCAGAGAAAATAAGAATTTACTTACCGATAATTCTATTTCTCGTAGTCCGTAGTGGATGCTGGGCGCCCATCCCAAGTGCGGATTGTCTGCAATACTTGTACATAGTTACAAAAATCGGGTTATTATTGTTGTGAGCCATCTTTTCAGAGGCTCCTCTGTTATCATGCTGTTAACTGGGTTCAGATCACAGGTTGTACGGTGTGATTGGTGTGGCTGGTATGAGTCTTACCCGGGATTCAAAATCCTTCCTTATTGTGTACGCTCGTCCGGGCACAGTATCCTAACTGAGGCTTGGAGGAGGGTCATAGGGGGAGGAGCCAGTGCACACCAGGTAGTCCTAAAGCTTTTACTTTTGTGCCCAGTCTCCTGCGGAGCCGCTATTCCCCATGGTCCTTACAGAGTTCCCAGCATCCACTACAGACTACGAGAAATAGAATTATCGGTAAGTAAATTCTTATTTTCTCTTTTTGCAATGAGGCCTCCAGCCACTCCAGTCTGAAGATATGAAAAGGCTTGCTCAAGAAGAGTGAAAAGGGGGGGAGTTCAGCGATCGCACTCTGAAGCTCTTTGCACAGTGTGCACGCGTGATTACCTCTGCCTGATTGACAGGCAGGGGTGGAAGTGGGCGTGCCAACGGCATTAGAACGCCGTTGGGGGGGGGGCGCGGTAAGGATAGCACAGGCATGTCCGGACCATAGCTGGGGAGGGCCGTAGCGGCTGTGTGATGTCACACGCAGCCGCTGCGACCCAGAACGTGACGGGTAGCCGTATGCCAGCGCAGGTAGGGAGCTACTTGGCGGGTGCGAAAGCATCACCACCGTGTGATGCTTGTGCACCCTGGGGGGGGGGGGGGGTGCAGGGCCTGACATGCGGCTCGGACTAGCCCCCCTGTGCTGGGCATCCCCCCTGCTTGTCTGAGAAACTGATCGTAGATGTGCTAAATTAAGCACAGCTACGATCGGCTCTGAATCACCCCCTAAGTATGCTTGCACCTGTAGTTTGCTAGGGAAACGGTTTATTTCTATTTTCTCTTACATCCTAGAGGATGCTGGGGTCCATATTAGTACCATGGGGTATAGATGGGTCCACCAGGAGCCACTGGCACTTTTAAGAGTTTAACAGTGTGGGCTGGCTCCTCCCTCTATGCCCCTCCTACCAGACTCAGTTTAAAAAATGTGCCTGGAGGAGCCGGTCACAGCTAGGGGAGCTCTACAGAGCTTCTTTAGTAAAAAATGATTTTTTAGAGTTTGTTATTTTACATGGAGGCTGCTGGCAACAGCCTCCCTGCATCGAGGGACTGAGGGGGGGGAGCAGTGTCCACCCTGCGGGGTCTGAGCTGTCTGACTGGACACTGAGCTCCAGAGGGGATAGATCGCTCCCCGCCACAGGGGGAACGCTCACCCCAGCAGCATGCCGCCAGTGGCGAGTGAGTCATCAACTCCCTGGCAAGCGGGCAGCCGATGTGAAGATGGCGGCTACAGGGTAGGGAGCGCATTACTGACCGCTCCGGGGGCTCATCGGTACATGGTGCGACGCTGTGAGGGCACCCTGAGCCGGTGCCTTAACCCTACACTGACCAGAAAGCCTGTTGGGGTCCTCAAATCTCAACCAGCAGAAAATCCTCAGGCCAGTATAATCTTGGAAGAGCAGGAAGACAGTGCCATTAAGGGGGCGGAGCTTCCCAGAGCGGACCCAGCAGCATTCAGCTCCATATTCCTGCCTGCAGACACGCTGCCTGTAAAGAGCAGTCCCTCAAGAACAACTCCAGCTATCTGTACGGTACCAGCGGGTTGTAGAAGGGAGGGGAGGCTGTGTGTAGACTGTCATCTATTAAGGGACACAGAGCGCTGGTTACGGGTCTCCCTATACCTGTATAGCGCTGTGTGTGGGTTGGCTCCAATCTCTGTGTCTCTCTGCTATTCTTGGGGGGGGAAACTCTTTCTGCCTTGTACCCTGTGTGTATGTGGGGTGTGCAAGCAACCATGTCTAGAGACTCTGTCTCATGTGCTGCAGAGGATATATCTTCTCAGGAAGATCCCATCCCATGTAATCAGGATTGCACTGTTGTAGCGCAGATCCCAGCTAGGGAATCGGAGTGGTTAGCCTCTCTTAGGGGGGCTATTTCTCAGATTTCTGAAAGGGTTGCAAGGACTGAGCATGCAACTAAGATATTGCAGTCCTCTATGGCAGTATGGTCCAATACTGCTCCCCCAGGGCCCCCTGCGGTACATTCTCACAAACGTGCTCTTGCCCAAATTACGCAGGATGATGCGGATACCGATTCTGACACAGCAGACGGTGATGGGGATGTGTCCAGGGGGACGGTATCACTTGTTAAGGGGGTGCAGTTGATGATTGAGGCCATGCGGGATGTGTTAAATATTTCTGACACACCTGAGCAGGTTGAGGAGGCTTTTTTCACAGACCGTAAGAAAGCCCCTCTCACCTTCCCCACTTCTAAGGACCCCCGCCTAAAGTTTACGCCTCTGTTTCCAGGCTGTCAAAACAAGTGGTTTTGCCTGTCCCGGGATCTACCGCGTTGAAAGACCCGGCAGATCGCAAGGCGGATGCTACGCTCAAATCCATATACATGGCTTCAGGGGCGATACTGCGGCCTACTATTGCCTGTGCATGGATTTCAAAAGCAATAGCAAAGTGGTCAATCACTCTGCAGGAGGACTTGACTACGATGGATAAAGGTGACGTTGATTTGTTTTTACGTAACATACAGGATTCTGCAGGGTTTCTGGTGGAATCCATGAAGGATCTGGGTTCCATGGCTGCGGGGGTCTCCTCCATGTCCCTCTTGGCTCGCAGGGGTCTCTGGCTGCGCCAATGGTCTGCGGATGTGGAAACCAGGAAAAGTGTGGAGAGCCTACCCTAAACAGGCCATGCTCTGGGGAGGCGCTGGATGCGTGGATTGCCACAGCTTCAGCGGGTAAGTCTCCTTTTCTCCCCTCAGCTGCACCGGCTACGAAGAAGCCGTTTTCTCCCAACACGTCACAGTCCTTTCGGCCCACTAGGACTAGAAAGAACAAGTCCTCTCACACCTTCTTTAGAGGTGGTCGTGCCAAATCCAAAAAGCCTGCTCCTGCAGGTCCCCAGGACCAAAAGCCTGCTTCTGGTGCCTCAAAAGTCCTCAGCATGACGGTGGACCGCACAGCCTGGAAGTAGGTCAGGTGGGAGCGAGAATCCGGCATTTCAGCCACGTCTGGGTGTTGTCCAGCCTGGATACAGGATATTGTGTCCAGGGGGTACAGGCTGGAGTTTCAAACTCTCCCAGCTCACCGATTCTTGAAATCAGGCTTGCCGGCAGACAGCTATTTTACTGGACGCTATCCGAAAATTGGTATTGTCGGAGGTCATTGTTCCAGTTCCACATCATCAGTTGAACAAAGGTTACTATTCGAACCTTTTTGTGGTACCAAACCTGGATGGTTCGGTCAGGCCAATTCTGAACTTGAAATCATTGAACCCTTACTGTATCTCAGGGACTTCAAATTCAAAATGGAGTCTCTGCGAGCAGTTATCTCAGGACTGACGGAGGGGGAGTTCCTGGTGTCCCTGGACATCAAGGATGCGTACCTCCACATTCCCATTTGGTCGCCGCATCAGGCTTATCTCAGGTTTGCACTGACGATCACTATCAGTTTCAGGCACTGCCATTCGGTCTCTCCACAGCACCGAGGATCTTCACCAAGGTGATGGCAGAGATGATGGTTCTCCGCAAGAAGGGGGTGAACATAATTCCGTATCTGGACAACCTGCTGATCAAGGCGTTGTCCAGGGAGAAGTTAAGATACATTGCTCTCACGACACATCTGCTCCAAGGAGCACGGTTGGATCCTGAACCTTCCAAAGTCTCATCTGGAGCCGACAAGGAGGCTGTCTTTCCTGGGGATGATCCTCGACAAGGAGGTGCAGAGGGTGTTTCTACCGGAGAAGAAAGCGTTGGTGATTCAAACAATGGCCCGGGATGTCCTGAAACCAGCCCGGGTATCTGTTCATCAGTGCATTCGCCTTCTGGGGAAAATGGTTGCCTCTTACAAGGCTCTACAGTACGGAAGATTTCATACTCGGTCATTCCAACTAGCTCTCCTAGACATGTGGTCGGGATCTCACCTACACATGCACCAGAGGATACGTCTGTCTCCGAAAGCAAGGATTTCACTCCTCTGGTGGCTGCAACTGCCTCAACTTCTGGAGGGCCGTAGGTTCAGGGTTCAGACCTGGATCCTTCTAACCACGGATGCAAGTCTCAGAGGTTGGAGCGCAGTCACCCAAGGGGAAACCTTCCAAGGAAGGTGGTCAAGTAAGGAATCCCTTCCAATAAACATCCTGGAGCTAAGAGCCGTGTACAACGGTCTTCTACAATCAGCACCACTTCTGCAAGATCAGACCATTCAAGTGCAGTCGGACAATGTAACAACGGTGGCCTACATAAACCGACAGGGCGGAGCGAAGAGCAGAGCTGCAATGTCAGAGGTAACAAAAATCCTCCTCCGGGCAAAAAGGCACGCAGTGGCGCTGTCAGCAATCTTCATTCCGGGAGTGGACAACGGGGAAGCGGACTTCCTCAGCAGGCATGATCTCCATCCAGGAGAATGGGGCCTCCATCCGGAGGTGTTCATGGAGTTGACCAGTCGTTGGGGCATACCCCAAATAGACATGGCTTCACGTCTCAACAAGAAACTTTGAAGGTACTGTTCCAGGTCGAGAGACCCACAAGCAGTGGCGGTGGATTCCCTGGTAACGCCATGGGTGTTCAAGTCGGTGTATGTGTTCCCTCCACTTCCTCTCATACCAAGAATTCTATATATATAAGTATGTGTATGCGCAAAACCTGTAAAAGAAAAAGATTAATAAGGAAGGAAAATCAGGGAAGTTTCTTTTGTTTAAAATGTGTTGCATGCAAAACAACAAAGCAAACATCAGTACAGCCTATAAAGAAATTTAAATCCAGCATTACAAAAAGAGAATTTGATGTAAAAGGTAGAATTACCTGCGACACTGAAAGAGTAATATATATGTTAGAGTGCCCCTGTGGACACCAATATATAGGACAGACTAAAAGAAAACTAAAGATCCGTACTGAGCACATATACGCAATCTTCAAGTAGAAATGGCTAGAATTTCCATAGTGCAAATGGGGCAGATCTGGGAGCCACTTGGGAATTTGTGACCCCATAACCTGTTTCTTTTCTTTCTTGGCACTTCTGCCTTGACAGAGCATGGCCCAAATAGCAGTCAGAACCTCTCTTGTTGCACTTCAGAAGAGAGTGACCTCCTTACCTGCTCAGCATCGCACTAGGCATCCCTTTCTGTCTGATGAACCTGGCCTTTCATGTAGGAACACTACTATTCTGTCGCCACAATCACTGTCTCCAATAATATAGAGAGCAATAGGAAGCAACAGTAGGTGAAATGAGCGGTCTGTGCTAGAGCCCCCCCCCTATAGGGTCTTACTACAATGGCTCGCTGAAATATTTAATCCTCGACAGCATTGTGGGAGCCATTCTGTGATGTGTGAGATCGTTAAGGGCGGTACACACGGAGAGATCCGTGCTGAAATTCTAAGCAATCTGACCAGATTGCTTAGAAATTAAGCACGGATCTCTCCGTGTGTAGGGTGCCGTCGACAGCGATATACGGTCCTGCGTATCGCTATCGCCAGCTCTAGATTTGGCATGCATGCCAAATATAGTGAGATCTCTCATTTCACCGCTGGGTGAAATGAGCGGTCCCCCCTCGCTCAGCCCACATCGCACTGAGTGCTGAGCGGGCGGAGAGATGTGTGCTGAGCGGTCTGTGCTAGATCGCTCAGCACACATCTCCCCCGTGTGTATGGGGCTTTACAGTGTTAAATTGTTGCTTATGATTAAGCAGAGAAATCTGTATTACAAGGCATTCATTCTATGTCTGGTCAAAGTAATGTAGATTTAGGCTCCATGTATACAAGCAGTATTTAGCCATTTTTCAAACGCCAAATTCACCCATGTGTGAATGCAGCACTGACTGGGCACAGCAAAGGAATTAATGATTACAGATCATTAATGCATAATTGGTCTATTGGTTTTTTCTCTTACGTCCTAGAGGATGCTGGGGACTCCAAAAGGACCATGGGGTATAGAAGGGATCCGCAGGAGCTTGGGCACACTGAAAAGACTTAAACTGGGTGTGAACTGGCTCCTCCCTCTATGCCCCTCCAGACCTCAGTTAGACTTTGTGCCCAGGACTGACTGGACACTCACTAGGGGAGCTCTCCTGAGTTTCTCTAACGTCCTAGTGGATTCTGGGGACTCCGTAAGGACCATGGGGAATAGACGGGCTCCGCAGGAGACATGGGCACTTTAAGAAAGAATTTGGATTCTGGTGTGCTCTGGCTTCTCCCTCTATGTCCCTCCTCCAGACCTCAGTTTGAATCTGTGCCCGGACGAGCTGGGTGCTACTTAGTGAGCTATCCTGAGCTTGCTATAAGAAAGTATTTTGTTAGGTTTTTTATTTTCAGGGAGATCTGCTGGCAACAGGCTCCCTGCATCGTGGGACTGAGGGGAGAGAAGCAGCCCTACTCTCTGAAGATAGGTCCTGCTTCTTAGGCTACTGGACACCATTAGCTCCAGAGGGATCGTACACAGGATCTCACCCTGTGTCGTCCAATCCCGGAGCCGCGCCGCCATCCCCCTCACAGAGCCGGAAGACAGAAGCCGTGAAGAAGCAAGAAGACTTCGAAATCGGCGGCAGAAGACTTCAGTCTTCACTGAGGTAGCACACAGCACTGCAGCTGTGCGCCATTGCTCCCACACTACACCCACATACTCCGGTCACTGTAGGGTGCAGGGGGGGGGGGGGGGCGCCCTGGGCAGCAATTAGGACCTCTTGGCAAAAGTTAGACATATATACAGTTGGGCACTGTATATATGTATGAGCCCCCGCCATAATTTTGTACAGAAACGCGGGACAGAAGCCCGCCGCTGAGGGGGCGGGGCTTCTTCCTCAGCACTCACCAGCGCCATTTTCTCTCCACAGCTCCGCTGAGAGGAAGCTCCCCAGGCTCTCCCCTGCAGATTCACGGTAGGAGAGGGTAAAAAGAGAGGGGGGCACATAAATTAGGCGCAAAAACAATATACAGCAGCTACTGGGTTAACACTAAGTTACTGTGTGATTACTGGGACATATAGCGCTGGGGTGTGTGCTGGCATACTCTCTCTCTGTCTCTCCAAAGGGCCTTGTGGGGGAACTGTCTTCAAAAAGAGCATCCCCTGTGTGTGTGGTGTGTCGGTACGCTTGTGTCGACATGTTTGACGAGGAAGGCTATGTGGAAGCAGAGCGGGAGCAAATGAATGTGGGGTCTCCGCCGACGGCGCTGACCCCTGATTGGATGAATATGTGGAAGGTTTTAAATGATAATGTTAATTCCTTGCATAAAAGGTTGGATAAAGCTGAAACCTTAGGACAGTCAGGGTCTCAACCCATGCCTGATCCGATGTCGCAGAGGCCATCAGGGTCTCAGAAGCGCCCACTATCCCAAATTGTTGACACAGATACCGACATGGATTCTGACTCCAGTGTCGATTACGATGATGCAAAGTTACAGCCTAACTTGGCTAAAGCCATCCGTTATATGATTATAGCAATGAAGGATGTGTTGCCCATCACAGAGGAAACCCCAGTCCCTGACAAGAGGGTTCATATGTATGGGGAAAAAAGGCAGGAGGTGACCTTTCCCCCTTCACATGAGCTAAATGAGTTATGTGAAAAGGCTTGGGAATCTCCAGATAAAAAACTGCAGATTTCTAAGAGTATGCTTATGGCGTATCCCTTCCCGCCAACGGACAGGTTACGCTGGGAATCCTCCCCTAGGGTGGACAAAGCTCTAACACGCTTATTCAAGAGGGTAGCCCTGTCGTCACAGGATACGGCCACCCTAAAAGATGCTGCGGATAGAAAGCAAGAGGGTACCCTGAAGTCCATTTATACACATTCAGGTACCTTACTAAGGCCGGCAATTGCGTCGGCCTGGGTGTGTAGTGCTGTAGCAGCATGGACGGATACCTTGTCTGAGGAACTTGATACCTTAGACAAGGATACTATATTAATGACCCTGGGGCATATAAAAGACGCTGTCCTATATATGAGAGATGCTCAAAGAGACATTAGCCTACTGGGCTCTAGAATAAATGCAATGTCGATTTCTGCCAGAAGGGTCCTGTGGACTCGGCAATGGACAGGCGATGCCGACTCAAAAAGGCACATGGAGGTTTTACCTTACAAGGGTGAGGAACTGTTTGGGGAGGGTCTCTCGGACCTGGTCTCCACAGCTACTGCTGGAAAGTCAAATTTTTTGCCATATGTTCCCTCACAACCTAAGAAAGCACTGTATTACCAAATGCAGTCCTTTCGATCACAAAAGGGCAAGAAAGTCTGAGGTGCGTCCTTTCTTGCCAGAGGCAGGGGCAGAGGAAGGAAGCTGCACAACACAGCTAGTTCCCAGGAACAGAAGTCCTCCCCGGCTTCCACTAAATTCACCGCATGACGCTGGGGCTCCACAGGCAGAGCTAGGCCCGATGGGGGTGCGTCTCCGAAATTTCAGCCACAAGTGGGTTCACTCCCAGGTGGATCCCTGGGCAATAGAGATTGTGCCTCAGGGATATAAGCTGGAATTCGAAGAGATGCCCCCTCACCGATACTTCAAATCAGCCCTGCCAGCTTCCCCATTAGAGAGGAAAGTAGTGTTAGCTGCAATTCACAAATTGTATCTTCAGCAGGTGGTGGTCAAGGTTCCCCTTCTTCAACAAGGGAAGGGTTATTATTCGACCATGTTTGTGGTACCGAAACCGGACGGTTCGGTCAGACACATATTAAATTTAAAATCTCTGAATATATACCTGAAAAGGTTCAAGATGGAATCGCTCAGAGCGGTCATTGCAAGCCTGGAAGAGGGGGATTTTATGGTGTCTCTGGACATAAAGGATGCATACCTTCATGTCCCCATTTATCCACCTCATCAGGCATACTTCAGATTTGTGGTGCAGGATTGTCATTACCAATTTCAGACGTTGCCGTTTGGTCTCTCCACGGCACCGAGAATATTTACCAAGGTGATGGCAGAAATGATGGTACTCCTGCGGAAGCAAGGGGTCACAATTATCCCATACTTGGACGATCTCCTCATAAAAGCAAGGTCAAGAGAGCAGTTACTGATCAGCGTAGCACGCTCTCTGGAAGGGTTAGGACAGCACGGCTGGATTCTGAATATTCCAAAGTCGCAGTTGATTCCTACGACTCGTCTGCCCTTCCTGGGCATGATTCTGGACACAGACCAGAAGAGGGTTTATCTCCCGATGGAGAAGGCTCAGGAACTCATGACACTGGTCAGAGACCTATTAAAACCAAAAAAGGTGTCGGTGCATCACTGCACGCGAGTCCTGGGAAAGATGGTGGCATCATACGAGGCCATTCCCTTCGGCAGGTTCCATGCGAGGACCTTTCAATGGGATCTCCTGGACAAGTGGTCCGGATCACATCTTCAGATGCATCGGTTAATCACCCTATCCCCCAGGGCCAGGGAGTCTCTCCTGTGGTGGCTGCAGAGTGCTCACCTTCTGGAGGGCCGCAGATTCGGCATTCAGGACTGGGTCCTGGTGACCACGGATGCAAGCCTCCGGGGGTGGGGGGCAGTCACGCAGGGAAGAAATTTCCAAGGCCTGTGGTCAAGTCAGGAGACTTGCCTTCACATCAACATCCTGGAACTAAGGGCCATATACAACGCCCTACGTCAAGCGGAGTCCCTACTTCGCGACCAACCGGTTCTGATTCAGTCAGACAACATAACCGCAGTGGCTTATGTAAACCGCCAAGGCGGCACAAGGAGCAGAGTGGCGATGGCGGAAGCCACCAGGATTCTTCGTTGGGCGGAGAATCACGTAAGTGCACTGTCAGCAGTGTTCATCCCGGGAGTGGACAACTGGGAAGCAGACTTCCTCAGCAGACACGACCTCCACCCGGGAGAGTGGGGACTTCATCAAGAAGTCTTCACACAGATTAAAAGTCGGTGGGAACTACCACAGATAGACATGATGGCGTCACGCCTCAACAAAAAGATACAGAGCTATTGCTCCAGGTCAAGGGACCCTCAGGCGGTAGCTGTAGACGCCCTGGTGACACAGTGGGTGTTCCAGTCGGTCTATGTATTTCCTCTTCTTCCTCTCATACCCAAGGTACTGAGGATAATAAAAAAAAGAGGAGTAAGAACAATTCTCATTGTTCCAGATTGGCCACGAAGGACTTGGTATCCAGATCTGCAAGAATTGCTCACAGAGGATCAGTGGCCTCTTCCTCTAAGACAGGACCTGTTGCAACAGGGACCCTGTCTCTTCCAAGACTTACCGCGGCTGCGTTTGACGGCATGGCGGTTGAACGCCGGATCCTAGCAGAAAAGGGTATTCCGGAGGAGGTCATTCCTACACTGATAAAGGCTAGGAAGGACGTAACAGCTAAACATTATCACCGGATATGGCGAAAATATGTTTCTTGGTGTGAGGCCAGCAATGCTCCTACAGAGGAGTTTCAGCTGGGCCGTTTCCTTCACTTCCTTCAGTCAGGAGTGGATTTGGGCCTGAAGTTAGGCTCAATTAAGGTCCAGATTTCGACCCTTTCCATTTTCTTTCAAAAGGAGTTGGCTTCTCTGCCAGAAGTTCAGACGTTTGTGAAAGGAGTGCTGCATATTCAGCCTCCTTTTGTGCCTCCAGTGGCACCTTGGGATCTTAACGTGGTGTTGAGTTTCCTGAAATCACACTGGTTTGTACCACTTAAAACAGTGGAGTTGAAATATCTCACATGGAAAGTGGTCATGCTATTAGCCTTGGCTTCGGCTAAGCGCGTGTCAGAATTAGCGGCTTTGTCTCATAAAAGCCCATATCTGATTTTCTATATGGATAGAGCGGAATTGAGGACACGTTCATAATTTCTGCCAAAAGTGGTCTCATCCTTTCATATGAACCAACCTATTGTGGTGCCTGTGGCTACTCGTGACTTGGAGGATTCCGAGTTACTAGATGTGGTCAGGGCTTTAAAAGTTTATGTAGCCAGAACGGCTAGAGTCAGGAAAACGGAGTCACTGTTTATCCTGTATGCATCCAACAAGCTTGGTGCTCCTGCTTCAAAGCAGACTATTGCTCACTGGATCTGTAACACGATTCAGCAGGCTCATTCTGTGGCTGGATTGCCGCAGCCAAAATCAGTGAAAGCCCATTCCACTAGGAAGGTGGGCTCTTCTTGGGCGGCTTCTTACAGCTATGCCGAGCTGCTACTTGGTCAGGTGCAAATACGTTTGCAAAGTTCTACAAGTTTGATACCCTGGCTGAGGAGGACCTATCGTTTGCTCAATCGGTGCTGCAGAGTCATCCGCACTCTCCCGCCCGTTTGGGAGCTTTGGTATAATCCCCATGGTCCTTACGGAGTCCCCAGCACCCACTAGGACGTTAGAGAAAATAATATTTTACTTACCGGCAAATCTATTTCTCGTAGTCCGTAGTGGATGCTGGGCGCCCGTCCCAAGTGCGGACTTTTTCTGCAATGGGGTTCACTACGGTATGCCGGCGGTCGGGCTCCCGGCGACCAGCATACCGGCGCCGGGAGCCCGACCGCCGGCTTACCGACAGTGTGGCGAGCACAAATGAGCCTCTTGCGGGCTCGCTGCGCTCGCCACGCTACGGGCACCACGCTATTTTATTCTCCCTCCAGGGGGGTCGTGGACCCCCACGAGGGAGAATAAGTGTCGGTATGCCGGCTGTCGGGATCCCGGCGCCGGTATACTGTGCGCCGGGATCCCGACAGCCGGCATACTGAAGACCACCCCTGCAATGCTTGTATATAGTTATTGCTTAAATAAGGGTTATGTTATAGTTGCATCAGGGTTTATCTGATGCTCTGTTATTGTTCATACTGTTAACTGGGTAAAGTTATTACAAGTTATACGGTGTGATTGGTGTGGCTGGTATGAGTCTTACCCTGGATTCCCAAAATCCTTTCCTTGTACTGTCAGCTCTTCCCGGCACAGTTTCTTTAACTGAGTTCTGGAGGAGGGACATAGAGGGAGGAGCCAGAGCACACCAGAATCCAAATTCTTTCTTAAAGTGCCCATGTCTCCTGCGGAGCCCGTCTATTCCCCATGGTCCTTACGGAGTCCCCAGCATCCACTACGGACTACGAGAAATAGTTTTACCGGTAAGTAAAATCTTATTTTCTCTAGAAAAGACTTTTGTTAGGTTTTTTATTTTCAGGGAGACCTGCTGGCTACAGGCTCCCTGCAGCGAGGGACTGAGGGGAGAGAAGTCAGACCTACTTCTACTTAGTTAAGGGCTATGCTTCTTAGGCTACTGGACACCATTAGCTCCAGAGGGTTCGATCACTTGGTGCGCCTAGCTGCTTGTTCCCGGAGCCGCACCGTCACCCCCCTCACAGAAGACAGAAGCCGGGTGAGTATGCAGAAGGCAGAAGACTTCAGTAACGGAGGTACAGCGCAGTGGTAGCGCTGCGCTCCATGCTCCCACACACTATCACCAACGGCACTCACAGGGTGCAGGGCGCCCTGGGTAGCATGTTACTGAGGTCTGGGAGCCGGCAGAAGCCTTTCTCAGTTTGGGTGGTATTCATGTGACCGCCGGTCAGCTGACCGACAGTCACATGACCTCCTCCACCAGCCCGACGGGTCACTGTCCCGATGGTCGGCATGCCGACCAACAGGGACTATTTCCACACAACAGAAAAAGGCACCTCATCAGCAGATGCAGTCCTTTCGTCCAAATAAATACAGGCGTGGAAAAAGTTCATCCTTCCTCGCTTCAAAGGGTAGAGGAAGGGGAAGGAAGTCTCCTGCCGTGTCAGGCGCCCAGGACCAAAAGTCCTCCCCTGCCTCTACCAAGTCCACCGCATGACGCTGGGGCTTCCCTGGGGGAGTCCGGACCGGTGGGGGGCCGTCTGCGGATCTTCAGTCAGGTCTGGATTCAATCAGACCTGGATCCTTGGGTCCTAGAGATTGTGTCTCAGGGATACAAGCTGGAGTTTCAGGAGGTGCCCCCTCACCGGTTTTTCATTTCGGCATTACCAGTGTCTCTTCCGGACAGGGAAGTGGTGCTGGCAGCGATACAAAAGTTGTGTCAACAGAGGGTCATTGTTCCCGTTCTACGTCCCAACGGGGGGAGGGGGTTCTACTCGAGCCTCTTTGTCGTACCGAAACCCGACGGTTCGGTCAGACCGATTCTGAATCTAAAATCCCTCAATCCATACTTGAAAGTTTTCAAGTTCAAGATGGAATCTCTGTGAGCTGTGATTTCCAGCCTAGTAGGGGGGGATTTTATGGCGTCAGTCGACATAAAGGATGCCTACTTACACGTCCCAATATATCCTTCGCATCAGGCCTTCCTCAGGTTTGCGATACAGGATTCTCATTACCAGTTTCAGACGTTGCTGTTTGGGCTTTCCATGGCCCCGATGATTTTCACCAAGGTCATGGCAGAAATGATGGTTCTCCTTCGCAAGCAAGGGGTTACAATTATACCGTACTTGGACGATCTCCTGATAAAGGCGAGGTCCAAGGAACGGTTGCTGAGAAGTGGGAATTTGTCGCTGTCGGTTCTGCGACAGCACGGTTGGGTGCTAAATTTGGCAAAATCTCAGTTGATTCCGACCACTCTGCTGCCTTTTCTGGGCATGATTCTGGACACGGAGTTACGGAGAGTATTTCTTCCAGAAGAAAAAGCTCTGGAACTGCAGACAATGGTCAGGGAACTTTTGAGGCCGACAAGTGTGTCGATCCATCACTGTACTCGGGTTCTGGGGGAAATGGTTGCGGCGTACGAAGCCATTCCATTTGGAAGGTTTCATGCCCGGGTGTTTCAGTTGGACTTGCTGAGCAAATGGTCCGGATCTCACCTGCACATGCACCGGAAGATAAGTCTGTCTCCCAGAGCCAGAATTTCTCTCCTGTGGTGGCTACAAAGTTCTCACCTCCTAGGAGGATGCCGGTTCGGTATCCAGGACTGGGTTCTTCTGACAACAGATGCAAGTCTCCGGGGCTGGGGCGCAGTCACCCAAGGAAGAAACTTCCAGGGGAAATGGTCGCTCCAGGATGCTTGTCTCCACATAAATGTTCTCGAGTTAAGAGCCATTTACAACGGCCTGCTACAAGCAAGAAGCCTTCAGGGTCGACCTGTCCTGGTACAGACATCACAGCGGTGGCACATATAAACCGTGAAGGCGGAACAAGAAGCAGGGCGGCTATGGCGGAGGCCACAAGAATCCTTCGCTGGGCGGAACAACACGTGAGCACCCTGTCAGCAGTCTTCCTGTGGGAGTGGACAACTGGGAAGCATATTTCCTCAGCAGACACGATCTCCATCCGGGACAGTGTGCTCTTCACCAAGAGGTATTTGCAGAGGTGACAAAGCGTTGGGGAATTCCGCTGATCGACATGATGGTGTCTCGTCTCAACAAGAAGTTTCCGAGGTATTGTTCCAGGTCAAGGGACCCCCAAGCCAGTGCAGTGACGCCCTGGTGTCTCCGTGGGTGTTCCAGTCGGTCTATGTGTTCCCTCCACTTCCTCTCATTCCAAAGGTACTGGGGATCATTTGACGAGCAAGGGTTCAGGCGATTCTCATCGTTCCAGATTGGCCAAAAAGGGCCTGGTATCCGGATCTTCAGGAATTACTGCTGGAAGATCCTTGGCCGCTTCCTCTAAGAGAGGACCTGTTGTTGCAGGGTCCATGCGTGTTTCCAGACTTACCGCGGCTGCGTTTGACTGCATGGAAGTTAAGCGCCAGATCTTAGCTCGTAAGGGTATTCCCGGGGAGGTCATTCCCACTCTCATTAAGGCTCGGAAGGAGGTTACGGCGAGACATTATCACCGTATTTGGAGAAAGTATATTTCCTGGTGTGAGACTAAAACGGCTCCAGCGGAAGAATTTCACTTGGGTCGATTTCTCCACTTTTTGCAGGCAGGCGTAGATGCAGGCCTGAAATTAGGCTCCATCAAAGTGCAGATTTCGGCTTTGTCTATTTTCTTTCAAAAGGAATTAGCTGTCCTCCCAGAGGTTCAGACTTTTGTGAAAGGAGTGATGCATATCAATCCTCCGTGTGTGCCTCCTTTGGCACCATGGGACCTTGAGGTGGTCTTGCAGTTTCTCAGGTCTTCCTGGTTTGAACCTTTGCGTAAGGTTGAGTTGAGGTTTCTCACTTGGAAGGTAGTCATGCTGTTGGCTCTGGCATCTGCCAGGCGAGTGTCAGAGTTGGCGGCCTTATCTCATAAGAGCCCGTACTTGATTTTTCATTCGGATAGGGCGGAATTGAGGACTCGTCAACAATTTCTGCCGAAGGTGGTTTCTTCGTTTCACATTAACCAACCTATTGTGGTGCCAGTGGCTACGGATGCTGTGGCAGTTCCGAAGTCTCTTGATGTTGTGAGAGCTTTGAAAATCTACGTCGCCAGAACGGCTGTTGCCAGGAAAACTGAGGCGCTGTTTGTCCTGTATGCTTCCAACAAGATTGGTCATCCTGCTTCGAAACAGACTATTGCACGCTGGATTTGTAGTACGATTCAACAAGCTCATTCTTCGGCTGGGCTACCAGTTCCGAAGTCAGTAAAAGCCCATTCTACCAGAAAGGTGGGCTCATCTTGGGCGGCTGCCCGAGGCGTCTCGGCTTTACAGCTTTGCCGAGCAGCTACCTGGTCGGGTTCAAACACTTTTGCAAAGTTCTATAAGTTTGATACCCTGGCTGATGAGGACCTTGCGTTTGCTCAGTCGGTGCTGCAGAGTGGTCCGCACTCTCCCGCCCGGTCTAGAGCTTTGGTATAGACCCCATGGTCCTTTTGGAGTCCCCAGCATCCTCTAGGACGTAAGAGAAAATAGGATTTTAGTACCTACCGGTAAATCCTTTTCTCCTAGTCCGTAGAGGATGCTGGGCGCCCATCCCAGTGCGGACTGTTGCTTGCAATGTATTATTGCGGGTTAAGTTAGTTTATACACGGGTTGTGTATTTATGGTTTTCAGCTTGTTGCTGTTGTTATTTCATACTGTTATCTGGTTTACTGTTACTCCGGTTGTACGGTATGTTTGTGGTGTGGACTGGTATATATATGTATATATATATATATATATATATATATATATATATATATATATATATATATATATATTATATATATATATAATCAAACTGTATACCGGCGGCACTCAAATTTTTTTTCATGTTTACGTTTCAGATTTATATCTTTCGTCAGAACAGCATATACATAATAATCCACATACCTTTATACCCTTCACCACCACCCGTGCATAGCGTCCCTGGCTCGGCCACGCCGGCGGGGGACGGATGACGTCATCAAACTGCACCGCTTGTCCGAACGCTCCTCCCCGTCGACGTCGACGGCCCTTAGTTAAACAAAAATCCTTTCCTCGAAATGTCCGTCTCTCTTGGGCACAATTCCTAAAACTGAGGTCTTGAGGAGGGGCATAGAGGGAGGAGCCAGTTCACACCCAGTTTAAGTCTTTTCAGTGTGCCCAAGCTCCTGCGGATCCCGTCTATACCCCATGGTCCTTTTGGAGTCCCCAGCATCCTCTACGGACTAGGAGAAAAGGATTTACCGGTAGGTACTAAAAGACTATTTTTTTTGTAAATCCCATGTACAGTATATTGACCATCTGTTTCTGGATAGACTTCATAATTTCTCATTTACACATTGGTGAATGTGCTGCTTTAACGATGGCTAAATAGCGCCTGTGTACAAGTGGCCTTGCAGCTCTTTTAGGGCTCAGTACGCACTGGACCTAAAATAGGC
The DNA here is from genome assembly GCF_028390025.1 of Pseudophryne corroboree. Taxonomy (NCBI): domain Eukaryota; kingdom Metazoa; phylum Chordata; class Amphibia; order Anura; family Myobatrachidae; genus Pseudophryne; species Pseudophryne corroboree. The sequence goes on along the minus strand of NC_086449.1, from coordinate 191,679,556 downwards.
TTTTAACCTTTGGTGCCCAAAGAAATGATTAATATCTTAAAAGCCAGTCAGCTTTAATGATTGTCAAAGGGAGGGCTAACATACACTTTGTTTATAACTTGCACTGCACAGGGGGGTACACACGGAGAGATCCGTGTTTAAAATCTATCGCTGGTGCTAGATTGTGCCTGCATGCAGGCTCAATCTAACGGGTCGCTCACTTCACCGCTGTGTGAAGTGAGCTCCCCCCTCGCTCAGCACATCGCGCTGAGCTGGGGGAGAGATGCGTGCTGAGCGGTCTGTGTTAAGATCGCTCAGCACACGTCTCTCCCGTCAGTACCCCCCTTTACCCTACATAATGCTCCAGGCTTCAGACTATCTCCATGCCATTCAAGGAAGATCAAAGGAAGTGTTGGGGAGTAAAAATATTTGAATTATAAATAAATTATGGGAGTACTAATGTGTGGCTGAGGGGAGGAGGTCAAGTTTATAAAGCCCGGGTGTTAAACTTGTAGAATAATTCTTCTAAATTAAGGTTGTTTGAGAAAAGGGAAATAAACAGGTTCACTAGTGAGGATGGGGTACCATCCGTCAGAGGCTGCATGCAAGTAGAGACTAGGGGGTCTATTCATGAAGCAGTGAAATGTGTGGAGACATGAGCCAGTGGAGAAGTTGCCAGTGGCAACCAATCAGCTTTGACGTAACATAATTTGCATACTATACAGTTGTACGGAGCAGCTGATTGGTTGCCATGGGCAACTTCTCCACAGGCTTACTTCACTCTTTTCACTGCTTCATGAATAGACCCCTATGGGACATTGCTTGGTTGAGTAGGCATCGCACAGCTGATGGGGTTGTAGTATAGTTCACTTTACCTGAGTGTGTTTTGTCTTACGCAGTGCAATGTTCTCAGAATGGGGTGGTAGTCATGTGACCGCCGGTCGGCTGACCGACAGTCACATGACCTCCTCCGTGAGCCCGACGGCTCACTATCCCGATGGTCGGCATGCCGACCAACAGGGACTATTTCCACTCGTGGGTGTCCACGACACCCATAGAGTGGGAATAGAACCCGTGGCGACCGCAGGTCGCCACCGAGCCCGCAGCGTGGCGAGCGCAGCGAGCCCGCAAGGGGCTTGCTGCACTCGCCCCTCCCCGCCGGGATCCCGGCGTCGGTATGCTGCCGGGATCCCGGCGTCGGTAAGGTGACCGGCGGTCAGGAGACCGCCGGTCACCCGTACTACACCCCTCAGAATGCATTTTTTTCAAGCAAAAGTGTGTGTTCACAGAGCAGCAAATGTTGTGGTCTTTAGGTGTAGGTTGTGTTACCTAGTGCTAAAATCTTCTGATGCAGAAAGTCCAGTGGACTCAGCAGAGCCCAGAGAGATGTTCTGGTCTCCCACAGATGGGGCTTCCTGATAGTAAAATCCACTCATTAATAACATCCCCAGAACAAGTATCTCAGATATAACATGTACAGAGAGTTAGATTTGGGTGGGTTATTATGTTTCTGTGCAGAGTAAATACTGGCTGCTTTATTTTTACACTGCAATTTAGATTTCAGTTTGAACACACCCCACCCAAATCTAACTCTCTGTGCATGTTATATCTGCTCCCCCCCTGCTGTGTACATGAATAATTCAGAGTTGATCGCAGCAGCAAATTTGTTAGCAGTTGGGCAAAACCAGGGCCCTCATTCCGAGTCGTTCGCTCGGTATATTTCATCGCATCGCAGTGAAATTCCGCTTAGTACGCATGCGCAATATTCGCACTGCGACTGCGCCAAGTAATTTAACAATGAAGATAGTATTTTTACTCACGGCTTTTTCTTCGCTCCGGCGATCGTAATGTGATTGACAGGAAATGGGTGTTACTGGCCGGAAACACGGCGTTTCAGGGGCGTGTGGTTAAAAACGCTACCGTTTCCGGAAAAAACGCAGGAGTGGCCGGAGAAACGGAGGAGTGTCTGGGCGAACGCTGGGTGTGTTTATGACGTCAAACCAGGAACGACAAGCACTGAACTGATCGCAGATGCCGAGTAAGTCTGAAGCTACTCTGAAACTGCTAAGTAGTTTGTAATCGCAATATTGCGAATACATCGGTCGCAATTTTAAGAAGCTAAGATTCACTCCCAGTAGGCGGCGGCTTAGCGTGTGTAACTCTGCTAAAATCGCCTTGCGAGCGATCAACTCGGAATGAGGGCCCATGTGCACTGCAGGTGTAGCAGATGTAACATTTGCAGAGAGAGATAGATTTGGGTGGGTTACTTTGTTTCTGTGCAGGATAAATACTGGCCGCTTTATGTTTATACTGCAATTTAGATTTCAGTTTCAACATACCCCATCCAAATTTAACTCTCTCTGCACATATTATTTCTCTGACGTCCTAGTGGATGCTGGGAACTCCGTAAGGACCATGGGGAATAGCGGCTCCGCAGGAGACTGGGCACAACTAAAGAAAGCTTTAGGACTACCTGGTGTGCACTGGCTCCTCCCTCTATGACCCTCCTCCAGACCTCAGTTAGAATTTTGTGCCCGGCCGAGCTGGATGCACACTAGGGGCTCTCCTGAGCTCTTAGAAAAGAAAGTTATATTTAGGTTTTTTATTTTCAGTGAGATCTGCTGGCAACATACTCACTGCTACGAGGGACTTAGGAGAGAGAAGCGGACCTACCTGCTTGCAGCTAGCTTGGGCTTCTTAGGCTACTGGACACCATTAGCTCCAGAGGGATCGAACACAGGCCCAGCCTCGGTCATCCGGTCCCGGAGCCGCGCCGCCGTCCCCCTTGCAAAGCCAGAAGCAAGAAGATGTTCCTGAAAATCGTCGGCAGAAGACTTCGGTCTTCATTAAGGTAGCGCACAGCACTGCAGCTGTGCGCCATTGCTCCCCATGCACACCTCACACTCCGGTCACTGATGGGTGCAGGGCGCTGGGGGGGGGGGGGGGGGCGCCCTGGGGCTGCAATAAGAGTACCTTACTGGCAAAATAACACATAATATAGTCATTAAGACTATATATGTGTAAAATCCCCTGCCATATATTCCATAAAAAAGTGGGAGAAGCCCGCCGGAAAAGGGGCGGGGCTATCTCCCTCAGCACACTGGCGCCATTTTCCCTCACAGCTCCACTGGAAGGACGCTCCCCAGGCTCTCCCCTGCAGTTTCCGGACTACATAGGGTAAAAAAGAGAGGGGGGGGCACTAAATTTAGGCGCAATCTGTGTAATATCAGCAGCTATAGGGGAAAAATCACTGTGGGTAGTGTGAATCCCTATATATATATAGCGCTCTGGTGTGTGCTGGCATACTCTCTGTCTCCCCAAAGGACTTTGTGGGGTCCTGTCCTCAGTCAGAGCATTCCCTGTGTGTGTGCGGTGTGTCGGTACGGCTGTGTCGACATGTTTGATGAGGAGGCTTATGTGGAGGCGGAGCAGGTGCCGATAAATGTGATGTCACCCCCTGCGGGGTCGACACCTGAGTGGATGGTTATGTGGAAGAAATTACGCGACAGTGTCAACTCCTTACATAAAAGGTTTGACGACATAGCAGATGTGGGACAGCCGGCTTCTCAGCCCGTGCCTGCCCAGACGTCTCAAAAGCCATCAGGGGCTCTAAAACGCCCGCTACCTCAGATGGCAGACACAGATGTCGACACGGATACCGACTCCAGTGTCGACGATGATGAGACTAGTGTACATTCCAATAGAGCCACCCGTTACATGATTACGGCAATGAAAAATGTGTTGCATATTTCTGATATTACCCCAGGTACCACAAAAAAGGGTATTATGTTTGGGGAGAAAAAACTACCAGTGGTTTTTCCCCCTTCTGATGAATTAAATGAAGTGTGTGAAGAAGCGTGGGCTTCCCCCGATAAGAAACTGGTAATTTCTAAAAAGTTACTAATGGCGTACCCTTTCCCGCCAGAGGACAGGTCACGTTGGGAGACATCCCCTAGGGTGGATAAAGCGCTCACACGTCTGTCAAAGAAGGTGGCACTACCGTCTCCGGACACGGCCGCCTTAAAGGAACCTGCAGATAGAAAGCAGGAGGCTATCCTGAAGTCTGTATATACACACTCAGGCATTATACTGAGACCAGCTATTGCTTCTGCATGGATGTGCAGTGCTGCAGCTGCGTGGTCAGATTCCCTGTCAGAAAACATTGATACCTTAGACAGGGACTCTATATTGCTAACCGTAGAGCACATTAAAGACGCAGTCTTATACATGAGAGATGCACAGAGGGATATTTGCCGGCTGGCATCTAAAATAAACGCAATGTCCATTTCTGCCAGGAGAGGATTGTGGACTCGGCAGTGGACAGGTGATGCTGATTCAAAAAGGCACATGGAAGTTTTGCCTTACAAGGGTGAGGAGTTGTTTGGGGATGGTCTCTCGGACCTCGTTTCCACAGCTACAGCTGGGAAATCAGCATTTTTACCCCATGTTCCCTCACAGCCAAAGAAAGCACCGTATTATCAGGTACAGTCCTTTCGGCCCCAGAAAGGTAAGCGGGTTAAAGGCGCGTCCTTTCTGCCCAGAGGCAGAGGTAGGGAGAAAAAGCTGCAGCATACAGCCAGTTCCCAGGAACAAAAGTCCTCCCCCGCTTCCTCTAAGTCCACCGCATGACGCTGGGGCTCCACAGGCGGAGCCAGGTACGGTGGGGGCCCGTCTCAAGAACTTCAGCGACCAGTGGGCTCTCTCACGGGTGGATCCCTGGATTCTACAGGTAGTATCTCAGGGGTACAAGCTGGAATTCGAGACGTCTCCCCCTCGCCGTTTCCTCAAATCTGCCTTGCCGACGGCTCCCTCGGACAGGGAGGCAGTGCTGGAGGCAATTCACAAGCTGTATTTGCAGCAGGTGATAGTCAAGGTACCCCTCCTTCAACAGGGACGGGGTTACTATTCCACAATGTTTGTGGTACCGAAACCGGACGGTTCGGTGAGACCCATCTTAAATTTGAAATCCTTGAACACTTATATACGAAGGTTCAAGTTCAAAATGGAATCGCTCAGGGCGGTTATTGCAAGCCTGGACGAAGGGGATTTCATGGTATCACTGGACATCAAGGATGCTTACCTGCATGTCCCCATTTACCCCCCTCACCAGGAGTACCTCAGATTTGTGGTACAGGACTGTCATTACCAATTCCAGACGTTGCCGTTTGGTCTGTCCACGGCACCGAGGGTATTTACCAAGGTAATGGCAGAGATGATGATACTCCTTCGAAAAAAGGGAGTTATAATTATCCCGTACTTGGACGATCTCCTTATAAAGGCGAGGTCCAGGGAACAGTTGTTGATCGGAGTAGCACTAGCTCGGGCAGTGCTACAACAGCACGGCTGGATCCTGAACATTGTCGCAGCTGGTTCCTACAACGCGTCTACTGTTCCTGGGGATGGTTCTCGACACAGAACAGAAAAAAGTGTTTCTCCCGGAGGAGAAGGCCAAGGAATTGTCATCTCTAGTCAGAGACCTCCTAAAACCAAAACAGGTGTCGGTGCACCACTGCACGCAAGTCCTGGAAAAGATGGTGGCTTCTTACGAAGCAATTCCATTCGGAAGGTTCCATGCAAGGATCTTTCAGTGGGATCTGTTGGACAAGTGGTCCGGATCGCATCTTCAGATGCATCGGCTGATAACCCTGTCTCCGAGGGCCAGGGTGTCGCTGCTGTGGTGGCTGCAAAGTGCTCGTCTTCTAGAGGGCCGCAGATTCGGCATACAGGACTGGGTCCTGGTGACCACGGATGCCAGCCTTCGAGGTTGGGGCGCAGTCACACAGGGAAGAAATTTCCAAGGACAATGGTCAAGTCAGGAGACTTCCCTACACATAAATATTCTGGAACTAAGGACCATTTACAATGCCCTAAGTCAGGCAAGACCCCTGCTTCAACACCAGCCGGTGCTGATCCAGTCAGACAACATCACGGCGGTCGCCCATGTAAACCGACAGGGCGGCACAAGAAGCAGGATGGCGATAGCAGAAGCCACAAGGATTCTCCGATGGGCGGAAAATCATGTGTTAGCACTGTCAGCAGTGTTCATTCCCGGAGTGGACAACTGGGAAGCAGACTTTCTCAGCAGACACGACCTCCACCCAGGAGAGTGGGGACTTCATCCAGAAGTCTTCCAAATGATTGTACAACATTGGGAAAGGCCACTTGTGGACATGATGGCGTCCCGCCTCAACAAAAAGCTAAAAAGATATTGCGCCAGGTCAAGGGACCCTCAGGCGATAGCTGTGGACGCTCTGGTAACACCGTGGGTGTACCAGTCGGTGTATGTGTTCCCTCCTCTGCCTCTCATACCCAAGGTACTGAGAATAATAAGAAGGAGAGGAGTAAGAACTATACTCATTGTTCCGGATTGGCCAAGAAGAGCTTGGTACCCAGAACTTCAAGAAATGATCTCAGAGGACCCATGGCCTCTGCCGCTCAGACAGGACCTGCTGCAGCAGGGGCCCTGTCTGTTCCAAGACTTACCGCGGCTGCGTTTGACGGTATGGCGGTTGAACGCCGGATCCTGAAGGAAAAGGGCATTCCGGAGGAAGTTATCCCTACGCTTATTAAAGCTAGGAAAGAAGTGACCGCAAACCATTATCACCGCATATGGCGGAAATATGTTGCGTGGTGTGAGGCCAGGAAGGCCCCAATGGAGGAATTTCAGCTAGGTCGATTTCTGCACTTCCTACAGTCAGGGGTGACTATGGGCCTAAAATTGGGTTCCATTAAGGTCCAGATTTCGGCTCTATCGATTTTCTTCCAAAAAGAACTACCTGAAGTTCAGACATTTGTTAAGGGAGTGCTGCATATTCAGCCCCCTTTTGTGCCCCCAGTGGCACCTTGGGATCTCAACGTGGTGTTGGATTTCCTAAAGTCGCATTGGTTTGAACCACTTAAAAACCGTGGAACTAAAATATCTCACGTGGAAAGTGGTCATGCTGTTGGCCTTGGCTTCGGCCAGGCGTGTGTCAGAATTGGCGGTTTTGTTATGTAAAAGCCCTTATCTGATTTTCCATATGGATAGGGCGGAATTGAGGACTCGTCCCCAATTTCTCCCAAAGGTGGTTTCAGCGTTTCATTTGAACCAGCCTATTGTGGTGCCTGCGGCTACTCGTGACTTGGAGGACTCCAAGTTGCTGGACGTAGTCCGGGCCCTAAAAATCTATGTTTCTCTGACGTCCTAGTGGATGCTGGGGACTCCGTAAGGACCATGGGGAATAGACGGACTCCGCAGGAGACTGGGCACACTATAAGAAAGATTTGGTACTACCTGGTGTGCACTGGCTCCTCCCTCTATGCCCCTCCTCCAGACCTCAGTTAGATTTCTGTGCCCGGCCGAGCTGGATGCACACTAGGGGCTCTCCTGAGCTCCTAGAAAGAAAGTATATGTTAGGTTTTTTATTTTACAGTGAGACCTGCTGGCAACAGGCTCACTGCAACGAGGGACTAAGGGGAGAAGAAGCGAACCTACCTGCTTGCAGCTAGCTTGGGCTTCTTAGGCTACTGGACACCATGAGCTCCAGAGGGATCGACCGCAGGACCCGTCCTTGGTGTTCGTTCCCGGAGCCGCGCCGCCGTCCCCCTTACAGAGCCAGAAGCAAGAAGATGGTCCGGAAAATCGGCGGCAGAAGACTTCAGTCTTCACCAAGGTAGCGCACAGCACTGCAGCTGTGCGCCATTGCTCCTCATACACACTTCACACTCCGGTCACTGAGGGTGCAGGGCGCTGGGGGGGGCGCCCTGAGCAGCAATAAAATCACCTTGGCTGGCAAAATAACCACAATATATAGCCCCAGAGGCTATATATGTGGTAATTACCCCTGCCAGAATACAGAAAAAAGCGGGAGAAAAGTCCGCCAAAAAAGGGGCGGAGCCATCTCCCTCAGCACACTGGCGCCATTTCTCCCTCACAGTTCCGCTGGAAGGAAGCTCCCTGACTCTCCCCTGCAGTCTACACTACAGAAAAGGGTAAAAAAGAGAGGGGGGGCACAATTTGAGGCGCAGTAAATATTATAACAGCTATAGGGGACATAATTCAGTTAGTCCCTGCATTATATAGCGCTCTGGTGTGTGCTGGCATACTCTCTCTCTGTCTCTCCAAAGGGCTTTTGTGGGGTCCTGTCTCCTTTAAGAGCATTCCCTGTGTGTGTGTGCGGTGTGTCGGTACGGCTGTGTCGACATGTTTGATGAGGAGACTTATGTGGAGGCGGAGCAGATGCCTATAAATGTGATGTCACCCCCTGCGGGGCAGACACCTGAGTGGATGGACTTATGGAAGGAATTACGTGCAAGTGTCGACTCCTTACATAAAAAATTTGACGACATGCCAAATGCGGGACAGCCGGCTTCTCAGCTCGTGCCTGCCCAGGCAATTCAAAGGCCATCAGGGGCTCTAAAACGCCCACTATCTCAGATGGCAGACACAGATGTCGACACGGATACCAGTGTCGACGACGATGAGTCAAATTTAATGTCCACTAGGGCCATTCGTTGCATGATTGAGGCAATGAAAGAGGTTTTACACATTTCTGATATAAACCCAGGTACCTCAAAAAAGGGTATTATGTTTGGGGAGAAAAAACTACCAATAGTTTTTCCCCCATCTGAAGAATTAAATGAAGTGTGTGAAGAAGCGTGGACTTTCCCTGATAAAAAATTGGTAATTTAAAAAAAATTACTAATGGCGTTCCCTTTCTCGCCAGAGGATAGGTCACGTTGGGAAACTCCCCCTAGGGTGGATAAAGCGCTCACACGTTTGTCTAAAAAGGTGGCACTACCGTCTTCGGATACGGCCGCCCTAAAGGAACCTGCTGATAGAAAGCAGGAGGCTATCCTAAAGTCTATATATACACACACTGGTGTTATACTGAGACCAGCTATTGCTTCAGCGTGGATGTGCAGTGCTGCTGCTGCTTGGTCAGATTCCCTGTCAGAAAATATTGACACCCTGGACAGGGACACTATATTGCTAACCGTAGAGCATATAAAAGACTCAGTCTTGTACATGAGAGATGCACAGAGGGAGATCTGCCGGCTGGCATCTAGAATAAGTGCATTGTCCATTTCTGCTAGGAGAGGCTTATGGACTCGGCAGTGGACAGGGGATGCAGATTCTAAAAGGCACATGGAAGTTTTGCCTTATAAGGGTGAGGAGTTATTCGGGGATGGTCTTTCAGACCTTGTTTCCACAGCAACAGCTGGGAAGTCAGCATTTTTGCCCCATGTCCCCTCACAGCCTAAGAAAGCGCCGTATTATCAGGTACAGTCCTTTTCGACCCCAGAAAAACAGGCGGGGAAAAGGCGGATCCTTTCTGTCTAGAGGCAGAGGAAGGGGAAAAAAGCTGCACCACGCAGCAGGTTCCCAGGAACAAAAGTCCTCCCCCGCTTCTTCCAAATCCGCCGCATGACGGTGGGGCTCCACAGGCGGAGCCAGGTACGGTGGGGGGCCGCCTCAAAAATTTCAGCGATCAGTGGGTTCGCTCACGGGTGGATCCCTGGATCCTTCAAGTAGTATCTCAGGGGTACAAGCTGGAATTCGAGGCGCCTCCCCCCCGCCGTTTCCTCAAATCGGCCTTACCGACAACTCCCTCGGGCAGGGAGGCTGTACTAGAGGCAATTCACAAGCTGTATTCCCAGCAGGTGATAGTCAAAGTACCCCTACTTCAACAAGGACGGGGTTACTATTCCACACTGTTTGTGGTACCGAAACCGGACGGTTCGGTGAGACCCATTTTAAATTTTAAATCCTTGAACACATATATAAAAAAATTCAAGTTCAAGATGGAATCGCTCAGGGCGGTTATTGCAAGCCTGGACGAGGGGGATTACATGGTATCCCTGGACATCAAGGATGCTTACCTGCATGTCCCAATTTACCTTCCTCACCAGGAGTACCTCAGATTTGTGGTACAGGATTGCCATTACCAATTCCAGACACTACCGTTTGGACTGTCCACGGCACCGAGGGTGTTTACCAAGGTAATGGCAGAAATGATGATACTCCTTCGAAAAAAGGGAGTTTTAATTATCCCGTACTTGGACGATCTCCTAATAAAGGCGAGGTCCAGGGAGCAGTTACTGGTCGGAGTAGCACTATCTCGGGAAGTGCTACAACAGCATGGCTGGATTCTAAACATTCCAAAGTCACAACTGGTTCCTTCCACACGCTTACTGTTCCTGGGGATGATTCTGGACACAGAACAGAAAAAAGTGTTTCTCCCGCAGGAGAAAGCCAAGGAGCTGTCATCTCTAGTCAGAGACCTCCTAAAACCAAAACGGGTATCGGTGCATCACTGCACACGAGTCCTGGGAAAAATGGTGGCTTCGTACGAAGCAATTCCATTCGGCAGGTTCCATGCAAGGACCTTCCAGTGGGACCTCTTGGACAAGTGGTCGGGATCGCATCTTCAGATGCATCAACTGATAACCCTGTCTCCAAGGACCAGGGTGTCTCTACTGTGGTGGCTGCAGAGTGCTCATCTTCTAGAGGGCCACAGATTCGGCATACAGGACTGGGTCCTGGTGACCACGGATGCCAGCCTTCGGGGCTGGGGCGCAGTCACACAGGGAAGAAATTTCCAGGGACTTTGGTCAAGTCAGGAGTCGTCCCTACACATAAACATTCTGGAACTGAGGGCCATTTACAATGCCCTAAGTCAGGCAAGGCCCCTGCTTCAAAACCAGCCGGTTCTGATACAATCAGACAACATCACGGCAGTCGCCCATGTAAACCGACAGGGCGGCACAAGAAGCAGGGTGGCGATGGCAGAAGCCACAAGGATTCTCCGATGGGCGGAAAATCACGTACTAGCACTGTCAGCAGTGTTCATTCCGGGAGTGGACAACTGGGAAGCAGACTTCCTCAGCAGACACGACCTACACCCGGGAGAGTGGGGACTTCATCCAGAAGTCTTCCTCCTGTTGGTAAACCGTTGGGAAAGGCCACACGTGGACATGATGGCGTCCCGCCTCAACAAAAAGCTAAAGAGATATTGCGCCAGGTCAAGGGACCCTCAGGCGATAGCTGTGGACGCTCTAGTGACACCGTGGGTGTACCCGTCGGTTTATGTGTTCCCTCCTCTGCCTCTCATACCAAAGGTTTTGAGAATAATAAGAAGGCGAGGAGTAAGAACGATACTCGTGGTTCCGGATTGGCCAAGAAGAGCTTGGTACCCGGAACTTCAAGAAATGTTATCAGAGGACCCATGGCCTCTACCGCTCAGACAGGATCTGCTACAGCAGGGGCCCTGTCTGTTCCAAGACTTACCGCGGCTGCGTTTGACGGCATGGCGGTTGAATTCCGGATCCTAAAGGAAAAGGGCATTCCGGAGGAAGTCATTCCTACGCTGATAAAAGCCAGGAAAGAAGTAACCGCAAACCATTATCACCGCATTTGGCGAAAATATGTTACGTGGTGTGAGGCCAGGAAGGCCCCTACAGAGGAATTTCAGCTGGGTCGTTTTCTGCACTTCCTACAGTCAGGAGTGACTATGGGCCTAAAATTGGGTTCCATTAAGGTCCATATTTCGGCTCTGTCGATTTTCTTCCAGAAAGAACTGGCTTCACTGCCTGAAGTTCAGACTTTTGTAAAGGGAGTGCTTCATATTCAGCCCCCTTTTGTGCCTCCTGTGGCACCTTGGGATCTCAATGTGGTGTTGAGTTTCCTAAAATCACATTGGTTTGAACCACTTAAAACCACTTAAAACCGTGGATCTGAAATATCTCACGTGAAAAGTGGTCATGTTATTGGCTTCGGCCAGGCGTGTGTCAGAATTGGCGGCTTTACAACTTTGCCGAGCTGCAACTTGGTCAGGGGCAAACACGTTTGCTAAATTCTACAAATTTGATACCCTGGCTGAGGAGGACCTTGAGTTCTCTCATTCGGTGTTGCAGAGTCATCCGCACTCTCCCGCCCATTTAGGAGCTTTGGTATAATCCCCATGGTCCTTACGGAGTCCCCAGCATCCACTAGGACGTCAGAGAAAATAAGAATTTACTCACCGGTAATTCTATTTCTCTGACGTCCTAGTGGATGCTGGGACTCCGTAAGGACCATGGGGAATAGCGGCTCCGCAGGAGACAGGGCACAAGAATAAAAGCTTTAGGATCAGGTGGTGTGCACTGGCTCCTCCCCCTATGACCCTCCTCCAAGCCTCAGTTAGATTTTTGTGCCCGAACGAGAAGGGTGCAGGCTAGGTGGCTCTCCTGAGCTGCTTAGAATAAAAGTATATTTTAGGTTTTTTATTTTCAGTGAGTCCTGCTGGCAACAGGCTCACTGCATCGTGGGACTAAGGGGAGAAGAAACGGACTCACCTGCGTGCAGAGTGGATCGGGTTTCTTAGGCTACTGGACATTAGCTCCAGAGGGACGATCACAGGTTCAGCCTGGATGGGTCCCGGAGCCGCGCCGCCGGCCCCCTTACAGAGCCAGAAGAGCGAAGAGGTCCGGTGAAATCGGCGGCAGAAGACGATCCTGTCTTCAGACTAAGGTAGCGCACAGCACCGCAGCTGTGCGCCATTGCTCTCAGCACACTTCACACTCCGGTCACTGAGGGTGCAGGGCGCTGGGGGGGAGCGCCCTGAGACGCAATATAACATGATATACCTTAGATTGGCTAAAGAATACATCACATATAGCTCTGGGGCTATATGGATGTATTTTAACCCCTGCCATTTTTTACAGAAAAAGCGGGAGATAAGGACGTCGTGAAGGGGCGGAGCCTATCTCCTCAGCACACAAGCGCCATTTTCCCTCACAGCTCCGCTGGAAGGACGGCTCCCTGACTCTCCCCTGCAGACTTGCTACTGAATCAGGGTAAAAAAGAGAGGGGGGGGCACTATTGGCAGCTAAAAACTATATAAACAGCAGCTATAAGGGAATAACACTTATATAAGGTTATCCCTGTGTATATATATATATAGCGCTTGGTGTGTGCTGGCAGACTCTCCCTCTGTCTCTCCAAAGGGCTTGTGGGGTCCTGTCCTCTATCAGAGCATTCCCTGTGTGTGTGCTGTGTGTCGGTACGTGTGTGTCGACATGTATGAGGAGGAAAATGATGTGGAGGCGGAGCAATTGCCTGGGTTAGTGATGTCACCCCCTAGGGAGTCGACACCTGACTGGATGATCGTATTTAAAGAATTAAGTGATAATGGCCCTCATTCCGAGTCGTTCGCTCGGTATTTTTCATCGCATCGCAGTGAAATTCCGCTTAGTGCGCATGCGCAATATTCGCACTGCGACTGCGCCAAGTATCTTTGCTATGAAGATAGTATTTTTACTCACGGCTTTTTCATCGCTCCGGCGATCGTAATGTGATTGACAGGAAATGGGTGTTACTGGGCGGAAACAGGCCGTTTTATGGGAGTGTGGCTGAAAACGCTACCGTTTCCGGAAAAAACGCAGGAGTGGCCGGAGAAACGGGGGAGTGGTTGGGCGAACGCTGGGTGTGTTTGTGACGTCAAACCAGGAACGACAAGCACTGAACTGATCGCACAGGCAGAGTAAGTCTGGAGCTACTCAGAAACTGCTAAGTAGTTTGTGAGCGCAATATTGCGAATACATCGGTCGCAATTTTAAGATGCTAAGATACACTCCCAGTAGGCGGCGGCTTAGCGTGTGTAACTCTGCTAAATTCGCCTTGCGACCGATCAACTCGGAATGAGGGCCAATGTCAGCACTTTGCAAAGAACGGTTGATGACATGAGACAGCCGGCAAATCAATTAGTGCCTGTCCAGGCGTCTCAGACACCGTCAGGGGCCCTAAAACGCCCGTTACCTCAGTGGGTCGACACAGACCCAGACACAGATACTGAGTCTAGTGTCGACGGTGAGGAGACAAACGTAATGTCCAGTAGGGCCACACGTTACATGATCACGGCAATGAAGGAAGCATTGAACATTTCTGACACTACAAGTACCACAAAGAAGGGTATTATGTGGGGTGTGAAAAAACTACCAATAGTTTTCCCTGAGTCAGATGAGTTAAATGAGGTGTGTGATAAAGCGTGGGTTTCCCCCGACAAACACCCCCTAGGGTAGATAAGGCGCTCACACGTTTATCTAAACAAGTAGCGTTACCGTCTCCTGATACGGCCACTCTCAAAGAACCAGCAGATAGAAGGCTGGAAAATATTCTTAAAAGTATATACACACATACTGGTGTTATACTGCGACCAGCAATCGCTTCAGCCTGGATGTGCAGTGCTGGCGTCGCGTGGTCGGATTCCCTGACTGAAAATATTGATACCCTGGATAGGGACAATATACTGTTAACTATAGAGCATTTGAAGGATGCATTACTATATATGCGTGATGCACAGAGGGATATTTGCACCCTGGCATCAAGAGTAAGTGCTATGTCCATTTCTGCCAGAAGAGCGTTATGGACACGACAGTGGTCAGGCGATGCGGATTCCAAACGACATATGGAAGTATTGCCGTATAAAGGGGAGGAGTTATTTGGGGCTGGTCTATCGGACCTGGTGGCCACGGCAACGGCTGGAAAATCCACCTTTTTACCCCAGGTCACTTCACATCAGCAGAAAAAGACACCGTCTTTTTAAACTCAGTCCTTTCGTTCCCATAAGTACAAGCGAGCTAAAGGCCATTCCTTCCTGCCCCGGGGCAGAGGAAGGGGAAAAAGACTGCACCATGCAGCCGCTTCCCAGGAGCAGAAGCCCTCCCCTGCTTCTGCCAAGTCTTCAGCATGACGCTGGGGCTTTACAAGCAGACTCAGACATGGTGGGGGCCCGTCTCAAGAATTTCAACGCGCAGTGGGCTCACTCGCAAGTGGACCCCTGGATTCTACAGGTGGTATTGCAGGGGTACAAACTGGAATTCGAGGCGTTTCCCCCTCGCCGGTTCCTGAAGTCTGCTCTACAAAAGTCTCCCTCCGACAGGGAGGCAGTTTTGGAAGCCATTCACAAGCTGTATTCCCAGCAGGTGATAATCAAGGTACCCCTCCTACGACAGGGAAAGGGGTATTATTCCACGCTGTTTGTGGTACCGAAGCCGGACGGCTCGGTGAGACCAATTTTAAATCTAAAATCCCTGAACACTTACATAAAGAGGTTCAAATTCAAGATGGAATCACTCAGAGCGGTGATAGCAAACCTGGAAGAAGGGGACTATATGGTGTCTCTGGACATCAAGGATGCTTATCTCCACGTCCCAATCTACCCGTCTCACCAAGGGTACCTCAGGTTTGTAGTACAAAACTGTCATCAGTTTCAGACGCTGCCGTTTGGGTTGTCCACGGCACCTCGGGTCTTTACCAAGGTAATGGCCGAAATTATGATTCTTCTTCGAAGAAAAGGCATCTTAATTATCCCTTACTTGGACGATCTCCTGATAAGGGCAAGGTCCAGGGAACAGTTAGAAGTCGGAGTAGCACTATCTCAGGTAGTGTTACGTCAGCACGGGTGGATCCTAAATATTCCAAAATCGCAGCTGATTCCAACGACACGTCTACTGTTCTTAGGAATGATTCTGGACACAGTTCAGAAAAAGGTGTTTCTCCCGGAGGAGAAGGCCAGGGAGTTATCCGAGCTAGTCAGGAACCT
Source organism: Pseudophryne corroboree (assembly GCF_028390025.1). Classification (NCBI taxonomy): domain Eukaryota; kingdom Metazoa; phylum Chordata; class Amphibia; order Anura; family Myobatrachidae; genus Pseudophryne; species Pseudophryne corroboree. The sequence goes on along the minus strand of NC_086449.1, from coordinate 191,664,014 downwards.
CCTAAAACCAGGCCAGGTGTCAGTGCATCAGTGCACGAGGGTCCTGGGAAAAATGGTGGCTTCTTACGAAGCGATTCCATACGGAAGCTTCCATGCAAGAACGTTTCAGTGGGATCTACTGGACAAATGGTCCGGATCGCATCTTCAGATGCATCAGCGGATAACCCTGTCGACAAGGACAAGGGTGTCTCTTCTGTGGTGGCTGCAGAGTGCTCATCTACTAGAGGGCCGCAGATTTGGCATTCAGGATTGGGTCCTGGTGACCACGGACGCCAGCCTGAGAGGCTGGGGGGCAGTCACACAGGGAAAAAATTTCCAGGGCTTGTGGTCAAGCATGGAAACATCTCTTCATATAAACATTCTGGAACTAAGGGCCATTTACAATGCCCTAAGTCAAGCGAAACCCCTGCTTCAGGGTCAGGCGGTATTGATCCAATCGGACAACATCACGTCAGTCGCCCACGTAAACAGACAGGGCGGCACGAGAAGCAGGAGCGCAATGGCAGAAGCTGCAAGGATTCTTAGCTGGGCGGAAAATCATGTGATAGCTCTGTCAGCAGTGTTCATTCCGGGAGTGGACAACTGGGAAGCAGACTTCCTCAGCAGACACGACCTTCACCCGGGAGAGTGGGGACTTCACCCAGAAGTCTTCCACCTGATTGTAAACCGTTGGGAAAAACCAAAGGTGGACATGATGGAGTCACGTTTAAACAAAAAACTAGACAGATATTGCGCCAGGTCAAGGGACCCTCAGGCAATAGGGGTGGACGCTCTGGTGACACCGTGGGTGTACCAGTCAGTGTATGTGTTCCCTCCTCTGCCTCTCATACCAAAAGTACTGAGAATCATAAGAAGGAGAGGAGTAAGAACGATACTCGTGGTTCCGGATTGGCCAAGAAGGACTTGGTACCCGGAACTTCAAGAGATGCTCACGGAAGACCCGTGGCCTCTACCTCTAAGAAAGGACCTGCTCCAACAGGGGCCTTGTCTGTTCCAAGACTTACCGCGGTTGCGTTTGACGGCATGGCGGTTGAACGCCGGATCCTGAAGGAAAAAGGCATTCCAGATGAAGTCATCCCTACCCTGGTCAAAGCCAGGAAGGATGTAACCGCAAAACATTATCACCGCATTTGGCGAAAATATGTTGCGTGGTGTGAGGCCAAGAAGGCCCCTACAGAGGAATTTCAACTGGGTCGTTTCCTCCATTTCCTGCAAACAGGACTGTCTATGGGCCTAAAATTAGGGTCCATTAAGGTTCAAATTTCGGCCCTGTCGATTTTCTTCCAGAAAGAACTGGCTTCAGTACCTGAAGTTCAGACATTTGTAAAAGGGGTACTGCATATACAACCTCCTTTTGTGCCTCCAGTGGCACCTTGGGATCTCAATGTTGTTTTGAGGTTCCTTAAGTCACATTGGTTTGAACCACTCACCACTGTGGACTTAAAATATCTCACATGGAAGGTGACGATGCTGTTAGCCCTGGCTTCAGCCAGGCGTGTGTCAGAATTGGCGGCTTTATCATATAAAAGCCCTTACTTAATTTTTCATTCTGACAGGGCAGAATTGAGGACTCGTCCTCAATTTCTCCCTAAGGTGGTTTCTGCCTTTCACATGAACCAACCTATTGTGGTGCCTGCGGCTACTAGGGACTTGGAGGACTCCAAGTTACTTGACGTTGTCAGGGCCCTGAAAATATATGTTTCCAGGACGGCGGGAGTCAGAAAGTCTGACTCGCTGTTTATCCTGTATGCACCCAACAAGCTGGGTGCTCCTGCTTCTAAGCAGACTATTGCTCGTTGGATTTGTAGTACAATTCAGCTTGCACATTCTGTGGCAGGCCTGCCACAGCCAAAATCTGTGAAAGCCCATTCCACAAGGAAAGTGGGCTCATCTTGGGCGGCTGCCCGAGGGGTCTCGGCTTTACAACTTTGCCGAGCAGCTACTTGGTCAGGGGCAAACACGTTTGCTAAATTCTACAAATTTGATACCCTGGCTGAGGAGGACCTGGAGTTCTCTCATTCGGTGCTGCAGAGTCATCCGCACTCTCCCGCCCGTTTGGGAGCTTTGGTATAATCCCCATGGTCCTTACGGAGTCCCAGCATCCACTAGGACGTCAGAGAAATTAAGATTTTACTTACCGATAAATCTATTTCTCGTAGTCCGTAGTGGATGCTGGGCGCCCATCCCAAGTGCGGATTGTCTGCAATACTTGTACATAGTTATTGTTAACTAAATCGGGTTATTGTTGTTGTGAGCCATCTTTTCAGAGGCTCCTTCGTTGTTATCATACTGTTAACTGGGTTCAGATCACAAGTTGTACGGTGTGATTGGTGTGGCTGGTATGAGTCTTACCCGGGATTCAATATCCTTCCTTATTATGTACGCTCGTCCGGGCACAGTATCCTAACTGAGGCTTGGAGGAGGGTCATAGGGGGAGGAGCCAGTGCACACCACCTGATCCTAAAGCTTTTATTCTTGTGCCCTGTCTCCTGCGGAGCCGCTATTCCCCATGGTCCTTACGGAGTCCCAGCATCCACTACGGACTACGAGAAATAGATTTATCGGTAAGTAAAATCTTATTTTCTCGTAGTCCGTAGTGGATGCTGGGCGCCCATCCCAAGTGCGGATTGTCTGCAATACTTGTATATAGTTATTGCCTAACTAAAGGGTTATTGTTGAGCCATCTGTTGAGAGGCTCAGTTATATTTCATACGGTTAACAATAACTGGGTTTAATATCACGAGTTATACGGTGTGATTGGTGTGGCTGGTATGAGTCTTACCCGGGATTCAAAATCCTTCCTTATTGTGTCAGCTCTTCCGGGCACAGTATCCTAACTGAGGTCTGGAGGAGGGGCATAGAGGGAGGAGCCAGTGCACACCAGGTAGTACCAAATCTTTCTTATAGTGTGCCCAGTCTCCTGCGGAGTCCGTCTATTCCCCATGGTCCTTACGGAGTCCCCAGCATCCACTACGGACTACGAGAAATAGAATTACCGGTGAGTAAATTCTTATTTTCCAGGACAGCTGGAGTCAGAAAGACTGACTCGCTATTTATCCTGCATGCGCCCAACAAGTTGGGTGCACCTGCTTCAAAGCAGACTATTGCTCGCTGGATCTGTAGCACGATTCAACTTGCACATTCTGCGGCGGGACTGCCGCATCCTAAATCTGTGAAAGCCCATTCCACGAGGAAGGTGGGCTCTTCTTGGGCGGCTGCCCGAGGGGTCTCGGCTTTACAACTTTGCCGAGCAGCTACTTGGTCGGGGTCAAACACATTTGCTAAATTCTACAAGTTTGATACCCTGGCTGAGGAGGACCTAGAGTTCGCTCATTCGGTGCTGCAGAGTCATCCGCACTCTCCCGCCCGTTTGGGAGCTTTGGTATAATCCCCATGGTCCTTACGGAGTTCCCAGCATCCACTAGGACGTCAGAGAAAATAAGATTTTACTCACCGGTAAATCTATTTCTCGTAGTCCGTAGTGGATGCTGGGCGCCCGTCCCAAGTGCGGATTGTCTGCAATACTTGTATATAGTTATTGTTTAACTAAAGGGTTATTGTTGAGCCATCTGTTGAGAGGCTCAGTTCTATTTCATACTGTTAACTGGGTATAATATCACGAGTTATACGGTGTGATTGGTGTGGCTGGTATGAGTCTTACCCGGGATTGAAAATCCTTCCTTATTGTGTCAGCTCTTCCGGGCACAGTATCCTAACTGAGGTCTGGAGGATGGTCATAGAGGGAGGAGCCACTGCACACCAGGCAGTCCTAAAGCTTTCTTTAGTTGTGCCCAGTCTCCTGCGGAGCCGCTATTCCCCATGGTCCTTACGGAGTTCCCAGCATCCACTACGGACTACGAGAAATAGATTTACCGGTGAGTAAAATCTTATTATCTGCCCCCCCCCCCCCCCCCCCCATCCTGCAGTGCACATGGTTTTGCCCATCTGCTAACAAATTTGCTGCTACGATCAGGTCTGAATTAGGCCCATGGTTTTACCCATTATAGAACTAATTTGCTACTGCAATCAGGTCTGAATTAAAGGCCCATACACACTGGGCGATTTTGAGCAAAAAGCAGGTCACTTTTGGTGTTTTGAGCTGCTTTCAGCTCAAAGCCGCCCAGTGTGTATGCACAAGCAATGAGCGGTGAGCGCTGATGCGCGCTCCCGCTTCATCGCTGGCACCCGCCGTTCATCTACTGGTATTACCAGTAGATGAACGGTGGGGTGAGCGGTTTTCCATAGCGTCCTGCTATGGAAAGCCATTCACCCCCGCTGACATCGCTGGGCAGGGGGGAAAAGCGCTCAGTGTGTATGCACCTTCAGTCTGGAATGGGTGTATGCACCTTCAGTCTGGAATGGGTTTAACTCATGTTATAAAATGTTAGCATACAGCACCCAACATCAAAGGCTTTATAGTATCCAATCTGTCTCCTATTTAAGACCTTATTTCCAAATGGTATAAAACTATCACTGACTTTATTTTTCATTAAACCAACTCCCTCCACTGAGAGCTTAACAATTCACTGTATTCAGCAGGGTCTTGATGCTCACATATAGCCAGGACCTCTGAGAATTGCCTTTGGTGCTCTCCGCTCAGTAACAGGAGAGATCTGACACAGCAGCACTAAGGATTGCAATTAGAGTCGCTAGGTTTGATTCCTCCTGGTGCAGAGACGGCCAAACAGCACCGATGGTGATCACTAGAGCTTTAAGCAGATTTCCCATTAAAGTTCAAGGGAGGGGATTTACTAAAACTCATATTTAAAACAGAAATCCTTATAGCACTCTACATTTAGCGCTTGTTTTATGAATGATAAAGCTTCTATCTGCCCAGTTTCTATCTTTATGTTCATACTTGTGCACAGCCAGCTAAATGCAAGAGGCATTGTCTCTCCTAAGCCATATACACTGCTAAAAAAAATAAAGGGAACACTTAAACAACACAATGTAACTCCAAGTCAATCACACTTCTGTGAAATCAAACTGTCCACTTAGGAAGCAACACTGATTGACAATCAATTTCACATGCTGTTGTGCAAATGGAATAGACAACAGGCGGAAATTATAGGCAATTAGCAAGACACCCCCAATAAAGGAGTTGTTCTGCAGGTGGTGACCACAGACCACTTCTCAGCTCCTATGCTTTCTGGCTGATGTTTTGGTCACTTTTGAAAGCTGGCGGTGCTTTCACTCTAGTGGTAGCATGAGACGGAGTCTACAACCCACACAAGTGGCTCAGGTAGTGCAGCTCATCCAGGATGGCACATCAATGCGAGCTGTGGCAAGAAGGTTTGCTGTGTCTGTCAGCATAGTGTCCAGAGCATGGAGGCGCTACCAGGAGATAGGCCAGTACAACAGGAGACGTGGAGGAGGCCGTAGGAGAGCAACAACCCAGCAGCAGGACCGCTACCTCCGCCTTTGTGCAAGGAGGAACAGGAGGAGCACTGCCAGAGCCCTGCAAAATGACCTCCTGCAAGCCACAAATGTGCATGTGTCTACTCAAACGATCAGAAACAGACTCCATGAGGGTGGTATGAGGGCCCGATGTCCACAGGTGGGGGTTGTGCTTACAGCCCAACACCGTGCAGGACGTTTGGCATTTGCCAGAGAACACCAAGATTGGCAAATTCGCCACTGGTGCCCTGTGCTCTTCACAGATGAAAGCAGGTTCTCACTGAACACATGTGACAGAGTCTGGAGACGCCAAGGAGAATGTTCTGCTGCCTGCAACATCCTCCAGCATGACCGGTTTGGCAGTGGGTCAGTAATGGTGTGGGATGGCATTTCTTTGGGGGGCCGCACAGCCCTCCATGTGCTCGCCAGAGGTAGCCTGACTGCCATTAGGTACCGAGATGAGATCCTCAGACCCCTTGTGAGACCATATGCTGGTGCGGTTGGCCCTGGGTTCCTCCTAATGCAAGACAATGCTAGACCTCATGTGGCTGGAGTGTGTCAGCAGTTCCTGCAAGACGAAGGCATTGATGCTATGGACTGGCCCGCCTGTTCCCGAGACCTGAATTCAATGGAGCACATCTGGGACATCATGTCTCGCTCCATCCACCAACGCCACGTTGCACCACAGACTGTCCAGGAGTTGGCGGATGCTTTAGTCCAGGTCTGGGAGGAGATCCCCCAGGAGACCATCCGCCATCTCATTAGGAGCATGCCCAGGCGTTGTAGGGAGTTCATACAGGCACGTGGAGGCCACACACACTACTGAGCCTCATTTTGACGTTTTAAGGACATTACATCAAAGTTGGATCAGCCTGTAGTGCAGTGGTTCCCAAACTATGTGCCGTGGCTCCCTGGGGTGCCTCGGGACACTTGCAGGGGTGCCTTGGATTGGTGGTTCAGGACCAATTCAAATTATTCATGGTCAATATAATAGGAAAAACTAGTGCTAGTAGCTGTTAGTCATAAAATATGTGGTCAAACAAAAGCACATCTTGTCCCTCACCGCACAATAGAACCTAAGGATGACATATAAACGGCATCTACTTAATTTTATATTTCTTTCTAAATTTCTCAATAAGAAATTTTTGGCCTAGGGGCGCCGTGAAAAAAATTCTGATACTCTAGGGCGCCGTGATTCAAAAAAGTTTGGAAACCACTGCTGTAGTGTGTTTCTCCACTTTAATTTTGAGTGTGACTCCAAATCCAGACCTCCATGGGTTAATAAATTTGATTTCCATTGATAATTTTTGTGTGATTTTGTTGTCAGCACATTCAGCTATGTAAAGAACAAAGTATTTAATAAGAATATTTCATTCATTCAGATCTAGGATGTGTTATTTTAGTGTTCCCTTTATTTTTTTGAGCAGTGTATATTTTAGCTATGCTAGCAGTACTGAAAAGTGATTATAATGATGTGGAGTAAGCAGGAGAATCACCACCCACACAGGTGCATAAATCTAGCAACAGCATGCATGCAAAGATATTGTGCTATAGGTGTCTGTTTATTAAGCCTTAACTCATGGCTGTTTTGCATGGCTAAAGCTGGGCATACATTATACCAGTGCCGTAACTAGGCATTTTAGCGCTGTGTGCAAGAAACGGCATTGGCGCCCCCCCATGGAAGACAGGGGCAGTGCGCGCCGTAGGCACGCGTAAAATTTATAGGGGCGTGGCTTCATGGAAAGGGGCGTGGCCACAAAATAATACCAATTCATACTACGGTGCACAGTAGTCTCCATTATTCAAATTACGCTGCGCAGTAGCGCCACTACACCAGGTAGAGCTCCTTTTACACATTACAGCAGACAGTCCCCCTTTTTACACATTACGGCAGATAGCGTCCCCTTTTTACACATTACGGCAGACAGCGTCCCCCTTTTTACACATTACGGCAGACAGCGTCCCCCTTTTTACACATTACGGCAGACAGCGTCCCCTTTTTACACATTACGGCAGACAGCGTCCCCCCTTTTTACACATCACGGCAGCCAGGGGGGCAGATTTAACCTATTAGCATTAGCAGCCAAAGGACTTTGCATTCTCTGCCTGCAGATCTCACATCATGCACTCATACAGGGTGCAAGGGCCAGTCTGCAAAGTACTTGCCACTATACAATTGTAGTCAACAGGGTTTGAATCCACTTGTAAAAGTGACAAGTAGATTGCAGACTGGCCCTTATTTACAGCATGAGCTCTGCATTCTGACTGCAGCTGGAGAAATCAACGGAATAGAGGAGCGGAGGTCAGCGGTCATCGAGACTGCTGATAAGATTTACAACATCAGTGTCATCTCCTTTATAGCAGCAGTTACAAGTTACAAGCTTACTTCATCCTGTGTGTGACTGGTTTCTGCTACTAGCCCAGTAGCACTGCTTCATATCCACTTTCAGCTCACTGTCCTGCACACAGCAAGCAAACGCGATGTGATTGAACGTCAGGGGGCATGCCGTAAATAACCTGCTGAGCAGCCTGAAAGAAAGTAGGCGGGGTCTCTGCCTTGCTATCTCGGGGTCTGCAGACTTCAGAGTTCCCCTCCCTCCTCCTCCTCCTCCCTTCGCTCCGGCGCACATCACAGGGCACAGGCGGCTTGTAATGAGTCAGTCTGACTCATTACAATGCTGCACACTTTCTGCACCTTGAACGGGTATGCGGGCAGTGGGAGCGCAGGGGGAATATGCGCTCTAACTAGGTGTGCGCTGTGGGCAATGCCCCTTTTGCACACACCTAGTTACTGTCAGATTATCTTCCAGATCTGGCTGGTTGGAATGGAATTCTGGTAACAAATGAGAGCAAATGACAAGTGACCATTTGCTCCCAAACACTGGAAAACGGAAAAAAACTTGTTCAAACAAATTGGTTAAATCTGTGGCTGTTTGGGGTCCTGAGGACTGAGTTTGAGAACCACTGCCACAGGGTCTGTGAAGTTGTGATGCTATGTAGAGCAGATGTGAATTTATTGCGATTTAAAGGGAACCTTATAATTCTGCAATTTAGCTTGTGTTAAAAACACAGCAATTGTTTGTGTGTGTGTATGTATGTATGTATATATATATATATATATATATATATATATACACACTTTTTCTCATACGTCCTAGAGGATGCTGGGGACGACATCAAGACCATGGGGTATAGACGGGATCCGCAGGAGACATGGGCACTCTAAAGACTTCATTGGGTGTGAACTGGCTCCTCCCTCTATGCCCCTCCTCCAGACCTCAGTTTTAGAAATGTGCCCAGGTTGACTGGATGCACTCTGAGGAGCTTTACTGAGTTTCTCTGAAAAGACTTATGTTAGGTTTTTTATTTTCAGGGAGATCTGCTGGCATCAGACTCCCTGCTTCGTGGGACTGAGGGGGCAGAAGCATAGCCAACTTCCTCAGAGTTTCATGGCTCTGCTTCTGGCTGACAGGACACCATTAGCTCTTGAAGGGAATTGAACGCTAGCCGTGCCTAGATGCTCACTCCCACAGCATGCCGTCACCCCCCTCACAGAGCCAGAAGTCAGAAGACAGGTGAGTGTTAGAAGACAGATCTTCAATCAAGAAAGTGACGGCTAAAGGTACCGCGCGGCTGGCGGGAGCACAGCGCGCCATGTTGCCCACACATACACAGGCGGTGCAGGGCGCGGGGGGGGGGGGCGCATGAAACCTATGGAAACTGGCATAAATAAGGGGCATAAGTTGCTGAGGCACAGTCCTACCCCCGCCAGTATAAAAAAATTACCTCATAAAATCTGAGGAGAAACACACCATTGAAGAGTGGAGCTTCCTCGTCAGCCAGCACACTGCTCAGCGCCATTTTCTCTCTCTCAGGCTGCAGAGACAACACTGGTCCTCCTCCACTACTGAACAAGTATCAGGGTGCAAAACAGGGGGGGGGGGGGGGGGGGCACAGTGAATTTGGTGCTATATAATTGTGTTATTAACATTATATAAGCGCTGAATGTCAGTGGGCATTTTGTGTTCACAGACATTGTGTTACTGGCGCTGGGTTGGGAACTGGCAAAATCCTATCTGTGGTGTGGTTCTGCACGTGTGTGACATGTCTGTGGCAGGGAACTCTGTGGAAACATGTTAGGGACACAGGTGTACTATGACACCAAGAGCCTGACTGGGTGAAATGTTACATGATAGTGTGAATCATATCAGTAAGAGGTTGGACTGAATCTCATACAGAAAAAAAAATTAATCTGTTGAAGATGTGATTTTTAATAGTTCTGCCTTTCATCCAGAGGGACCTTTCTGGGTCACATACAAGTAGTACAAACTGATACCGACACGGACTCTGATTCCTGTGTCGACACTAGTGATTCCAGGGGAATAGGTCCTAAGTTAGCAAAAAAGTATTCAAAACATGTTTTAGCTATAAAGGAGGTGTTAGAAGTTACGAAGCCCCCTCTTTTACCACAAGGAGAGGGTTTACTTTAGTAAAGAAGTAATGTAATTTTCCCTCCACCTCAGGTCTGATTTAACCTGAAAAGAAATTTCTGATTTCCAAAAGGAATTCAGGCAGCTTACCTTTTTCCAAAAGAGGTGGGAGTCACCCCGCATTTTAGACAGGGCCCTGTCATAAAAGAGAAAAGGTGTTTCTCCCTGCGCCTGGAATGGCTTCACTTAAGGAGCCGACAGACCTCAAGTGAGTGAGGTGATTTATTGATGTGGCCAATGGGACACTACTCAGGCCTACCATTGTCTGTGAGTGGGTGAATAGTGCTATTGAAAAGTGATCAGAAAACTTGTCATTAGACATTGACACAATAGATGGAGACGAGATACTCCTAACGTTAGGTCATATCAAAGATCGCTGCTGCGTACGTACTAGATTCCATGAAATATATTGGTTTCTTGGGATCAAGAACCGCTAACATGGCAGTATCGGCTCAGAGTGCGTTGTGGATTCGCCAGTGGAATGCTGATGCAGATTCCAAAAGAAATATGGAGGCTCTCTCGTATAAAGGTGAGGCCTTGTTTGTTGATGGGCTGGATGCGTTAGTCTCGGCGGCCTTATGCTCCTACACTGGCGAAAAAGACACATCACTCTCACATACAGTCCTTTCGGACCAACAAATACAAAAAGGCCAAAGGTCTCCCCTTTTTTTGCAGGTAGGGGAAGGGGAAAAGGAAAGAAATCCGCAGCATCTCCCGGATCGCAGGAGCAGAAGTCCACCCCTGCTTCTGCCAAATCTGCAGCATAACGTTGGGGCTCCTTTGCGGGAGTCCGCTTGGGTGGGAGCACGTCTGAAACTTTTCAGCCAAATCTGGATTCAATCTGGCCTGGTCTTACAAATAGTGTCCCATGGATACAAACTAGAGTTTCAAGACGTCCCCCCATGCTGATTTTTCAAATCAAATCGACCTTGCCAGCTTCTCTTCCGGGAAGAGAGGCAGTAACAACGGCAATTCAAAAATTATGTCAGGATCAGGTCATTGTCCTGGTACCCTTGGCACAGTAAGGAGAAGGTTTTTTATTCAAGCCTCTTCGTAGTTCCGAAGCCGGACGGCTCGGTCAGACCGATTTTAAACCTGAAAATCTGAATCTCTACCTGAAAAGGTTCAAGTTCAAGATGGAATCACTGAGGGTAGTGATTTCCAGTCTGGAAGAGGGGGAACTTCATGGTGTCAGTAGACATAAAAGATGATTACTTGCATGTCCCATTTATCCTCACCAAGCTTATCTGAGATTCGCAGTACAGGATTGCCATTACCAGTTTCAGACGTTGCCGTTCGGACTCTCCACGGCACCGAGGGTATTCACCAATGTGATGGCGGAGATGATGGTCCTCCTTCGTTAAAAAGGAGTCCATATAATTCCTTATCTGGACGATCTCCTGATAAAAGTGAGATCCAGGGAACAGTTGGTGCAGAACATCGCACTCTCCCTGTCAATACTCCAACAACACGGTTGGATCATGAATTTTCCAAAGTCGCAGTTGGAACCGACGACAAGATTGTCCTTTTTATGGATGATTCTGGACACAGAAGTACGGAGAGTATTTCTTCCAGTGGAAAAGGCTCTGGAAATCCAGAAAATGGCCAAACAAATATTGAAACCAACAAGCGTGTCGATCCATCAATGCATTCGGTTGTTGGGGAAAATGGTAGCGGCCTACGAGGCCATACAGTTTGGCCGATTTCATGCCAGAGTATTCCAGTGGGACCTGTTGGACAAGTGGTCTGGATCCCACCTACACATACACCGGAAAATAATCCTGTCCCCCAAAGCCAGGATTTCGCTCCTGTGGTGGCTACACAGTTCTCACCTACTAGAGGGACGCAGGTTTGGGATTCACGACTGGGTCCTAATAACCACGGATGCAAGTCTCCGAGGCTGGAGAGTTGTCACACAGGGGGAAAGCTTCCAAGGAAAATGGTCAAGTCAGGAAGCCTGCCTTCACATAAACGTTCTGGAATTGAGAGCCATTTACAATGGCCTTCTACAAGCGGTACATCTTCAAGATCCCGTGCAGATCCAGTCGGACAATGTAACAGCAGTCGCGTACATAAACAGGCAAGGCGGAACGAAAAGCAGAGCGGCAATGGCAGAGGTGACAAGGATTCTCCTCTGGGCAGAAAGACATGTTAGAGCTCTGTCAGCAATTTTCATTTCCGGAGTGGACAACTGGGAAGAAGACTTCCTTAGCAGACACGATCTCCATCCAGGAGAGTGGGGCCTCCACCAAGAAGTCTTCGCAGAGGAGTTCCTCAAGTAGACATGATAGCATCTTGTCTAAACAAGAAGCTTCAGAGATATTGTTCTAGGTCGAGAGACCCTCAAGCAATAGCAGTGGATGCACTGGTGACCCAGTGGGTGTTTCGGTCGGTATATGTTTTCCCTCCACTTCCACTGATTCCAAAAGTTCTCAAAATAATAAGAAGAGCAAGAGTTTGAGCAATCTTCATTGCCCCAGACTGGCCAAGGAGGGCTTGGTATCCAGATCTTCAGGAGTTGCTCATAGAAGATCCCCGGCCTCTTCCTCCTCGAGAGGACCTACTACAGCAGGGGCCGTGTGTGTATCAAGACTTACCGCGGCTACATTTATCGGCATGGCTGTTGAGCGTCGGATCCTAGCTCGAAAGGGTATTCCCAAGGAAGTCATCCCCACTCTTATTCAGGCCAGGAAAGGAGTAACGTCTAAACATTACCACCGTATTTGGAGAAAATATGTGTCTTGGTGGGAATCCAAGAAGGCTCCTAAGAGTTTGAGTTGGGACGTTTTCTCCATTTTCTGCAGGCTGGTGTGGATGCGGGCCTTAGATTGGGGTCAATCAAGGTCCAGATTTCGGACTTATCAGTTTTCTTTCAAAAACAATTGGCCTCCTTTCCAGAAGTTCAGACGTTCGTGAAAGGGGTTCTGCACATCCAGCCTCCATTTGTGCCTCCAGTGACACCATGGGATCTTAATGTGGTGTTGCAGATCCTTCAATCGGGTTGGTTTGAGCCTCTACAAGAAATAGAGTTGAAGTTTCTTACTTGGAAAGTGGTGATGCTTTTGGCGTTGGCATCTGCAAGGCGGATGTCTGAACTGGGGGCCTTGTCCCACAAGAGCCTTTACCTGATCTTCCATGAAGATAGGGCAGAGGTGAGAACTCGTCAACATTTTCTTCCAAAGGTGGTTTCCTCTTTCCACATAAACCAACCTATTGTGGTGCCAGTAGTTACTGACACATTCACTGATTCAAAGTCTCTAGATGTGGTTAGAGCTTTGAAAATCTATGTTGCTAGAACAGCTCGTATACGGAAAACAGAGGCTCTGTTTGTCCTGTATGATCACAACAAGATAGGCTGTCCTGCTTCCAAGCAGACTTTTGCACGTTGGATTAGAAATACGATTCAGCAAGCTCATACTACGGCTGGGTTGCCGTTACCGACGTCGGTAAAGGCCCACTCCACTAGGCTGCCCGGGGGGTCTCAGCATTACAACTTTTCAGAGCAGCTACTTGGTCAGGGTCAAACACATTTGCTAAGTTCTACAAGTTTGACACCTTGGCCGATGAGGACCTAAAGTTTTTTGGTCAATCGGTGCTGAAGGGTCATCCGCACTCTCCCGCCCGTACTGGAGCTTTGGTATAGACCCCATGGTATTGATGTCGTCCCCACCATCCTCTAGGACGTATGAGAAAATAGGATTTCTCTATCGTCCTAGTGGATGCTGGGGTTCCTCAAAGGACCATGGGGAATAGCGGCTCCGCAGGAGACAGGGCACAAAAAGTAAAGCTTTTCCGATCAGGTGGTGTGCACTGGCTCCTCCCCCTATGACCCTCCTCCAGACTCCAGTTAGATTTTTGTGCCCGGCCGAGAAGGGTGCAATCTAGGTGGCTCTCCTAAAGAGCTGCTTAGAGAAAGTTTAGCTAGGTTTTTTATGTTACAGTGATTCCTGCTGGCAACAGGATCACTGCAGCGAGGGACTGAGGGGAGAAGGAGTCAACTCACCTGCGTGCAGGATGGATTGGCTTCTTGGCTACTGGACATCAAGCTCCAGAGGGACGATCACAGGTACAGCCTGGATGGTCACCGGAGCCGCGCCGCCGGCCCCCTTGCAGATGCTGAAGACAGAAGAGGTCCAGAATCGGCGGCTGAAGACTCCTGCAGTCTTCTAAAGGTAGCGCACAGCACTGCAGCTGTGCGCCATTTTCCTCTCAGCACACTTCACACGGCAGTCACTGAGGGTGCAGGGCGCTGGGAGGGGGGCGCCCTGGGAGGCAAAATGAGTACCTATAAAGGCTAAAAATACCTCACATATAGCCCTAGAGGCTATATGGAGATATTTAACCCCTGCCTGATTTCTCAAAATAGCGGGAGACGAGCCCGCCGGAAAAGGGGCGGGGCCTATCTCCTCAGCACACGGCGCCATTTCCTCTCACAGCTCCGCTGGTCAGGACGGCTCCCAGGTCTCTCCCCTGCACTGCACTACAGAAACAGGGTAAAACAGAGAGGGGGGGCAAATTTATGGCGATATTTTTATATAACAAAGCAGCTATAGGGGAGCACTTATTATAAGGCTATCCCTGATATATATATAGCGCTTTTGGTGTGTGCTGGCAAACTCTCCCTCTGTCTCCCCAAAGGGCTAGTGGGTCCTGTCTTCATTAGGAGCATTCCCTGTGTGTCTGCTGTGTGTCGGTACGTGTGTGTCGACATGTATGAGGACGATATTGGTGTGGAGGCGGAGCAATTGCCAAATATGGGGATGTCACCTCCTAGGGGGTCGACACCAGAATGGATGCCTTTATTTATGGAACTACGGGATAGTGTCAACACGCTAAAGCAGTCGTTTGACGACATGAGACGGCCGGACAATCAATTAGTGCCTGTCCAGGCGACTCAAACACCGTCAGGGGCTGTGAAACGCCCTTTGCCTCAGTCGGTCGACACAGACCCAGACACAGGCGATGACTCCAGTGGTGACGGTGACGAATCAACCGTATTTTCCAGTAGGGCCACACGTTATATGATTTTGGCAATGAAGGAGGCGTTACATTTAGCTGATACTACAGGTACCACTAAACAGGGTATTATGTGGGGTATGAAAAAACTACCTATAGTTTTTCCTGAATCAGAAGAACTAAATGACGTGTGTAATGAAGCGTGGGTTGCCCCTGATAAAAAAGCTGATAATTTCAAAGAAATTATTGGCATTATACCCTTTCCCGCCAGAGGTTAGGGAGCGCTGGGAAACACCTCCTAGGGTGGACAAGGCGCTAACACGCTTATCTAAACAAGTGGCGTTACCCTCTCCTGAGACGGCCGCACTTAAAGATCCATCAGATAGGAGGATGGAAAATATCCAAAAAAGTATATACACACATGCAGGTGTTATACTACGACCAGCTGTAGCAACTGCCTGGATGGGCAGTGCGGGGGTAGTTTGGTCAGAATCCCTGATTGAAAATATTGATACCCTGGACAGGGACAATATTTTACTGTCGTTAGAACAAATAAAGGATGCATTTCTTTATATGCGTGATGCACAGAGGGATATATGCACACTGGCATCACGGGTAAGTGCTATGTCCATTTCGGCCAGAAGAGCTTTATGGACGCGACAGTGGACAGGCGATGCGGATTCAAAACGGCATATGGAAGTTTTGCCGTATAAGGGGGAGGAGTTATTTGGAGTCGGTCTATCAGATTTGGTGGCCACGGCTACAGCCGGGAAATCCACCTTTCTACCTCAAGTCACTCCCCAACAGAAAAAGGCACCGACTTTTCAACCGCAGCCCTTTCGTTCCTTTAAAAATAAGAGAGCAAAGGGCTATTCATATTTGCCACGAGGCAAAGGTCGAGGGAAGAGACAGCAACACGCAGCTCCTTCCCAGGATCAGAAGCCCTCCCCGGCTTCTACAAAAGCCTCAGCATGACGCTGGGGCTTCTCAAGCGGACTCGGGGACGGTGGGCGGTCGTCTCAAAAATTACAGCGCGCAGTGGGCTCACTCGCAAGTAGATCCCTGGATCCTGCAGATAATATCTCAGGGATACAGGTTGGAATTAGAGACAGATCCACCTCGCCGTTTCCTGAGGTCTGCTTTACCAACGTCCCCCTCCGAAAGGGAGACGGTGTTGGAAGCCATTCACAAGCTGTACTCTCAGCAGGTGATAGTCAAGGTACCTCTTCTGCAACAAGGGAAGGGGTATTATTCCACTCTTTTTGTGGTACCGAAGCCGGATGGCTCGGTAAGGCCTATTCTAAATCTGAAGTCCTTGAACCTGTACATAAAGAAGTTCAAGTTCAAAATGGAGTCACTCAGAGCAGTGATAGCGAACCTGGAAGAGGGGGACTTTATGGTATCCTTGGACATCAAGGATGCGTATCTCCACGTTCCAATTTACCCCTCACACCAGGGGTACCTCAGGTTCGTTGTACAAAACTGTCACTATCAGTTTCAGACGCTGCCGTTCGGATTGTCCACGGCACCTCGGATCTTTACAAAGGTAATGGCCGAGATGATGATTCTTCTTCGAAGAAAAGGCGTATTAATTATCCCATACTTGGACGATCTCCTAATAAGGGCGAGGTCCAGAGAACAGCTAGAGATGGGATTAGCACTGTCTCAAGAAGTGCTAAAACAGCACGGGTGGATTCTGAATATTCCAAAATCCCAGTTAATGCCGACAACTCGTCTGCTGTTCCTAGGGATGATTCTGGACACGGTTCAGAAAAAGGTTTTTCTCCCGGAGGAAAAAGCCAAGGAGTTATCCGAGCTTGTCAGGAACCTCCTAAAACCAGGAAAGGTGTCTGTACATCAATGCACAAGAGTCCTGGGAAAAATGGTGGCTTCTTACGAAGCGATTCCATTCGGCAGATTCCACGCAAGAATTTTCCAAAGGGATCTGTTGGACAAATGGTCAGGGTCGCATCTTCAGATGCACCTACGGATAACCCTGTCTCCAAGGACAAGGGTGTCTCTTCTGTGGTGGTTGCAGAGTGCTCATCTATTGGAGGGCCGCAGATTCGGCATACAGGATTGGATCCTGGTGACCACGGACGCCAGCCTGAGAGGCTGGGGAGCAGTCACACAAGGAAGAAACTTCCAGGGAGTATGGACGAGCCTGGAAACGTCTCTTCACATAAACATTCTGGAACTAAGAGCAATATACAATGCTCTAAACCAGGCAGAACCTCTGCTTCAGGGAAAACCGGTATTGATCCAGTCGGACAACATCACGGCAGTCGCCCATGTGAACAGACAGGGCGGCACAAGAAGCAGGAGGGCAATGGCAGAAGCTGCAAGGATTCTTCGCTGGGCAGAGAATCATGTGATAGCACTGTCAGCAGTGTTCATCCCGGGAGTGGACAACTGGGAAGCAGACTTCCTCAGCAGACACGATCTTCACCCGGGAGAGTGGGGACTTCATCCAGAAGTCTTCCACATGCTGGTAACCCGTTGGGAAAGACCAATGGTGGACATGATGGCGTCTCGCCTCAACAAAAAACTGGACAGGTATTGCGCCAGGTCAAGAGATCCGCAGGCAATAGCTGTGGACGCGCTGGTAACGCCGTGGGTGTACCAGTCGGTGTATGTGTTTCCTCCTCTGCCTCTCATACCAAAAGTATTGAGAATTATACGGCAAAGAGGCGTAAGAACGATACTAGTGGTTCCGGATTGGCCAAGGAGGACTTGGTACCCGGAACTTCAAGAGATGATCACGGAAGATCCGTGGCCTCTACCTCTAAGGAGGGACTTGCTTCAGCAGGGTCCCTGTCTGTTTCAAGACTTACCGCGGCTGCGTTTGACGGCATGGCGGTTGAACGCCGGATCCTAAAGGAAAGAGGCATGCCGGAAGAAGTCATTCCTACTTTGATTAAAGCAAGGAAGGAAGTAACCGTGCAACATTATCACCGAATTTGGCGAAAATATGTTGCGTGGTGCGAAGATCGGAATGCTCCGACGGAGGAATTTCAACTGGGTCGATTCCTACATTTCCTGCAATCAGGATTGTCAATGGGTCTCAAATTGGGATCTATTAAGGTTCAAATTTCGGCCCTGTCGATTTTCTTTCAAAAAGAATTGGCTTCAGTCCCTGAAGTCCAGACCTTTGTTAAGGGAGTGCTGCATATACAGCCTCCTGTGGTGCCTCCAGTGGCACCGTGGGATCTAAATGTGGTTTTGGACTTCCTAAAATCTCATTGGTTTGAACCACTAAAAAAGGTGGATTTGAAATATCTCACATGGAAAGTGACCATGCTTCTAGCCCTGGCTTCTGCCAGGAGAGTGTCAGAATTGGCAGCTTTATCTTACAAAAGCCCATATCTGATTTTCCATTCGGACAGGGCAGAACTGCGGACTCGTCCGCATTTTCTCCCTAAGGTGGTGTCAGCATTTCATCTGAACCAGCCTATTGTAGTGCCTGCGGCTACAAGTGACTTGGAGGACTCCAAGTTACTGGACGTTGTCAGAGCATTAAAAATATATATTGCAAGGACAGCTGGAGTCAGAAAATCTGACTCGTTGTTTATATTGTATGCACCCAACAAGATGGGTGCTCCTGCGTCTAAACAGACGATTGCTCGTTGGATCTGTAGCACAATCCAACTTGCACATTCTGTGGCAGGCTTGCCACAGCCTAAATCTGTAAAGGCCCACTCCACAAGGAAGGTGGGCTCATCTTGGGCGGCTGCCCGAGGGGTCTCGGCATTACAACTTTGCCGAGCAGCTACGTGGTCAGGGGAGAACACGTTTGTAAAATTTTACAAATTTGATACTCTGGCTAAGGAGGACCTGGAGTTCTCTCATTCGGTGCTGCAGAGTCATCCGCACTCTCCCGCCCGTTTGGGAGCTTTGGTATAATCCCCATGGTCCTTTCAGGAACCCCAGCATCCACTAGGACGATAGAGAAAATAAGATTTTACTTACCGATAAATCTATTTCTCGGAGTCCGTAGTGGATGCTGGGCGCCCATCCCAAGTGCGGATTATCTGCATAAGTTGTACATAGTTATTGTTAACTAATTCGGGTTATTGTTGAAGGAAGCCATCTTTCAGAGGCTCCGCTGTTATCATACTGTTAACTGGGTTTAGATCACAAGTTGTACGGTGTGATTGGTGTGGCTGGTATGAGTCTTACCCGGGATTCAAAATCCTCCCTTATTGTGTACGCTCGTCCGGGCACAGTACCTAACTGGAGTCTGGAGGAGGGTCATAGGGGGAGGAGCCAGTGCACACCACCTGATCGGAAAAGCTTTACTTTTTGTGCCCTGTCTCCTGCGGAGCCGCTATTCCCCATGGTCCTTTCAGGAACCCCAGCATCCACTACGGACTCCGAGAAATAGATTTATCGGTAAGTAAAATCTTATTTTTGATAACCTTCCAGTAAATCCTTTTCTCATAATCCGTAGAGGTTGCTGGGAGCCCGTCCCAGTGCGTACTCTACCTGCAGTTTAGTTATTAGAGTTACACAATTATCTTGGTTTCAGCATGTTGCTGCAATTGGTTCATGCCTGTTGGCGTGTGTTATGTTGAATGCCATGTGTGCGGCATGGTTGAGGGTGTGAGCTGGTAGATATCTCACCACTAGTTAAGTAATTCCTTTCCTCGAAATGTCAGTCTCTCTGGGCACAGTTCCTACAACTGAGGTCTGGAGGAGGGGCATAGAGGGAGGAGCCAGTTCACACCCAATGAAAAGTCTTTAGAGTGCCCATGTCTCCTGCGGATCCCGTCTATACCCCATGGTCTTGATGTCGTCCTCAGCATCCTCTACGGACCAGGAGAAAAGGATTTACAGGTAGGTTATCAAAATACTATTTTTGTGTAATACATTTGATTTTTTGATATCATATTTGGGAATATGATAATTGACATATACAGTTCACATTTTGCTCTTTAATGCTATGCATGCAAAATATAAGCTGTTTTTCAGGTGCAATTGTGTAGAGTTGCAATTATTTTGCTCCCTAAGTGACTAGTAGTCTCCAATCCCTAAAGTCAATATTGTTAAGAACAGTACATCTCATCTCCGATTTAGGGTTTGGCACAGAGACCCCTACTCTATATTATATTTTCACTCACTGTTGTGGTTATTGTTACTGATCATTTCTTTCACAATTACTGCCCGCTGTTGTGGTTTACATTCAAGGTTTTCATATTTACAAGAAAAAAGAGAGCATTCTAGTGTCCCCTTACAAGACTGAGCGCAGTCTAATGACATATATATAATACAGAAAGCATTCAAGTAACCGATATACAACACAGATAGCATTCTCATGAACACTATTCAAAACATTTTATACTAGTGAATAGCAATATTCAACACACCTATTATAAATCTCTTGTGGCTTTACAGTGCAATCCCTCTAAATCCCTGGTGGTGTTACAGTGTAGGCACTTACATTATCTTGTGGCTTTACACAATGCAGGCGCCAGACCTATAGTGGCTGTACTAAAGAGACCCCAAATCCCTGATGGCTTTCTAATGCATGGTTGTCATCCCCCCACTAATCTCTGTTGGTGATTTAAAATAGAATGTATTTTTTCCTCCTGCTGTCACTCGGCATGCTAGATAAGTGTGACAGCTTCCTGCACTCTGACTGGTTGATAGCTCCTGCCATCCATCAGTCGTCGGACAGAGGCATGAAGGGCCCATCGGTGTGTGTGTGGGGGGGGGGGGGGCGCCCATGGGGTGGCTAAGCATTAGAGAGTGCATGATCTTGGCCCCTTGATAAATATACAGATGTGTCCACATACATCTTTGCTATATCCTGCCATGTATGGCACATATACAAGTATAGTAAATACTGCTGGTGCATGGATGATAGTGTTCCAGATTAGTAAGAACAATGCACTGTAGAGAATACAACATGGAGGGTAATTCAGAGTTGATCGCAGCAGCAAATTTGTTAGCAGTTGGGCAAAACCATGTGCACTGCAGTGGTGGCAGATATAACATTTGCAGAGAGTTAGATTTGGGTGGGTTCTGTGCAGGGTAAATACTGGCTGCTTTATTTTTACACTGCAATTTAGATTTCAGTTTGAACACACCTCACCCAAATCTAACTCTCTCTGCACGTTATATCTGCCCCCCCCCCCCCTGCAGTGCACGTGGTTTTGCCCAACTGCTAACAAATTTACTGCTGCGATTAACTCTGAATTAGCCCCATAGCCCTGTGCAGTATAAGGTAACATATGGATAATATATAATTCAAGTGCACAGTCTGGAACCTGATCCCTAGAGGAGGAGTTGGGGCTCCGGGCAGTGGGGCCCAACGGGAGTTCCCCTCGTGCCCCTGTGGGCCACTTCAACACTGGTCATCGTGCTAGGAGCCATTTACCCTGTATATATGTTGCCCCTATACGGCATGGTGGCTTGATAAGCATATAGGCGTAGCAGAGCAGCGCCAAAGTACAAAAAAAAAAAACATGTAAATATTCTGTTTTCACAAAGTCTAACTAGGAAATACAGTTTAACAAACGAAAATAACACCATAATGATTAGACATAATTATCCAATAATACACTAACCTGATTAACTACTATACCTAATCATGCTGACGTAAGTTTTGTGTTGAACAATTTTGTATTGAGGTGTTCTAGAATAACAATACAAAATATTGTATGAACATCGAAACATGGTATCATAACCATTGCTTGATCAATGATGACTACAATTAAAATAAAGATTCTGTTCACAAGTCTTGTGTCAGTCTACACATATTTTGTTATAAATTTATATGGAAAACAATACAATGAAAATGCAAATGATCAAATGAAAGTCTACCCTGGTACAATTTCCACAGAGCCTGGGAGATTCACAACCAACCCTTTAGGCTACAGTAGTCTGCGGTTCATTCACCGCCATTCCTGTAAGATACCATGTAGTGTTTTTTTAAACTATGATGAATTTGCTTTCTAGTACAAAGTGGCAAGGTATCTGTGACAACACAGCCAGCGCGTTGTGTCACACAGTGGTAAAAGACACGCAGCTTCTTCCCTAGCCCTGGTCTTACCCATGGACTACACTGATTGTTGATCTGTATTTGGCTATGTACTAGGCAATATTGTATGATGTTATTGTTACAAGGGTACAGTTATGTTTTCGATATATATATATGAATGTATTGGTTATTGTGTTATACTTTGTAAAATAATGTTCCCCCCATGTGACTGCTCAGATAACCTGTGTGTTTGCTGTTGGGTAGATACAGCCAGTCTCAGATGTCAGGCCATACAACCCCCTCATCCCTATAGATTGTAAGCTTGCGAGCAGGGCCTTCCTACCTCTGTCTGTCTGTTTTTACCCAGTTTTGTTCTATTACTGTTGTTCTAATTGTAAAGCGCAACGGAATATGCTGCGCTATATAAGAAACTGTTAATAAATAAATAAATAAATAATTCTTCCCCACTCAATGGATTCCAGGCCACACAATCCGATTAAGTAAGGTTAATTTAGTTAACATCTATTGTGACCTAGGGGACATGCCTGGGCATATGAAAGTAGGTTTGCTCTGAAACTGTTCTGGGGGTGTCGCCTTATGGTAGAAAAGACAAAGGTTTTGATAATAGCAAACAGGGGAGTTGAGAGGGATCTGGGAGAGAAGGTCAGAGAGTGGCAGGAGACTGGCTAAGAAGTAATGTTCTGTCAGGTGTTCCAGGAGGGAATTGTTGTGTAGAATTGGATGACAGAAGTGTGCTGAGCTGTTTATAATTATAACCCATTCTGTTCAATAAACCACTGTTGGTTTTTCATCTACCACCATGACTGAGTGATTTGGAACCCAGTATCCTCACAGTATCAATGTATGCTTCCCATATATATATATATATATATATATATATATATATATATATATAAAAAAAACATTCCACTTTCTTTTCTTTTTGCAAAAGCGATTCTATCCAGTCCATCTTGAATATAAAGCTGAGTTTGGTTAAGAATAGGGGTATTTGTGGGGGTGTAGTAGGGTATGCCGGCAGCCGGGCTCCCGGCGGCCAGCATACCGGCGCTGGAATCCCGACCGCCGGCATACCGACAGCTGGGCGAGCGCAAATGAGCCACTTGCGGGCACGGTGGAGCACTACTCGCCTCACGCTATCTATTCTCCCTCCAGGGGGGTCGTGGACCACCAAGAGGGAGAAAAAGTGTTGGTATGCCGGCTGTCGGGATTCCGGCGCCGGTATACTGTGCGCCGGGATCCCGACAGTCGGCAAACTGAAGACCACCCATTTATGGAGGTGTACTGTCCAACCATCCCTGTAATATTTTTTCTCTTATGTCCTAGAGGATGCTGGGGACTCCGTAAGGACCATGGGGAATAGACGGGCTCCGCAGGAGACATGGGCACTATAAAGAAACTTTAGAATGGCTGTGCACTGGCTCCTCCCTCTATGCCCCTCCTCCAGACCTCAGTTAGATCCTGTGCCCAGAGGAGACTGGGTGCTTTCAGGGGAGCTCTCCTGAGTTTCTCTGTAATATAGAATTTCTCTGACGTCCTAGTGGATGCTGGGAACTCCGTAAGGACCATGGGGAATAGCGGCTCCGCAGGAGACTGGGCACAAAAGTAAAGCTTTAGGACTACCTGGTGTGCACTGGCTCCTCCCCCTATGACCCTCCTCCAAGCCTCAGTTAGATTTTTGTGCCCGAACGAGAAGGGTGCACACTAGGGGCTCTCCTGAGCTGCTTAGTGAAAAGTTTAGTTTTAGGTTTTTTATTTTCAGTGAGACCTGCTGGCAACAGGCTCACTGCATCGAGGGACTAAGGGGAGAAGAAGCGAACCTGCCTGCTTGCAGCCAGCTTGGGCTTCTTAGGCTACTGGACACCATTAGCTCCAGAGGGATCGAACACAGGCCCAGCCATGGAGTCCGGTCCCAGAGCCGCGCCGCCGGCCCCCTTACAGAGCCAGAAGCAAGAAGAGGTCCGGAAAATCGGCGGCAGAAGACATCCTGTCTTCACCAAGGTAGCGCACAGCACTGCAGCTGTGCGCCATTGCTCCTCAGCACACTTCGGTCACTGAGGGTGCAGGGCGCTAGGGGGGGGCGCCCTGAGCAGCAATAAAAACACCTTGGCTGGCGAAAATACATCACATATAGCCCCCAGGGCTATATGGATGAATTTTAACCCCTGCCAGATTACACTGAAAAACGGGAGAAAAGGCCGCCGAGAAAGGGGCGGAGCCTATCTCCTCAGCACACTGGCGCCATTTTCCCTCACAGCTCCGTTGGAGGGAAGCTCCCTGGCTCTCCCCTGCAGTCACTACACTACAGAAAGGGTTAAAAAAGAGAGGGGGGCACTAATTAGGCGCAGTATAAACAATACAGCAGCTATAAGGGGAAAAACACTTATACAAGGTTATCCCTGTATATATATAGCGCTCTGGTGTGTGCTGGTAAACTCTCCCTCTGTCTCCCCAAAGGGCTAGTGGGGTCCTGTCCTCTATCAGAGCATTCCCTGTGTGTGTGCTGTGTGTCGGTACGTTTGTGTCGACATGTATGAGGAGGAAAATGATGTGGAGGCGGAGCAAATTGCCTGTAATAGGGATGTCACCCCCTAGGGGGTCGACACCTGAGTGGATGAACTGTTGGAAGGAATTATATGACAGTGTCAGCTCTTTACAAAAGACAGTGATTGACATGAGACAGCCGGCTACTCAGCTTGTGCCTGTCCAGACGTCTCATAGGCCGTCAGGGGCTCTAAAGCGCCCGTTACCTCAGATGGCAAATACAGACGCCGACACGGATACTGACTCCAGTGTCGACGGTGAAGAGACAAATATGACTTCCAGTAGGGCCACACGTTACATGATTGAGGCAATGAAAAATGTTTTACACATTTCTGATAATACGAGTACCACCAATAGGGGTATTATGTTCGGTGAGGAAAAACTACCTGTAGTTTTCCTGAATCTGAGAAATTAAATGAGGTGTGTGATGAAGCGTGGGTTTCCCCCGATAAAAAAACTGATAATTTCTAAACAGTTATTGGCATTATATCCTTTCCCGCCAGAGGTTAGGGTGCGTTGGGAAACACCCCCTAGGGTGGATAAAGCGCTCACACGCTTGTCAAAACAGGGGCTCTACCCTCTCCTGAGATGGCCGCCCTTAAGGATCCTGCTGATAGAAAGCAGGAGGGTATCCTAAAATGTATTTACACAACATACTGGTGTTATACTGCGACCAGCAATCGCCTCAGCCTGGATGTGCAGTGCTGGGGTGGCGTGGTCGGATTCCCTGACTGAAAATATTGATACCCTAGATAGGGACAGTATATTATTGCCTATAGAGCATTTGAAAGATGCATTTCTATATATGTGTGATGCACAGCGGGATATTGTCGACTGGCATCAAGAGTAAGTGCGCTGTCCATTTCTGCCAGAAGAGGGTTATGGACACGACAGTGGTCAGGTGATGCGGATTCCAAATGGCATATGGAAGTATTGCCTTATAAAGGGGAGGAGTTATTTGGGGTCGGTCTTTCAGACCTGGTGGCCACGGCAACAGCTGGGAAATCCACGTTTTTACCCCAGGTCACCTCTCAACATAAGAAGACGCCGTATTATCAGGCGCAGTCCTTTCGTTCCCATAAGGGCAAGTGGGCAAAAGGTTCCTCATTTCTGCCCCGTGACAGAGAGAGAGGAAAAAGGCTGCAGAAATCAGCCAGTTCCCAGGAACAGAAGCCCTCTCCCGCCTCTGCCAAGCCCTTAGCATGACGCTGGGGCTTTACAAGCAGACAGGGAGGCAGTTTTGGAAGCCATTCACAAGCTGTATTCCCAGCAGGTGATAATCAAGGTACCCCTCCTGCAACAGGGAAAGGGGTATTATTTCACACTGTTGTGGTACCGAAGCCGGACGGCTCGGTGAGACCGATTTTAAATCTAAAATCTTTGAACACTTACATACAGAGGTTCAAATTCAAGAGAAGGGGACTACATAGTGTCTCTGGACATCAAGGATGCTTACCTTCATGTCCCAATTTACCCTTCTCACCAAGGGTACCTCAGGTTTGTGGTACAGAACTGTCACTATCAGTTTCAGACGCTGCCGTTGGATGGTCCACGGCACCCCGGGTCTTTACCAAGGTAATGGCCGAAATGATGATACTCCTTCGAAGGAAGGGAGTTTTAGTTATCCCTTACTTGGACGATCTCCTGATAAGGGTAAGATCCAGGGAACAGTTGGAGGTCGGTGTAGCACTATCTCAGGTAGTGTTGCGACAGCACGGTTGGATTCTCAATATTCCAAAATCGCAGCTGGTTCCGACGACTCGTTTTCTGTTCCTAGGGATGATTCTGGACACAGTCCAGAAAAAGGTGTTTCTCCCGGAGGAGATAGCCAGGGAGTTATCCGAGCTAGTCAGGAACCTCCTAAAACCGAGCCAAGTCTCAGTGCATCAATGCACAAGGGTTCTGGGAAAAATGGTGGCTTCCTACGAAGCAAGCCTATTCGGCAGATTCCACGCAAGAACTTTCCAGTGGGACCTGCTGGACAAATGGTCGGGGTTGCATCTTCAGATGCATCAGCGGATAACCCAGTCACCAAGGACAAGGGTGTCCCTCCTGTGGTGGTTGCAGAGTGCTCATCTTCTAGAGGGCCGCAGATTCGGCATTCAGGACTGGGTCCTGGTGACCACGGATGCCAGCCTGCGAGGCTGGGGAGCAGTCACACAGGGAAGAAATTTCCAGGGCTTATGGTCAAGCCTGGAGACATCACTTCACATAAATATCCTGGTGCTAAGAGCCATTTACAATGCTCTAAGCTTAGCAAGACCTCTGCTTCAAGGTCAGCCGGGTTGATCCAGTCGGACAACATCACGGCAGTCACCCACGTAAACAGACAGGGTGGCACAAGAAGCAGTCAATGGCAGAAGCTGCAAGGATTCTTCGCTGGGCGGAAAATCATGTGATAGCACTGTCAGCAGTATTCATTCCGGGAGTGGACAACTGGGAAGCAGACTTCCTCAGCAGACACGACCTCCACCCGGGAGAATGGGGACTTCACCCAGAAGTCTTCCACATGATTATAAACCGTTGGGTAAAACCAAAGGTGGACATGATGGCGTCCCGCCTCAACAAAAAACTAGACAGGTATTGCGCCAGGTCAAGGGACCCTCAGGCAATAGCTGTAGACGCTCTGGTAACACCGTGGGTGTACCAGTCAGTGTATGTTTTCCCTCCTCTGCCTCTCATACCCAAGGTACTGAGAATTATAAGATGGAGAGGAGTAAGCACTATATTCGTGGCTCCGGATTGGCCAAGAAGGACTTGGTACCCGGAACTTCAAGAGAGGCTCACGGAGGATCCGTGGCCTCTACCTCTAAGAAGGGACCTGCTCCAGCAAGGACCCTGTCTGTTCCAAGACTTACCGCGGCTGCGTTTGACGGCATGGCGGTTGAACGCCGGATCCTGAAGGAAAAAGGCATTCCGGATGAAGTCATCCCTATCCTGATCAAAGCCAGGAAGGATGTAACCGCAAAACATTATCACCGCATTTGGCGAAAATATGTTGCGTGGTGCGAGGCCAGTAAGGCCCGACGGAGGAATATCAACTGGGTCGATTCCTACATTTCCTGCAAACAGGAGTGTCTATGGGCCTGAAATTGGGGTCCATTACGGTTAAAATTTCGGCCCTGTCAATTTTCTTCCAGAAAGAACTAGCTTCAGTCCCTGAAGTGCAGACGTTTGTAAAAGGGGTACTGCATATACAGCCTCCTTTTTGTGCCTCCAGTGGCACCTTGGGATCTCAATGTAGTTTTTGGGTTCCAAAAGTCACATTGGTTTGATCCACTTAAAGATGTTGGCCCTGGCCTGGGCCAGGCGCGTGTCAGAATTGGCGGCTTTATTCTGTAAAAGCCCTTATCTGATTTTCCATACGGACAGGGCGGAATTGAGGACTCGTCCTCGGTTTCTCCCTAAGGTGGTTTCAGCGTTTCACCTGAACCAACCTATTGTGGTGCCTGCGGCTACTAGGGACTTGGAGGACTCCAAGTTGCTAGACGTTGTCAGGGCCCTGAAAATATATGTTTCCAGGACGGCTGGAGTCAGAAAATCTGACTCACTGTTTATCCTGTATGCACCCAACAAGCTGGGTGCTCCTGCTTCTAAGCAGACTATTGCTCGTTGGATTTGTAGTACAATTCAGCTTGCACATTCTGTGGCAGGCCTGCCACAGCCAAAATCTGTAAAAGCCCATTCCACACGGAAAGTGGGCTCATCTTGGGCGGCTGCCCGAGGGGTCTCGGCTTTACAACTTTGCCGAGCAGCTACTTGGTCAGGGGCAAACACTACAAATTTGATACCCTGGCTGAGGAGGACCTGGAGTTCTCTCATTCGGTGCTGCAGAGTCATCCGCACTCTCCCGCCCGTTTGGGAGCTTTGGTATAATCCCCATGGTCCTTACGGAGTTCCCAGCATCCACTAGGACGTCAGAGAAAATAAGAATTTACTTACCGATAATTCTATTTCTCGTAGTCCGTAGTGGATGCTGGGCGCCCATCCCAAGTGCGGATTGTCTGCAATACTTGTACATAATTATTGTTAACTAAATCGGGTTATTGTTGTAGTGAGCCATCTTTTCTAGAGGCTCCTCTATTATCATACTGTTAACTGGGTTTAGATCACAAGTTATACGGTGTGATTGGTGTGGCTGGTATGAGTCTTACCCGGGATTCAAAATCCTTCCTTATTGTGTACGCTCGTCCGGGCACAGTATCCTAACTGAGGCTTGGAGGAGGGTCATAGGGGGAGGAGCCAGTGCACACCAGGTAGTCCTAAAGCTTTACTTTTGTGCCCAGACTCCTGCGGAGCCGCTATTCCCCATGGTCCTTACGGAGTTCCCAGCATCCACTACGGACTACGAGAAATAGAATTATCGGTAAGTAAATTCTTATTTTTGTTAGGTTTTTTATTTTCAGGGAGTCCTGCTGGCAACAGGCTCCCTGCGCCGTGGGACTGAGGAGAGAGAAGCAGTCCTACTTCAGTGATAGGCTCTGCTTCTTAGGTTACTGGATACCATTAGCTCCAGAGGGATCGGAACGCAGGTCTCACCCTAGCCGTTCGTCCCAGAGCCGCGCCGCCGTCCTCCTCGTTGCAGAGCCGGAAGATAGAAGCCGGGTGAGTATACGAAGAAAGAAGACTTCACAGGCGGCAGAAGACTTTGGATCTTCACTGAGGTAACGCGCAGTGGTAACGCTGCGCGCCATTGCTCCCACACACACACACACACAGGCACGGATGGGTGCAGGGTGCAGGGGGGGCGCCCTGGGCAGCAATAATCCTCTTGGCTGGCATAAACGGTATATTCAGCTATGGCATTATAATATACAATCCCCCGCCAGGTTATTTTGTATTTTGAGCGGGACCGAAGCCCGCCGCTGAGGGGGCGGAGCTTGATCCCACAGCACTAACCAGCGCCATTTTCTCCACAGCACGCTGCTGAGAAGCTGGCTCCCCGGACTCTCCCCTGTTGAACACAGTGACAGAGGGCTTTGAAGGAGGGGGGGCGCATAATTTGGGCGCAGTCAATATATATGTATATATAAAAAAAAGCGCTATATATATCTGGGAATTGTGTTTCCAGGGTCATTGGCGCTGGGTGTGTGCTGGCATACTCTCTCTCTGTCTCTCCAAAGGGCCTTGGGGGAACTGTCTCCAGATTAGAGATTTCCCTGAGTGTGTGGGGTGTCGGTACGTGTGTGTCGGCATGTCTGAAGCGGAAGGCTTTTCTAAGGAGGAGGTGGAGCAAATGAGTGTGGTGCCTCCGTCGGCAACGCCGACACCTGATTGGTTGGATATGTGGAATGTTTTAAATGCAAATGTGAATTTATTACACAAAAGGTTGGACAAAGCGGAGTCCAGGGAAAATACAGGGAGTCAATCCCTGCCTTTCACTATGTCACAGGGCCCTTCTGGGTCTCAAAAGCACTGATACCGACACGGATTCTGACTCCAGTGTCGACTATGATGATGCGAGTTTGCAGCCGAGATTGGCAAAAAGTATTAATTATATAATTATAGCAATAAAAGATGTGTTGCATATCACAGATGACCCCTCTGTACCTGACACGAGGGTCCACATGTTTAAGGAAAAGAAACCTGAGGTTACTTTCCCCCCTTCACATGAGCTAAATGAGTTGTTTGAAAGGGCTTGGGAAACTCCAGACAAGAAACTGCAGATTCCCAAAAGGATTCTTATGGCGTATCCTTTCCCGGCTAAGGACAGGATACGGTGGGAATCCTCCCCCAGGTTGGACAAAGCGTCGACGCGCTTATCCAAAGAGGTGGCGCTGCCGTCTCAAGATACCGCAACCCTCAAGGATCCTGCGGATCGCAGGCAAGAGACTCCCTTGAAGTCAATTTACACACATACTGGTACATTACTCAGACCGGTGATAGCGTCGGCTTGGGATTGTAGCGCTGTAGCAGCATGGACAGATACCTTGTCTGCTGAAATTGATACACTCGATAAGGATACCGTTTTATTGACCTTGGGTCATATTAAGGATGCTGTCCTATATATGAGAGATGCACAGAGAGACGTTGGCCTACTGGGTTCCAGAGCCAACGCCATGGCAATTTCTGCTAGGCGAGCCCTGTGGACCCGACAATGGACGGGTGATGCCGACTCAAAAGAAGCATATGGAGGTTTTGCCTTACAAGGGTGAGGACTTATTTGGACAAGGTCCACGGACTTGGTTTCCACAGCTGCTGCAGGTAAATCCACTTTTTTACCTTTTGTTTCCTCACAGTCAAAGAAAACGCCACATTATCAGATGCAGTTCTTTCGGTCGCATAAATCTAAAAGAGTATGGGGATCTTCCTTTCTCACCAGAGGTAAGGGCAGAGGGAAAAAGCTGCCAACTACAGCTAGTTCCCAGGAACAGAAGTCCTCCCCGGCTTTTACAAAATCCACCGCATGACGCTGGGGCTCCGCTGAGGGAGTCCGCCCCAGTGGGGCCACGTCTTCGACTTTTCAGCTACGTCTGGATTCAATCACAGGTGGATCCCTGGACAATAGACATTGTTTCCCAGGGTTACAAGCTGGAATTCGAAGAGGTGCCTCCTTGCCGGTTTTTCAAATCGGCCCTACCAGCTTCTTCCCCGGAGAGGGAAGTAGTTTTAAATGCAATTCAAAAACTGTGTCTTCAACAAGTGGTGGTCAAAGTTCCCCTGCTTCAACAGGGGACGGGGTACTACTCAACCCTGTTTGTGGTCCCGAAACCGGACGGTTCGGTCAGACCCATTCTGAATTTAAAATCCTTAAACCTATACTTGAAAAGGTCCAAATTCAAGATGGAATCGCACAGAGCGGTCATCGCCAGCTTGGAGGGGGGGGATTATAGGGTGTCCCTGGACATAAAGGATGCATACCTTCATGTCCCCATATATCCTCCTCATCAGGCGTTCCTGAGATTTACTGTACAGGATTGTCATTACCAATTTCAGACATTGCCGTTTGGGCTTACCACAGCCCCGAGGATTTTCACCAAGGTAATGACTTAATTACTACCTCAGTTATTTTGATTTAACCATCTGTGCTGCAGCCTGGATATCACTAAAACCTGCACTGTTGGTGTGCCTTGAGGACCGTGGTTGGGAATGCCTGTTCTAGAGGGTCGCAGGTTTGGCATTCAGGACTGGGTTCTGGTGACCACGGACGCGAGCCTCCGAGGATGGGGAGCAGTCACACAGGGAAGAAACTTCCAGGGTCTGTGGTCAAGCCAGGAGGCTTGTCTACACATCAACGTACTGGAATTGAGGGCCATGTACAACGGCCTACGTCAAGCGGAGAATTTTCTTCGCGACCTACCGGTTCTGATTCAGTCAGACAACGTCACGGCAGTGGCTCATGTAAACCGCCAAGGAGGAACAAGGAGCAGAGTGGCAATGGCGGAAGCCACCAGAATTCTTTGCTGGGCGGAAAATCATGTAAGCGCTCTGACAGCAGTCTTCATTCGGGGAGTGGACAACTGGGAAGCAGACTTCCTCAGCAGACACGATCTCCATCCAGGAGAGTGGGAACTTCATTAAGAAGTCTTTGCAGAATTTGCAAGTCAGTGGGGACTGCCTCAAATAGACATGATGGCGTCACGCCTCAACAAAAAGCTCCCGAGGTATTGTGCCAGGTCAAGGGACCCTCAGGCGGTAGCAGTGGACGCCCTGGTATCCAGATCTGCAGGAAATGCTCACAGAAGATCCGTGGCCTCTTCCTCTCAGAGAGGACCTGTTGCAACAGGGGCCCTGTCTGTTCTAAGACTTACCGCGGCTGCGTTTGACGGCATGGCGGTTGAACGCAGGATCCTAGCTGAAAAGGGCATTCCGGATGAGGTCATTCCTACTCTGATAAGGGCTAGGAAGGAGGTGACAGCGAAACATTATCACTGTATCTGGAGGAAGTATGTGTCTTGGTGTGAGACCAAGAATGCTCCTTCGGAAGAATTCCATCTGGGCCGTTTTCTCCACTTCCTACAGATTGGAGTGAATTTGGGCCTAAAATTAGGTTCCATTAAGGTACAGATTTCGGCCCTGTCCATTTTCTTTCAGAAGGAATTGGCTTCTCTACCAGAAGTCCAGACTTTCGTGAAGGGAGTGCTGCATATCCAGCCTCCTTTTGTGCCCCCAGTGGCACCATGGGACCTTAACGTGGTGTTACAGTTCCTTAAGTCTCACTGGTTTGAAACTCTTCAAACCGTGGAATTAAAGTATCTCACTTGGAAAGTGGTTATGTTGTTGGCCTTGGTATCTGCAAGGCGGGTGTCCGAATTGGCGGCCTTGTCTCACAAGAGCCCCTATTTGACCTTCCATGTGGATAGAGCGGAGTTGAGGACTCGTCCTCAATTTTTGCCTAAGGTGGTTTCTTCATTTCATATGAACCAACCTATTGTGGTGCCTGTGGCTACGAGTGACTTGGAGGATTCCAAGTCCCTGGATGTAGTCAGGGCCTTAAAAATCTATGTAGCCAGGATGGCTCGAGTTAGGAAAACAGAGGCACTGTTTATCCTGTATGCAGCCAACAAAGTTGGCGCTCCTGCTTCGAAGCAGACTATTGCTCGCTGGATCTGTAACACGATTCAGCAGGCTCATTCTATGGCAGGATTGCCTTTAACAAATTTGGTAAAGGCCCATTCCACTAGGAAGGTGGACTCTTCTTGGGCGGCTGCCCGAGGCGTCTCGGCTTTACAGCTTTGCCGAGCAGCTACCTGGTCATGTTCAAACACTTTTGCAAAGTTCTATAAGTTTGATACCCTGGCTGATGAGGTCCTTGCGTTTGCTCAGTCGGTGCTGCAGAGTCGTCCGCACTCTCCTGCCCGGTCTGGAGCTTTGGTATAATCCCCATGGTCCTTACGGAGTCCCCAGCATCCTCTAGGACGTAAGAGAAAATAAGATTTTAAACCTACCGGTAAATCTTTTTCTCCTAGTCCGTAGAGGATGCTGGGCGCCCGTCCCAGTGCTGACAACATTCTGCAAGACTTGTATATAGTTATTGCTTGCATAAGGGTTATGTTACAGTTTTGTTCAGTCTTTGACTGATGCTGTTCTGTTTCATACTGTTGACTGGTTCGTATATTCCAGGTTATACGGTGTGGATGGTGTGGGCTGGTGTGAATCTTGCCCTTGGATTAACAAAATCCTTTCCTCGTACTGTCCGTCTCCTCTGGGCACAGTTTCTCTAACTGAGGTCTGGAGGAGGGGCATAGAGGGAGGAGCCAGTGCACACCCATTCTAAAGTTTCTTCATAGTGCCCATGTCTCCTGCGGAGCCCGTCTATTCCCCATGGTCCTTACGGAGTCCCCAGCATCCTCTACGGACAAGGAGAAAAAGATTTACCGGTAGGTTTAAAATCTTATTTTTTCTTCTTGCCGCACTAAGGGGGTGATACGATTAGATTCTCTGACATGCGGGGGGACGCCCAGCACAGAGCTAGTCCGCCTCACATGTCAGGCCCTACCACCCCCCACGCACAGATACAAAAGCATCTCACTGCGGTGATGCTTTCGCACCCACCTAGTAGCTCCCTGCCTGCGCAGCCTAGCTGTGCTGGCAGGCAGCTACCCGCCATGTTTTGGGTCACAGCGACTGCGTGCGACGTCACGCAGTCACCACGGCCCGCCCCAGCAACAGTCTGGACACACCTGCGTTGTTTGGACCGCGCCCACATAACGCCGTTCTAGTACAGTTGGCACACCCCCTCCCACCTCACGACCACCACGCGTGCGCACTCCACAAAAGGCTTCTGAGTGGCGATTGCCTGTGAATTAGGCCCTGAGCGTTAACAAAAGTTTTTTGCTGTTCTAAAGTCATACGTTGATTTGGATTAAAAATTCACAGGATTCTGGGCTAAATGGGGCATCATTGATAAGTTTAGATGTCGCATACCTACGAATTTAATGGCAAAAATTTTGAATGATGGGACAAGCTCATAAGCAATGAAAATATCGACCTCCTCTTCATTGTAGACTAGAGTGGCTGTTCGAGGTTCCCATATGAAAACATCTAAGTGAGGATGAATATGTGTTATAAATGATAGGTGTTTAAAAACAATTCTGCATACATGCTAGATGGAAGAGTTCTCTGAGAGAACACCAAAGCTTTTTCTAGCATTGGCATTGTTAGAGTAGGGAAAGTTAATTCGCCATTTGGACATACCCCATGAAATTTCGGCCTTATCTATTATATCTCTTAAGAACTTATAATGAATTGATATCGCTTTGCATTTAGGTATGGAATATGTCAGGAGGGTGGGCTATCCCAATCTTTACTTTAAAAATGCTGCAAAACATGGGTCACATAACATCGTACCTGTAAGAACGCTAGTGGGTAGGGACATATCATTGCATACTCATCTGAAAGTTCTGCGAAAGTGAGAGGACATTTCTTATCAACGAAAACTAGTGATCTTAAGGTGTGTATGCCTGCCAGCTGCCACTTCGTGAAGGGGTGAGCAGCGACATAAGTTTTTTTAATTTTTTTATTTATCAGTCTGTATTCTATGTTTTACTTTGATGGGACAAGACAGATATTTGCACTTAATCTTTTTTTTTTCTAAAATACTTTATTTGTTCTACATTGGCTTGTTGAGCAGTGATAGTTTTCATTTATTTTTATTGTATAATATTGCTGAAGTCATGTGTTTCTTACAAAGTTTACATTTACATTAAATATGTTTTTATTGCTCATTAAATAAATACATTTGGGCCTATGTAGAGTTGGACGGTGTCTCTGTGTAGACCAAATTGCATTTCCATCCAACTTAACACGAGCTCCGATGTGTTGATCTCTTAAACTAGACACACACTGTACAATTATTGTGCCGATTTGCAGATAATCTGGTGATCAACCTTTTATTTGATGTAGAGATTTAGAGTTAGGTTTATTATCATCAGCCAAACATGTTGACAAGCGAAATTACATATGTACATGAGTACCCAGTAGCAATATGACCGTGTAATGTGTAGATATAATCGTTTTGACCAGACGCCGATAAAACAGACCAAAAAAATACACAAATACTTGCTTTGGATTAGCGAATCGATCAGATTTACCAGAATATATCGACCAAAAGATCCCGCTATCGTGCAGTGTGTGGGCATTCTCGTCTGCCCATATTTCCTACTATTTATCCGGATTACTTCATCCTGAGGACATATGCAAATTCAGTGTGGTATGGCAGAAAATAGGATTTTAATACATACCGGTAAATCCTTTTCTCTTAGTACGTAGAGGATGCTGGGGATGCTTAAAGAACCATGGGGTATAGACGGGATCCACAGGAGACATGGGCACTTTAAGACTTTAAAAGGGGTGTGAACTGGCTCCTCCCTCTATGCCCCTCCTCCAGACTCCAGTTATAGGAACTGTGCCCCGGGAGACGGACATTTTGAGGAAAAGGATTTATTTTTAAACTAAGGTGAGATACATTTGAAAAAGTATGGTTGGTGCGCAACTTCCCTTTTTAACCAGTATAGTATATTTAGAAAATGTCTTTGAATTATCAAACTTGCACTCTGGTACCACAGGATACCCTGCAGACGGCAGCTCAGTCCTTCGGGGTGTCACTAGGTTTAGTGGCAAAAGAATCTGGAAAAAAAGGGGAGAGGACAAGCGCCTAATAGTGCAGTATCTTCATGCCAATCTTGGTTATTTACGATAAAATGTCTATTGGTAATCTGCGTACCGGAAATTTGATTTTTAGCAGGCACATCAAAATTATAGCGGCTGATTCCTCCAATTAGTTATCTGCACCACAACTGGTCACCAGGTTTAACGTAAGCGGGTGTCTCAAAGAGGATGTCTTCCAATCGGTCTATTCGCAGGACAGCAAGGTCCAGATTAAGTAGCTCAAAGTAGGATATTATTGGTGGAAGGGAGACACCGATTCCGGTATTCCGTTATCACGATCACCTATTATAGCTGGGACTGGGTATTCGATAATTCTTGGTGGGAGATTCCCAGATTAAGTAGCTCAAAGTAGGATATTATTGGTGGAAGGGAGACACTGATTCCGGTATTCCGTTATCACGATCACCTATTATAGCTGGGACTGGGTATTCGATAATTCTTGGTGGGAGATTCATTTACTATAAAATCCTCGATTCACACACAGCAGCTCTTCTTTGGTTTAGAGACTTGTCATATTAGGCGCCATTCCTTCACGCCTGTATTACCCGGCCATTCTGTACTGCCCCGTCATTTAAGGTGAGATACATACCAGCTCACACCTCAAACACGCTGTACAACATGGCATTCAACAACAACGCATGCAACGGCATGACTAACATCAGCCACAGATTGACTGAACTCAACTCAACCTGAGTGTAACCATAACCAAAAACTGCAGATACAGCCCGCACTGGGACGGGCGCCCAGCATCCTCTACGGACTAAGAGAAAAGGATTTACCGGTAGGTATTAATATCCTATTTTCTCATACGTCCTAGAGGATGCTGGGGATGCTTCAAGAACCATGGGGTTTATACCAAAGCTCTAGAACGGGCGGGAGAGTGCGGATGACTCTGCAGCACCGATTGACCAAACAAGAGGTCCTTTTCAGCCAGGGTATAAAACTTGTAAAACTTTGCAAAGGTGTTTGATCCCGACCAAGTAGCAGCTCGGCAAAGCTGTAATGCCGAGACCCCTCGGGCAGCCGCCCAGGATGAGCCCACCTTTCTGGTAGAATGGGCCTTCACCGATTTCGTTAACGGCAATCCTGCCATAGAATGAGCCTGCTGAATTGTATTACAGATCCAGCGTGCTATAGTCTGCTTGGAAGCAGGAGCCCCGATCTTGTTGGGAGCCCATAGGACAAACAGAGCCTCTGTTTTCCTAATTTGAGCCGTTCTGGCGACATAGATTTTCAAAGCCTGACCACATCGAGAGACTTCGATTCCGCCAAGGCGTCAGTAGCCACTGGCACCACAATAGGCTGGTTTACGTGAAACGATGAAACCACTTTTGGCAGAAATTGCTGACGAGTGCTCAACTCTGCTCTATCAGCATGGAAGATTAAATAGGGGCTTTTGTGAGACAAAGCCGCCAATTCAGATACCCGCCTTGCGGATGCCAAGGCCAACAACATGACTACTTTCCAAGTAAGGAATTTTAACTCAACCTTACGTAAAGGTTCAAACCAATGAGATTGCAGGAACTGCAACACCACACTAAGATCCCATGGTGCCACTGGGGGCACAAAGGGAGGTTGGATGTGCAGTACGCCTTTTACGAAGGTCTGAACTTCTGGAAAGGAGGCCAATTCTTTCTGAAAGAAAATTGATAAGGCCGAAATTTGTACTTTAATGGAGCCTAACTTTAGGCCCGCATCCACACCTGCTTGCAAAAAATGGAGCAAACGCCCCAGCTGAAAGTCCTCCGTAGGAGCCTTCTTGGATTCACACCAAGACACATATTTTCTCCAAATATGGTGGTAATGCTTTGCCGTTACTTCTTTTCTAGCCTGAAGAAGTGTGGGAATAACTTCACTGGGTTATACCCTTTTGGGTTAGGTTTTGGCGTTCAACCGCCATGCCGTCAAACGCAGCCGCGGTAAGTCTTGATACATGCACGGTCCTTGTTGTAACAGGTCCTCTCATAGCGGAAGAGGCCAGGGATCTTCTATGAGCAACTCCTGAAGATCTGGATACCAGGCCCTCCTTGGCCAGTCTGGAACAATGAGTATCGCCTGAACCCTTGTTCTTCTTATGATCTTTATTACCTTTGGAATGAGTGGAAGTGGAGGGAACACATAGACCGACAGAAACACCCACGGTGTCACAAGGGCGTCAACTGCTATTGCTTGAGGGTCCCTCGATCTGCAACAATATCTCTGAAGTTTCTCGTTGAGGCGAGACGCCATCATGTCTATTTGAGGAATTCCCCAACGATTTGTCACTTCTGCAAAGACCACTTGATGAAGACCCCACTCTCCTGGATGGAGATCGTGTCTGCTGAGGAAGTCTGCTTCCCAGTTGTCCACTCCTGGAATGACGACTGCTGACAGAGCGCTTGCATGTCTCTCCGCCCAGCGAAGAACTTTCGTGGCCTCCGCCATCGCCGCTCTGCTCTTTGTTCCGCCCTGGCGGTTTATGTACGCCACTGCTGTTATGTTGTCCGACTGAATCAAGACGGGCAGACCGCGAAGATGTTCCGCTTGCAGAAGGCCGTTGTAAATGGCCCTTAATTCCAGAATGTTTATGTGCAGACAAGCTTCCTGGCTTGACCATTTTCCCTGGAAATTTCTCCCCTGTGTGACTGCTCCCTAGCCTCGGAGACTTGCATCTGTGGTCACCAGGATCCAATCCTGAATCCCGACCCTGCGTCCCTCTAGGAGGTGAGAACTGTGCAGCCACCACAGGAGAGAGATTCTGGTCCTGGAAGATAGGGTTATTTTCTGGTGCATGTACAGGTGAGCCCCGGACCACTTGTCCAACAGGTCCCACTGAAACACTCTGGCATGGAACCTGCCAAACTGAATGGCCTCGTAGGCCGCCACCATCTTCCCCAGCAACCAAGTGCATTGAAGAATCGACACTCTTGCCGGTTTCAGAATCTGTTTTACCATGTTCTGTATTTCCAGAGCCTTTCCCTCTGGAAGAAAAACTCTCTGTAATTCTGTATCCAGAATCTTACCCAGGAAAGACAGCCGTGTCGTCGGAACCAACTGTGATTTTGGCAAGTTTAGGAGCCAACCATGTTGTTGCAGAATTGTCAGTGAGAGCGTAACGTTTTTCAGTAATTGCTCCTTGGATCTCGCCTTTATCAGGAGAATAGATCGTCCAAGTACGAGATAATTGTGGTTCCCTGCTTGCGCAGGAGAACCATCATTTCCGCCATAACCTTGGTGAAAATCCTCGGAGCCATGGACAGACCAAACGGCAACGTCTGAAATTGGTAATGACAATCCTGAACAGCAAACCTCAGGTAAGCCTGATGTGGAGCATATATGGGGATGTGTAAGTAGGCATCCTTTATGTCGACCGACACCATAAAATTCCCCTCCTCCAGACTGGAGATCACTGCTCGGAGAGATTCCATCTTGAATTTGAATTTTTTTAGATAGAAATTGAGGGATTTTAGGTTCAGAATCGGTCTGACTGAGCCATCCTGTTTCGGGACCACGAACAGGCTCGAATAAAAGCCTTCCCCCTGTTGTGATGGGGGTACAGTGAAAATGACTTGATTTTGACACAGCTTTAGTATTGCAGCGCATACTACCTACCTTCCTGGAAGAGAAGCTGGCAAGGCCAATTTGAAAAATCGGTGAGGGGGCACGTCTTGAAACTCCAATTTGTACCCTTGGGCTACTATTTCGAATATCCAAGCATCCAGGGCCGAGTGAACCCAGACCTGACTGAAGAGTTGGAGACGTGCCCCCACCGGTGCGGACTCCCGCAGAGGAGCCCCAGCGCCATGCGGTGGATTTGGTAGAAGCCGGGGAGGACTTCTGCTCTTGGGAACTTGCCACAGCCTGTGACTTTTTCCCCCTTCCTCTTCCTCTCGTAGCAAGGAAGGAAGACCCTCGTCCTTTTTTGTATTTATTGGGCCGAAAGGAGTAGGACTGCATCTGATAGTGGGGCGTTTTCTTTTGTTGTGCAGGAACATAAGGTAAAAATTATGACTTACTCGAGGTAGCCATAGATACTAGGTCAGCGAGGCCGTCACCAAACAAGACACTACCGTTAAACGGTAGAGACTCCATAGTCTTCTTAGAGTCAGCATCAGCATTCCATTGATGAATCGACAATGCCCTCCTAGCCGAGACTGCCATGGCATTGGCCCTTGATCCCAAAAGACCAATATCCCTCGCAGCTTCTTTTAGCTTGGCTGCAGCGTCACTGATATGACCCAGAGTCAAAAGCACACTATCCCTGTCCAGGGAATCTATATCAGATGACAAGTTATCTGCCCACTTTTCTATAGCGCTACTCACCCATGCCGATGCAACGGCAGGCCTGAGCAGCGTACCTGTAGTGACATAAATGGATTTTAGTGTATTTTCCTGCTTACGATCCGCAGGATCCTTTAGGGCTGCCGTGCCAGGAGATGGAAGCGCTACCTTTTTGGACAGACGCGATAGAGCTTTGTCCACCGTGGGGGTTGACTCCCACTTTTCCCTGTCCCCAGAGGGGAACGGATATGCCACTGGAATTCTCTTGGGAACCTGTATCTTCTTGTCAGGATTTTCCCAAGCTTTTTCAAAAAGAGCCTTCAGTTCATGAGAGGGAGGAAACGTTACCTCAGGTTTCTTTCCTTTATACATACAGACCCTTGTATCAGGAACAGCAGGGTCCTCTGTGATATGTAATACGTCTTTTATCGCCACAATCATGTACTGAATGCTCTTAGCCAGTTTAGGATTTAATCTGGCATCACTATAGTCGACACTGGAATCAGAGTCCGTGTCGGTATCTGTATCTGCTATCTGGGTAAATGCACGTTTCTGTGACCCTGAGAGGGTCTGAGCTTGCGACAATGCATCCTCCATGGATTTTCTCCATGTCTGGTTCTTAGACTCAGATTTATCTAATCTTTTATTCAACCGAGCCACATTTGCATTCAAAACACTCAAAACATTTACCCAATCAGCCGTCGGCAATGCCGACACGATCACTCCCACAGTCTTTTCTGTCCCCACTGCAGGCTCCTCCTGGGAAGAGCACTCAGCCTCAGACATGTCGACACACGCATACCGACACCCACAACCACACTGGGGCTATAGGGGACAGACCCACAGCAAAGCCTGTTAGAGAAAACACAGAGGGAGTTTTGCCAGCTCACAACCCAGCACCTATCCCGGTTCTGAAGCGTGTAATATACTGCCCAGACCTGTTGGCGCTTTTAATATCAATAAAATAGCACCAAATCAACTGTGCCCCCCCCCCCCCCGTCCCGTTTTGCACCCTGTTACTTGTACAGCAGTGTGGGAGGCCAGGCTCAGCGTCTCTGCAGCTGTGAAGAGAAATTGGCGCTGGTTAGAGCTGTGAGGGCTAAGCCACGCCCCCTTAATGGCGCGCTTCAGTCCCGCTTATTTTTATATATTTATACTGGCGGGGGTCTGTATTTAGTGCCCAGGCACTGTATACTCTTATGCCAGTTGCTATTGAGGTTTTATGCTGCCCAGGGCACCCCCCCCCCCTGCGCCCTGCACCCTGCAGTGCCGTTTTGTACGTGGGAGCATGGCGCGCAGCGCAGCCGTACCTCAAAAGCCGTCACTGAAATCTTCTGCCGTCACTGAAGTCTTCTGATCTTCTTCTACTCACCCGGCTTCTGACTTCTGGCTCTGCAAGGGGGGTGACGGCGCGGCTCCGGGAACGAGCATCTAGGCGTACCTAGCGATCAGACCCTCTGGAGCTAATGGTGTCCAGTAGCCTAAGAAGCAGAGCCTTGAAACTCACAGAAGTAGGTCTGCTTCTCTCCCCTCAGTCCCACGATGCAGGGAGCCTGTTGCCAGCAGGTCTCCCTGAAAATAATAAACCTAACATAAAGTCTTTTTTTTCTGAGAAACTCTGGAGAGCTCCTCAGTGTGCATCCAGTCTCACTGGGCACAGAATCTAACTGGAGTCTGGAGGAGGGGCATAGAGGGAGGAGCCAGTTCACACCCCTTTTAAAGTCTTAAAGTGCTCATGTCTCCTGCGGATCCCGTCTATACCCCATGATTCTTGAAGCATCCCCAGTATCCTCTAGGACGTATGAGAAAATCTGTAACATCAAACAAAAAAAAATTGCGAAGTGTGTAGCGCCAATATCGGGATCTCCCACTGACTGAAAGATCTGACTGACAATCTGACTAAAAATTCCCTTAGTATGTAACTAGTTTTGGGGGTCTATTTCTGAATTTGTGGCAACAGAGCTGATTTTCTCAGTGCACACATGATCACGTTTTACTTTTGGGTTTGGTCCCGGCCACGCTACTGCTTTCATTGCGCACATGCAGTGCAAACAGATTGAGATGCAGTCGAGTTCACTTACAGCCCCCCGGGAGGTATTGCAAGATCCTTCTTCAGCCAAACTACTCCGTAGAGGTAAGTGGGGTAATGCTACCTTCAGGAAAGCACCTATGTGCAAAAACATAAGTTTGTGTGTGACAAGATATTTTATTTGATGACTGAGTTTCATTAGCAAATGGCTGCAGAACTTTTCTATTCACACAACATGGGCTCTAAGAATAATAGACGGGGACATGTACTAAGCAGTGATAAAAGTGGAGAAGTGAGCCAGTGGAGAAGTGACCCATGGCAACCAATCAGCTGCTCTGTATACTTTTATCAGTGGCGGATCTTGCCACGGGCAAGCAGGACTTTTGCCCGGGGCGCCGCCTTCCGGAGGGCGCTGGCGCCATCCGGAGGGCGCCGCACCGTGGCAAGATCCGCCACTGCTGCCCGCTGTGTCCCTGTCCGCCTCCGCTGCCGTCCCCGTCCCGATCCCCGTCCCCGTCCGCCTCCTGAAGGGAACTAGACGCTATGCGTCTAGTTTCCCTTCCTGGAGAGTAACTTTGCTGAGCGGTGCGCGATGACGTCATCGCGCACCGCACAGCAAAGGTCCTCTCTACGAAGGGAACTAGACTCATAGCGTCTAGTTTCCCTTCGTGGAGAGGACCTTTTGCTGTGCGGTGCGCGATGACGTCATCGCGCACCGCTCAGCAGAGTCATCGCGCTCTGCGCCCTTGAACCGGCCCTGACTTTTATAGTATGCAAATGATAAATGTTACGTCAATGCTGATTGGTTACCATGGGCAACTTCTCCACTGGCTCACTTCTCCACTTTTATCACTGCTTGGTACTTGTCCTATCCAGGCACATAAGATGATAGAAAGTGTCTGCTTAAAAGTGCTAAGCTATGAATGCAGCTGCTTTCGTATATAGATTCGGCAACATATGGGTAAAATGGATGTACATGGGAAAGATAAAAGTCCTTATGAGGTCAGCAACATTGGAACATTTATGTTATTCCACTCATGAATATTTAAGACACTAATGGAATGCATGAGAAGAACAAACGGCGTGATCCATGGGGGTCATTCCAAGTTGTTCGCTCGTTGCCGATTTTCACAACGGAGCGATTAAGGCAAAAATGCGCATGCGCATGGTATGCAGTGCGCATGCACTAAGTAATTTAGCACAAAACTTAGTAGATTTACTCACGGACGAACAAAGAATTTTCATCGTTGAAGTGATCGGAGTGTGATTGACAGGAAGTGGGTGTTTCTGGGCGGAAACTGGCCGTTTTCTGGGAAATGCAAAAAGAAGCCCATAGGCTTCTTTTGGGTAATGCCACATGAAGATGGAATTACCCACAGAGTCCAAGCTCTGGAAGCTTGTTACATATGGAAATGTGGCAGGTTTTTCTGAGTTTTGCCCGCATTTTTTGGCTTTAGTACATCCCACCCCTTGTGAATGTATTTATAGATATGATCAAAGTAATGATCGTATCAATGAAAACATGCAAATAATATCTGTATAAAGAATGAGCTCTGATGTTATTGGTTATAATTGGAGTGTTCTGAAAACATAATTTCAGTATACTATACATTAGGAAAACGTGTATTATGGATATAAGTCATTACCTCGGATGACTGGTATAAAAGAACTTTGTTGCCTCATTACTTTTCTTTGCCATGGTAACCCTTTGGGACATTGTGTATCTATATATAACAGCAATTTGTGTAGTATTATAATTATGTACAATTGCATTATTATTGTACTTTGGAATAATTTTATTTTAATATTAGGTTTATTTGTTATGGTTTTAATGTTTACTATGCTTACAGTACCATCATATTAG
The DNA here is from genome assembly GCF_028390025.1 of Pseudophryne corroboree. Taxonomy (NCBI): domain Eukaryota; kingdom Metazoa; phylum Chordata; class Amphibia; order Anura; family Myobatrachidae; genus Pseudophryne; species Pseudophryne corroboree. Next base: position 191,619,864 of record NC_086449.1, on the reverse strand, counting down.
CTCTGTGGGTTGTTATGATACTGGTCCAGGAAGCAGGGCCAGTGCAAGATCTCTCTGCACCCTAGGCAAAGCTTCAGTTTTGCGCCCCCTAACCTGCAAACCCACTCCCACCCCCACCCCCACAGACAGTGCCAGATTAAAGTCCATAAGGGCCTGGAGCTGAAAATGATGAATTTTGTGTGACGCTGCAGGGGGTGTGACCAATGCAGGCGATGTGTGACTGGTAATGTGGGGGCATGACCAATGCTGTAGGGTTGTGGTCTGTACAGGGATTATGGAGGGCATAGGTAGCTCCTACCTTCAACCCACTTAATCGCCACTTCCCCTCTTCGCATTTATTAATAGTGTAATGTGAGCGTCTACTAATGAACAAAGGGAAACGCCCATGTTTGACATCAACTCAATAAGACAAAAAATAAAAATGGCACGTTAATAAATAAAAAAGGGACATATTTATCAATCATCAGGTTTTAGACCCGGTAATTATAATTTCTTATCATTGCTATTTGCAGCAATAACAAATTATATGTCGCCCAAATGTATCAAAATTCACACGCAGGGACAGTTTCGAAAGGAGCCCATACCTGCAATGTGTTAGGAGTGAAGTGACCGAATTAGCAGTCACTTCACTCCTTTATCAGAACCCTTAATGCTACTGCGCATGTGCAGTCTACTGACCACACATGTGTAGCGGCCATTGCCAGGGAGATGGAGTTAGTTGCTGTGAGTATCCCCCAAAAACACTTGTTTATGCCACAAATATTGAATGATAAAAAGGCCCCTTTAGTGATGTAAGATACACACACATATATATAGAGGCAGCTGCAAATTATACTTACACAATACTTATCGAGCAAAACATGTCATAGGTCTTGCGAGATTAAGAGTCACAGAACATTCACACCACAAGTGAGCTGTAAACAAAGAATGTGCTTGGGATCCCACAGCTCCATGGATGGTCCAGTGTGGGTATTTATCTTGGTAAGTATTATGTACATACACATATACTGTACATATTTATCTATACATATTTATATACACACATTATAAATTTCTATATTTATATATCATGGATGAAGTTGCGGCACTCGCAGGTCATGTCACAATTGTTATTATTATTACATTTTATTTATAAGGCGCCACATGTGTTTCGCAGCGCCGTACAAAGGACAGTACAGGGAGACAAAACATAGCATTACAGTAAATAAATAACAGAAATAGAATACAGGTAGCAGAGCACCACACGTTCTCAAGACATAATACAGCTAAGATGTAAGTATTGATGGAGGGATCATCGTACTACTAGAGGCTGGTGGCAATAGATGGAGATGAGCCTTTACTAGCAGGATAAAGATGGTCATTGAATAGGGGAGAGCTGCGAGTGAAATGTGTCGAGACGAGGGCTTAGATAACAAGAGGAAAGAGGGCCCTGCTCTGATGAGCTAACAATCTAGTGGGGAGGGGCGACAGACAGATGACAAGAGGTGCAGGCAAGTGGGAGGTAGCCTGATGGCAGTATGCAAGCAAAGCTGAGATGTTCACGGCATGAGGCAGGGGGGTGGAGGCGTAGCTTCAGCACTGGGTTATGCATCGGAAGGGTATGCTTTGATGAATAGGTGGGTTTTTAGTGCTCGTTTGAAGCTTTGCAAGGTCGGGGAGAGTCTAATGGAGTGGGGGAGTGCGTCCACTGAAGGGGTGCAGCCAGGGCCGTCTTTTCGTATGGGCTCAATGGGCTCTTGCCCAAGGGCCCCAGGAGTATAAGGGTCCTAGGCTGATAGCCGAGGGTCCCCTCTTTCCAGGGGTACCAGATTTTTGAAAATTGGCCTTGGGGAACCGGAGATATCCAACGTGAAGGCAGTGGTCCCCATCCGAGCCTGTTATTTGCTCTTCCCAGCCAGATATCTCAGGTTCTGTCTTACATAGAGTTTTTCTGAGGGTATAATCCAAAAGCTGAGACTCTCCCCTTTTGCTGGACACTGTCAGCTTGTCTCTACTGTGCCCAGAACCAGAGATATCAGCCTTCCAGCAGCTGGTCCCTGCTCCAGCTCCACACGCCTGGTATACAGTTTTATATATTCATTGGAGGATTGCTCTGGCTCCTGACCTCTGATCCCCAAGTCCCCAGAACCTTCTGAAAGGTGGGACTCTCTAGTTTTTTATCCCATTCAAAGCTAAGAAATATATTTTCAGGAACTTGAGATATCTGCAGTCAATCAAGCTGCCCTCCCACCAAAAAATTATGAATATTAAGCCCACTCCATTAGCCACCCCTCCCCAGCGTATTAAACACCCCCTACCACCCCGGAAGTCAGTGGCGTAACTAGAAATTTTTCTCCCCCAAGCCAAAAAATTCTTCAGCGCCCCCCCCTCCCCCCCCCCATGCCCCATAATTGGGAGCAAGAAAGGGCTAAATATGCGCGCGCCTTCGATGCGCGCCGCAAAAAAGGGCGTGGTTTCGTTGGAATGGGCGTGGTTTCTCATAAAGGGGCGTGGCATTGCAGGAAAAGACTACCTTATACCCCAGTTTTGCAACCTGCACGCCCAGACGTTAGCCACCACAGGAAAGAAAAATAATCCTGATTCATGCCCCTTACATTATTTGTCATTTTTCCTCCTTATAGTAATGCCCAGTATACATTATTCCACATACTGCAATGGCCCTTAGACATTATGCCACACACAATAATGCACATGACACAATATGCACACACCGTAATGCCCCAGACATATTATGCCACACACTGTAATGCCTGTGACACATTATGACAGGAATCGCAATGCCCGTTATACATTATGCTACACACTGCAATGCCCCTGATACATTATAGCACATACAATGCCTGTGACACATTATGACACACACCGCAATGTCCGTGATACATTATGCCACACACTGCAATGCCCGATACATTATAGCACATACAATGCCTGTGACACATTATGCCACACACTGCAATGACCTTGAGACATTATACCACAATGCCCGTGATATAGTATACCATACACCGTAATGCCTGTGACACATACCGCAATGCCCTGCCCGTTATACCCTATGCCACACACCGCAATGCCCGTTATGTATTATGCCACACTGCAATGACCCTGAGACATTATACCACATATCACAATGCCCGCGATATAGTATACCATACACCGTAATGCCTGTGACACATTATGACACACACCGCAATGTCCGTGATACATTATGCCACACACCGTAATGCCCATTACACATTAAGTCCTACAGTAAGGCTTCTAATTACTTTTCAATTACCTGCTCGTTGTCAGGGTTTTCATGCTCAGGGTGTCATGCTCGTTGCCAGGGGTTTCATGCACTGGGTGTCATGCTCGTTGCCAGGTGTTTCATGCACTGGGTGTCATGCTCGTTGTCAGGTGTTTCATGCACTGGGTGTCATGCTCGTTGCTAGGAGGTAGTCCTTGTTTCTAGGGCTGTGCTCCCAGTGCCACATATGTCCCCAGTGCCAGATATTCCCCCCCAGTGCCACATATGCCCCCACCCCAGTGCCAGATATGCCCCCAGTGCCATATATTCCCCCCAGTGCCACATATGCCCCCAGTGCCGGATATTCCCCCCCAGTGCCACATATGCCCCCAGTGCCAGATATTCCCCCCCAGTGCCAGATATTCCCCCCCGTGCCATATATGCCCCCAGTGCCATATATTCCCCCCCAGTGCCAGATATGCCCCCAGTGCCAGATATCCCCCCCAGTGCCATATATGCCCCCAGTGCCAGATACCCCCCCCCAGTGCCAGATATTCCCCCAGTGCCAGATATTCCCCCCCAGTGCCATATATGCCCCCAGTGCCAGATATCCCCCCCCCAGTGCCAGATATTCCCCCAGTGCCAGATATTCCCCCCCAGTGCCATATATGCCCCCATTGCCAGATATCCCCCCCCAGTGCCAGATATTCCCCCCCAGTGCCAGATATCCCCCCCTGCCATATATGCCCCAGTGCCAGATATCCCCCCCCCAGTGCCAGATATTCCCCCAGTGCCAGATATTCCCCCCCAGTGCCATATATGCCCCCAGTGCCAGATATCCCCCCCCAGTGCCAGATATTCCCCCAGTGCCAGATATTCCCCCCCAGTGCCATATATGCCCCCAGTGCCAGATATTCCCCCCCCCCCTGTGCCAGATATTCCCCCCCAGTGCCAGATATACCCCAGTGCCAGATAATCCCCCCCCAGTGCCATATATGCCCCCAGTGCCAGATATCCTCCCCCCCCAGTGCCAGATATTCCCCCCCCAGTGCCAGATATCCCCCCCCAGTGCCATATATGCCCCCAGTGCCAGATTCCCCCCCAGTGCCAGATATCCCCCCCGCCATATATGCCCCAGTGCCAGATATCCCCCCCCCCCCCAGTGCCAGATATTCCCCCAGTGCCAGATATTCCCCCCCAGTGCCATATATGCCCCCAGTGCCAGATATCCCCCCCCAGTGCCAGATATTCCCCCAGTGCCAGATATTCCCCCCCAGTGCCATATATGCCCCCAGTGCCAGATATTCCCCCCCCCCTGTGCCAGATATTCCCCCCCAGTGCCAGATATACCCCAGTGCCAGATAATCCCCCCCCAGTGCCATATATGCCCCCAGTGCCAGATATCCCCCCCCCAGTGCCAGATATTCCCCCAGTGCCAGATATTCCCCCCCCCCCAGTGCCATATATGCCCCCAGTGCCAGATCCCCCCCCCCAGTGCCAGATATTCCCCCCCAGTGCCAGATAATGCCCGCCGCCGCCGCTGCTGCCGCTTGTTGGAGGGACACGGAGGGCACAGCGTCTTCTGTGTCCCTCCTGCATCATCTCCGGCGGCCGCGGGTCTAATAGGGGGAAGTGCCGGTTCGTGAGCCAATTAGAGCTCACGGACGGCACTTCCCCCTATTAGACCCGCGGCCGCCGGAGATGATGCAGGAGGGACACAGGAGACGCACACGCTGTGCCCTCCGTGTCCCTCCAACAAGTGGCGGAGGGAAGGAGAAAGCAGACTGACATGCGGACGCTCGTCCGCATGTCAGTCTGCTGTAAATCAGTGGCGCCCCCGCAGCCCCTCGCCCCCAAGCCACCGCGAGGACTGCGGGGGCAGTAGTTACGCCACTGCCGGAAGTTATGTTCCAGAGCGCCGTCATTCAGCCCAATGCCCCCTTCTACAGTTTAGTGTTCTCCCTCCCACCCCATCTGTGCAGTAAAGGAGCAATTAGCAGAAATTACTGCTCCAGGTCCTACATGCTGAGAGGAAGATAGAACACTCCCTACCGCCCGCGGGACATCAAAGCTGCCGCTGATAGCACACCAACCCCTACCGCTGGAGGATGGGTAGGGGGCCCAATGCATTGCTGTGCCCAGGGGCCTACACTGCCGTTAAGACGGCCCTGGGTGCAGCACGGGCAAAATCCTGAACTCGTGCATGGGAAGCAGTGACCAGGGCGGTGGAGAGGCGACGGTCATTAGTCGACCGTAGGGGGCGGGAGGGAGTATGAAGGGAAAGGAGGTTGGAGATGTAGAGAGCAGTGGAATTAGCGATGGCCTTGTATGTGAGGGTGAGGAGTTTGAAGAGGATTCTGTAGGGGAATGGGAGCCAGTGTAGATTTTGTCGAAGGGGAGTGGCAGATGTGGTGCCATAAGTACTAATGCCCAGCGCCTAGTCCATCATCTGTCAGCATTTAATTTTGGCAGGACATTTTTTTAATGAAAACATTGACAGATGATGCACTGACGCTAACCACCAGTACTTACGGTGATTGTGACATGACCTACGAGTGCCGAGACTTCAACCATCATAATAAACAACATTATTATTAAGGGAACTCCGTCATACAACGTATACCAGTTGTGAGTGCCGGCCTTAAAGAATACATGTTACATAAAACTACATCCTGACCACCATAATCCTGACATTGTGAATGAAATTACTTAACCTATACCCTAATCCTCCTTCCCTGCAGCCTAACCCTAACCCTCCCTGGCATTCTAACATTCAGCATGCCGTCTGCTGGGATGCCAAATACATCCCTTTAATTGTATGTGTATACATACATAATTGATATACACACAAACATACATATATTTGTATGCACCTTATTGTGTTCCATCCCACCATCTGTAAATTCATTACTGTCCCCCCCCCTCCCCTCCATTTGTACTGTATTGTGCCCCAATGCCTGTGTTTTCCTTATTTTGCTGTTTACAAGTGCAAACCACCCATTGGGCTGTAAGATCTGTACTGTATGTGGTCCCGCAGAACCCCCCATGGGTTACTTACCTTAAGCTGTTTTCTTATTTTTCCCTTGGCATTGGCAGGATACCTCTTGCAGGCAGCAGCAGTATTATAGTGACGCTACAGGTGCAGACAAGTAGTCAGGTGGTGCTTGCTGCTGGAGAGCCGGGATCCAGAGGCCTAGAGGAGGTGCATCTGGGCTATGAGGAGCGGCCGTGGGGGAACCCCTTGGGGGTCATAGTTACATTCCCCTCCTATGTGACTTAACATGACTTGGTGTCACACGTGTCAGCACAGAGGAAGCGCTGAGGCACTACGCAGCACAGCCTGATAGTGGTGGCCGCACCTGATTAGACCCACAGCAGTGGCCAGCGCAGTGTACACAGAGGAGGTCACATACAGAGACATCCTTCAGTTTTTTTGCTAGATGAATTCAGCAGCCGCCTAAAACTGCCTAATGGTAGAGCCGGAAGCATCATAGCTAATCTAGCATACAAGCATCGGCATAAATAAGTATTTAGTAAAAAAACAAAAATAATCTCTTATTTAACGCTTAACTGGCTAATATTTTTCACAAAAACTGCTCAGTCTTTTTTATGATTGTATTAGGTCAAGAACATCTATTTAAAACTTATCCAATACAAATTTACGAAAATATTTTTTTTTTAAACACAGTATACCATAAAAATAGCAAATCTTACGGTATTCTAAAGTGATGTCCATCAACTGTTGTACCATCAATAGCTGATGGTTTTTAACATCGATAGAAAACAATCAATGTTTCAGCTATCAATGGTTGAGTTCTGCGCGGACTGCAGCTGCCAATGTTTCTTTAACATTAATGGTGCTGCATCTGTGCCCACCAGCGATGGCAAAACCATCGGACATAGGGTGTGATTCGGACCTGATCGTAGCTGTGCTAAATTTAGCACAGCTATGATCATCCACACTGACATGGGGCGGACTGCATGTCAGGCCCCCCTCCCCCGCGCAATTACAAAAGCATCGCACAGCGGTGATGCTCTTGTACTTGAAGACTAACTCCCAGCCAGTGCAGCTCCTGCGTGCCCCGCACGGTCCGGACACGCCTGCATTTGCCGGACCGCGCCCACAAAATGGCGGCAGTGCGATAAGGTCAGAATGACCCCCATAGACCATTAATGGTTTGTAAACCATCGATGCTCAAGTCCCTCCATAGAACAGTGTATTTTATGTAATATACAATTCTTAATCATATAGCAAGTATAAATTGTTTGGATTAATACAGGATCACGATTATCAAAATTATCCAAGAAAATATCATTTACAATAATTTAGATATTAACACAAAAAAGTAAACAAAAATGTTTTCAGAAAAATATTGATTTAAAAATGTGAACAAAACAATATTCTTCGATTATCGGTAAACACTTGGGGGACTGAGGCTCTGATGTGTTTATATATCTCTGACAGCTGCTCCTCTCTGCAGTCACCAAGTATACACTGGAGGATGCCGCTGGGCTGCCCAATCACTGCTGGCAACAGTGATTGAGACACACTGGGAGAGGAGCCGCAGCTAACCATGTGCAGATGGGGGATGCCACCAGTCTGCTTGACCACTGGCCAGCAGTGATTGGGACACACTGGGGGTGGAACCATGGGTCCATGAGTACTGGGAGGTCCCGCTGAGATTGATGTTTGATTGAAGATTATTTTCTAACAACCACCAAGTGGGCATTTCTGGCTGGTCTCATCGTTTGGACCATGTCATGGAAAGCCCAGTCAGTCAAGTGATTAATCTAGTTTTTAGTGACGGAACATTTATTCCTTGTTGTCAGCACTTATACAGTCAATGGTAGTTTTGGTACTGACTCACTGTGATTTATTTGTGGCAGATCCAAATTTACTGTGTAGCAATCCATTATTTCTCTGGAGCCCAGTGACTTTAGCCCCGTACACACTGGGCGACGAAGCCTAATGTGCGATGAGCGCTATATCATTGAACAATATATTGTTGACCAGTAGAGTGCATACACACTGAACGATATCAATGAACAATATCGTTCAGTAACGTCAACCCCGTATTCACCGACATGCAACTCAACGATATAGTCAAAATTGAGCTAAATGTTTGACAGACCATAGATGAACGTAAATGATCCTAGAGTGCGCAAATCGTTCATCATTCAGGCACACACACTGGACGATAGGAACGATAGATCTTTAATAAATAAATAAAAAAACAATATCGCTCATATCATCCAGTTATCACCCTGTGTGTTCAGGGCTTAAACACAATCTGGGGACGCAGTTCACATCAGGGCATTGCTCTATGCAGGAGATATCCACTACATCTCCACCACTGTGGCAATGGTGAATCTCTGAACACCTGCCTCATCTGCTGTTTTTGCATGTATAACGGACATATCCACCTTAATGAATATATTTCCTTGATGCTTGAAATGGAGCTTGAAGTGATTGCTGGTGACAAACCAAAGAAGCCTACCAATCAAAGCATAAAATCAAGACTACAGAAAAAATTAACACAAAGACGTCTAATGACTGAAGCGAACACAGAAGCCAATAATGAAAGAAGTCTGTTGTGGAATAAACTACTTGAGAATATAGTTTGTGAAATTTAGGGACAGAAATATCAAGGCTATATTCATGAACATTTTCAGAAAAAGGCACTTTGGCTTTCATGCTAAATTATTTTTCATGATATGTAGTAAACTGTTAATATATTACATACAGTGGGGCAAAAAAAGTATTTGGACAGCCACCGATTGTGCAAGTTGACCCACTTAAAAAGATGAGAGAGGGCTGTAATTTCCATCATGGTACACTTCAACTGTGAGAGACAGAATCTGAAAAAAAAACTAGGAAATCGCATTGTATGATTTTTTTAAACAATTTATTTGTATATTCTTGCGGAAAATAAATATTTGCACAATCAAAAAGTTTAACTCAATACTTTGTAATATAACCTCGGTGTCACTGACCTAGGTTGGGGGTGTTGCAGGGACGTGCAGTCAGGGGAGGCAGTGCCTCCCCTGTCATAATGACTGCAGTAATACAAAGAAGATATTTATAACACGTCCTGTGTCATAATTATCCTCTTTGCATTTTTCTAATCATATTTGCTGTGTGGAAACACAGCCAATGGTGGGTGGGAGGCAGCTCAGAGCGCTGCCTCCCACTGACAATGGTAAAGTGTCCGAGCTGGGGGGCGGGCAGGGGGCGTAGCCAAACGGAGGGCAGGAAAAGCCCATTGAAAAAACATGCAGTAGAGGCAGCAGCAGATCTGCCTCAGTGACAGGGGAGTGCCTGCATCCCACCTCAGAGCCCGCCCCTGTCAGTGAGGCAGATTTGATTGGCCAGTGACTGTGACTGTTTCCTGATGCACTCTCAGTGCTGAGTCCGGATCTCCCTCTCTCCAGGTGCTGGTCGTTTTACAGATGGTGAGGTGAGCTGTCAGGGTGCACTACAGCATGGGTAGCACTGTTATCAGGGGGGAGTGGGGACCTCCGGTTTCCTGCACATGGCTACTATAGCCACGGACAGTAGGGTCAGGGCTATGGCAGGAGCAGGCTGCATGTCACTGTCTGCTCCAGCCTTTAGTTTCCCAGCCCTCAGCTGCTGCCTGTGGATGTGTGTTACTGATACCTCCTCCATTCCCACACACATGCAGCAGCAGCACAGCCCTGGCTGGGGGTGGGAGGTAGACGGATGCTGGGGCTCTTTACTTGTTTTTCTGTACACTGGAGTACTCATTAATTTCTTATATTTGTACTCCGTTCTTTTCTGTTCCAGTTTTTGTTTGGTCACTGGCACTGCAAGTCCTGAGTAACGGGCCCTACACTCTGGCCGATTACACTAAAATATATTTCAGTGTGTATTTACCAACGATGAACGATGTGCGACCCCGCGCTCGTTCATCGTTGGTGCCGTGTCGTTTATGCGTGCAAGCCAATATGGACAATATCGTCCATATTAGCATGCAGGGCTATGGGGCCGGGTGACGGGGGAGTGAAGAAACGTCACTCCCCCGTCACCCCCCCCTTGCCGCCGGGGCATCCGTCGGCCGTATCGGCGGTCAGGCACCTCGGCTGAAAATCGTCCAGTGTGTAAGGCCCTTAAGTGTTGTTGTGAAGATGTTGTAAAAACGGATGGTACAGTATATTATAAGAGTTAAATATAAATGCTGCAATATGGCCTGATTTGGCCTGGTCACCTACTGTACTGTATGTCAAGCTCACTGGTAGGGAATGCGGTTAGTTTACTGATAGTCGGGATCCTGCCCCCCGCAACAATGCCTTTGCCAGAAATCCGATTTGGTCATGATACAGACGTCCGAACCCCGACAGTTGGCGTCCCGACCTATGTAAGTATAGTGCCACCGATAGTTTTAGGGTCAGCAGGGTTAGTTTAGCCTCCCCTGCCCCCAGGGAGGTTAGGGTTAGGCTGCAGGGAGGGGGGTTAAGCACCCACGGAGAGGGTTAGAGTAGCGCTGCGGGGGAGGGAGAGTTAAGTTTAGTCAGCGGGGAGGGGGGTTAGGTATAGGCAATGCTGCAGGGATGTTAAGGTTGGGCACTATAGGGGCAGGTTAGGGTTAGGCTGTGTGGGGAGGTTAGGCTGCATGGAGGAGCGTTAGGCACCCACGGAGAGGGTTAGGGTTAGGCTGCAGGGAGGGGGGGTTAGGCACCCACGGAGAGGGTTAGGGTTAGGCTGCAGGGGAGATTAGGCAATGCTGCACAGATGTTAGGGTTAGGCTATGGGATTGGAAAGGGAGGATTAGGGGGTTGGGGAGAGGGGATAATACCCCCTAGCTGTATGTTGGTGTAAATCAAGTTCTGTTATTAGCCAGTGCCTCCCCAATCATTGACCTCACCACACGTCACTGGGGTGTTGTGAACTCAGGGGTTCTCCCGATGGTAGGGGAGAGGAACCACTGTTGGGTCGGAACAGGGATGGCTTGATATAGGTCTTCCTCATAAAGGACTCTGACAGAAAAGCTTGGTGAAAATATTAAAGGACTTTATTGCAGGAGGAGAGCAACACAATGTCACATAACAGAGAAGGAGTGTATGGAGAAATGTCCAGGAAGTACTTGTGAGTGACGGTAAAAGATACTGGTGACTGAAGAACTTGAGAGCGGTGATTAAAAGGCACTGATGATTTGAAGAACTTGAGAGCGGTGGTTAAGACTCTGATAATTTGAAGAACTTGAGAGCGGTGGTTAAAGACACTGATGATTTGAATAACTTGAGAGCGGTGGTTAAAGACACTGATGATTTGAAGAACTTGAGAGCGGTGGTGAAAGACACTGATGATTTGAAGAACTTGAGAGCGGTGGTTAAAGACACTGATGATTTGAAGAACTTGAGAGCGGTGGTTAAAGACACTGATGATTTGAAGAACTTGAGAGCGGTGGTGAAAGACACTGATGATTTGAAGAACTTGAGAGCGGTGGTTAAAGACACTGATGATTTGAAGAACTTGAGAGCGGTGGTGAAAGACACTGATGATTTGAAGAACTTGAGAGCGGTGGTTAAAGACACTGATGATTTGAAGAACTTGAGAGCGGTGGTTAAAGACACTGATGATTTGAAGAACTTGAGAGCGAGGGTTAAAGACACTGAAGACTTGTATACCTTGAGAGCGACGTTTAACCTGCAGCCCACGCTGACTCCAAGAAGCACTGGTGACTAGAGCGCAGTGGAACCCAGCAGCGGCTGGGAACGCTGGAAGCTGTGCAACAACTGACACCTGGAAATGCCGGAGACACTGGGGTATGCTGCAGAGAGATCCGCCGAGGACAGAAGCACTGGCATCCACTTCAGGGGAAAAGACGATACTCAGGCGCCGAGGCACTGCCCGGCGTCTGCCTTTGAATCTCCCGCCTCCGCTGGATTGGCGGAACAGTCTGATGACATCACTTGCTCCCCGCCTACGTGATGCCGGGTGTCATGGCGGCACCCCTGCCACGGAGAACCGCCGGGAGCCGCGCCAGCCAGGCGCCGGAGCCCGTGGACCAACGAAGGCGGAGGCCGCAACACAGACCAGCAGGCACGCAGGGGTAAGCGCGGTGAACGCCGCCTATGGCGTGTGCCAGTACCCCCTCCTGCAGGAGTAGCCCCCGGACACTTTCCAGATTTTGTTGGATGTCTGGAATGGAAAATCCGCACCAGTCGGGGAGCCATAACTTCAGTAGCCTTGACCCAGCTCCTCTCCTCTGGGCCAAAACCTTTCCACTCCACCAAATACTGTAGATTCTTGTGAAGATAACGAGAGTCAAGAATAGCTTTGATTTCAAAGTCCGTTCCAGCTTCAGACTCTGCAGAGGTTGGCCTTGGGGACTTCGAATGGAACCGGTTTAAAATAAGGGGGCGAAGGAGAGAGACATGGAAGGAGTTTGGTATCCGGAGGTGGGAAGGCAATCCCAATTTGCAGACAACCGGGTTCAGGACTTGTAACACGGGGTAAGGACCAATAAACTTTGGGGCGAACTTCATAGTGGGCACCCTTAACCGGAGGTTGCGGGTGGAAAGCCATACCCTGTCACCAACCTTGTATTGGGGAGCTGCTCGTCGCTTCCTATCCGCAAAGCACTTATAGCGGCCGGAAACTCTCTTGAGATTAGCATGAACTCTACTCCAAATTTGGCTAAAGTGCCGAAGAGTAGAGGCTGCAGCAGGAACCTCCTCCGCAGGACAAATGGGTAATTCAGGAACTTGAGGATGGAACCCATAATTAATGAAAAATGGGGACTCACCAGTCGAAGTGTGGTACAGATGATTATGGGCAAACTCGGCCCATGGCAACAGTTCCACCCAATCATCTTGCGAAGGAGAAAGATAAACACGGAGAAAAGTCTCTAAATCTTGATTGACGCGTTCAGTTTGCCCATTGGTTTGTGGATGGTAAGCGGATGAAAACTTGAGTTTTATTTGTAAGGCCGTACAGAGAGCTCTCCAGAATCTTGCAGTGAATTGTACTCACCGGTCAGAGACAATTTCCTGAGGTAAACCGTGCAGGCGGAAATGTTCTCGGATAAACTTGGGAGCTGATGGTAACCCAGTCAAAGGTACAAAATGTGCCATCTTAGAGAAACGGACGATAATTACCCAGACAGTATTGTGACCCTTGGAGAGGGGCAATTCGGTGACAAAGTCCATAGAGATATGGGTCCAAGGCCTCCGAGGAATGGACAGTGGATGCAATAACCCCGCAGGAGGCAAACGAGGAATTTTGTGCTGAGCACACTGAGGACATGAGTTGACATAATCTTGAATATCCTTCTTCATAGTGTCCCACCAGTAAGACCTTCGTAGAAACTCCCACATCTTTTGAACTCCAGGATGACCGGAAAACTTGGAAACATGAGCCCACTGCAACAACCTTAGTTGAAATTTAGCTGGCACAGACATTCTCCCAGGAGGAGGACCCAAAGCGGTGGGAGCCGCTGACATAGAAAGTTGAAACTGGACAGAGAATCAAAGCCTTCTCAACGGAATTCTCCTCATCCAAAGCTGTTAAGGAACGGGATAAAGCATCAGCCTTGGTGTTAAAAGTCCTAGCCCGGTACTTAATAACAAACGAAAACCGGGTAAAGAAGAGCGCCCATCTAGCTTGACGGGGATTCAAGCACTGGGCCGTCTTGAGGTACAGCAAATTCTTATGATCAGTGAAAATTGTAATTAGGTGTTTAGCACCTTCCAAAAGATATCTCCATTCCTCCAAGGCAGATTTTATTGCCAAAAGCTCTTTGTCTCCAATGGTGTAATTCTGTTCCGCAAGAGAGAATTTGCGAGAATGGAAACCACATGGATGTAACTTCCCATCTGGAGCGTACTGCGAAAGCACGGCACGTATGCCTACCGAGGAAGCGTCAACCTCCAGGAAGAATGGTTTTGAAAAATTTGGTTGTTGAAGGACTGGAGCGGACATAAAGGCTGCCTTTAACTGAGCGAACGCTGCTACAGCTTTGGAGGACCAATGACTTGGGTCAGAACCCTTCTTGGTTAGGGCAGTAATGGGTGCCACGATGGTAGAGAATCCCTTTATGAATTTCCGGTAGTAATTTGCAAAGCCCAGAAATCGTTGTACCGCTTTCAAAGAAAGAGGCTGAGTCCAGTCCCGGATGGCAGTGAGTTTCTCTGGATCCATACGAAGCTCCGTGCCCGAAATGATGTAACCAAGAAATGGAATAGAAGGAACCTCAAAAGTACATTTGGAAATCTTGCCATAAAGATGATTCTCTCGCAATCGAAGAAGTACCTCTTTGACCTGTATTCTGTGCTCTGTGAGATTTTTAGAAAATATCAGAATGTCGTCCATATATACCACTACACGTAGGTATAGCATATCCCGAAAGACTTCGTTAATGAATCCCTGGAAGACGGCAGGGGCGTTGTTGAGGCCAAACGGCATTACCAGATACTCGTAATGCCCGTCCCTGGTATTGAAAGCCGTCTTCCATTCGTCCCCCTGTCGGATACGTATCAAATTATAAGCTCCCCTTAAATCAAGCTTGGTGAAAACTCGGGCTCCGCAAACTCTATCAAAAAGCTCCTTAATGAGCGGCAAAGGATACTTGTTCTTAATGGTGACATCATTTAGACCACGATAGTCAATACATGGCCTCAGCCCTCCGTCCTTCTTCTTCACAAAAAAGAAACCCGCCCCCGCCGGAGAAGTAGAGGGGCGGATGAATCCTTTCTGTAGATTAGACTTGATATAGTCCGACATAGCTTGGGTCTCGGATAATGATAAGGGATAAGTGCGACCCCGAGGAGGCATTTTTCCCGGAATGAGCTCAATGGGGCAGTCCCAGGGTCTATGCGGTGGTAGCTGATCGGCCGCTTGCTCCGAGAACACGTCTGAAAACTCCCGATAGGCCTCCGGAATGAGCCCTTCATCTGACTTGGAAGATACACGGAGCGGATAGACTGGGGTGAGACAATTTGAATGACAAAAAGAACTCCAAGATGTTATTTGTGTCGAACTCCAGTCGACGTGAGGGTTGTGAAGTTTAAGCCACGGAAGGCCAAGAACCAGATCGTGGGGCATCTCCCGAATCACTAGGAACTCTAGGTGTTCTTAATGCAGAGCTCCCACTTGCAGTTTGATTGGTACTGTACAACTTGAAATCAGACCGTTAGAAATTTGGGCACCATTGATAGCCGTCAACGTAATAGGTCGTTCGACCGACCGTAGCTGACAACCCAGATCCTGGGCACAGGAAAGGGAAATAAAATTCCCTGCGGCCCCTGAGTCCAGCAGAGCCTTAACGGGTTTGGCTATTGACTCGGAGAACAGAGACACGGAGAGTAAACAGTCCACTGGCGGAGAAGGTTTAGAAGAAACTCCTAGCTCGACTCCTCCGGAACAAGCTAGGACTGCCCGTTTCCCGGGCGAGACTTGCAAAACTTGAGAAAGTGATCCGCGGCTCCACAGTAGAGACAGAGTCTACCCTCACGACGACGCTGACGTTCTTCTGGGGACAGCCGGGATCGATTAATCTGCATGGGTTCATCAGGACTTGGAATAATCGTTTGCTTAGACGGAAGAGATCGGACCCTTGATCGATCTGACCGACTACGTTCGCCACCTCGTTCCTGCATGCGAAGATCTACCTTTACACAGAGCGAGATCAACTGTTCTAAAGAATCCGGCAAATCTCTAGTGACCAACTCGTCCTTTAGACGATCGGAGAGCCCGTTCCAAAAGGCAGCCCGAAGGGCATCATTATTCCAGCGCAGTTCTGAGGCTATGGTCTGAAAATTAATCACATACTGTCCCACTGAACTAGAGCCTTGTCGGACACGAAGCAAGTCTGCAGAGGCAGCGGTCGTCCTGCCGGGCTCATCAAAGATCCTCCGGAATGACGTAATGAAATTGGTGGAACTAGAAACCAATGGATCAGATCGCTCCCAATCTGACACCCAAGACACCCAATCCAACGCTGAACCCTCGAGCAAAGAAATAATGTATGCCACCTTGGACCGATCAGTAGGGATGTTATGTGAAAGCAGTTCAAAATGTACCTCGCACTGATTGAGAAAACCACGGCAATTCTTTGGATTCCCATTATAGCGAGAAGGAGTAGGGAGCTGAAGGCGTGACCTGGTTCCAGAGGAGGATGGAATATTACTAGAGACAACCACTGGAGCGGGTACTGGAGCTGGGGCCGGTACTACTGAGGCCAGAGAAGTCTGAATTTGATCCAGCCGACCAGATAATTCCTGGAGATAATTAGTGATGTGCACCGGAAATTTTTCGGGTTTTGTGTTTTGGTTTTGGATTCGATTCCGCGGACGTGTTTTGAATTCAGACGCGTTTTGGCAAAACCTCCCTGAAATTTTTTTGTCGGATTCGGGTGTGTTTTGGATTCTGGTGTTTTTTTACAAAAAACCCTCAATAACAGCTTAAATCATAGAATTTGGGGGTCATTTTGAGCCCATAGTATTATTAACCTCAATAACCATAATTTCCACTCATTTTCAGTCTATTCTGAACACCTCACCCCTCACAATATTATTTTTAGTCCTAAAATTTGCACCAAGGTCGCTGGATGGCTAAGCTAAGCGACACAAGTGGCCGACACAAACACCTGGCCCATCTAGGAGTGGCACTGCAGTGTCAGGCAGGATGGCACTTCAAAAAAATTGTCCCCAAACAGCACATGATGCAAAGAAAAAAAGAGGCGCACCAAGGTCGCTGTGTGACTAAGCTAAGCGACACAAGTGGCCGACACAAACACCTGGCCCATCTAGGAGTGGCACTGCAGTGTCAGGCAGGATGGCACTTCAAAAAAATTGTCCCCAAACAGCACATGATGCAAAGAAAAAAAGAGGCGCACCAAGGTCGCTGTGTGACTAAGCTAAGCGACACAAGTGGCCGACACAAACACCTGGCCCATCTAGGAGTGGCACTGCAGTGTCAGCAGGATGGCACTTCAAAAAAATTGTCCCCAAACAGCACATGATGCAAAGAAAAAAAGAGGCGCAATGAGGTAGCTGTGTGACTAAGCTAAGCGACCCAAGTGGCCGACACAAACATCTGGCCCATCTAGGAGTGGCACTGCAGTGTCAGACAGGATGGCACTTCAAAAAAATAGTCCCCAAACAGCACATGATGCAAAGAAAAAAAGAGGCGCACCAAGGTCGCTGTGTGACTAAGCTAAGCGACACAAGTGGCCAACACAAACACCTGGCCCATCTAGGAGTGGCACTGCAGTGTCAGGCAGGATGGCACTTCAAAAAAATAGTCCCCAAACAGCACATGATGCAAAGAAAAAAAGAGGCGCCCCAAGGTCGCTGTGTAACTAAGCTAAGCGACACAAGTGGCCGACACAAACACCTGGCCCATCTAGGAGTGGCACTGCAGTGTCAGACAGGATGGCACTTAAAAAAAATAGTCCCCAAACAGCACATGATGCAAAGAAAAAAAGAGGCGCACCAAGGTCGCTGTGTGACTAAGCTAAGCGACACAAGTGGCCGACACAAACACCTGGCCCATCTAGGAGTGGCACTGCAGTTTTCTAGCGAGAGGATGAGTGCTTCCATCCTCATGTGAAGCTGAACCACTAGCCATGAACATAGGCCAGGGCCTCAGCCGTTCCTTGCCACTCCGTGTCGTAAATGGCATATTGGCAAGTTTACGCTTCTCCTCAGACGCTTTTAATTTTGATTTTTGGGTCATTTTACTGAACTTTTGTTTTTTGGATTTTACATGCTCTCTACTATGACATTGGGCATCGGCCTTGGCAGACGACGTTGATGGCATTTCATCGTCTCGGCCATGACTAGTGGCAGCAGCTTCAGCACGATGTGGAAATGGATCTTGATCTTTCCCTATTTTACCCTCCACATTTTTGTTCTCCATTTTTTAATGTGTGGAATTATATGCCAGTATCAATAGCAATGGCCTACTACTATATATACTGCGCACAACTGAAATGCACCACAGGTATGGATGGATAGTATATTTGACGAGACAGAGGTAGGTAGAGCAGTGGCCTTCCGTACCGTACTGCTATATATACTGGTGTTCACTGTCAGCAAACTACAAAACTAAAATGCACCACAGGTATAGAATCTAGATGGATAGTATACTTGACAACACAGAGGTAGGTAGAGCAGTGGCCTTCCGTACCGTACTGCTATATATACTGGTGGTCACTGTCAGCAAACTGCAAAACTAAAATGCACCACAGGTATAGAATCTAGATGGATAGTATACTTGACGACACAGAGGTAGGTAGAGCAGTGGCCTTCCGTACCGTACTGCTATATATACTGGTGTTCACTGTCAGCAAACTGCAAAACTAAAATGCACCACAGGTATAGAATCTAGATGGATAGTATACTTGACGACACAGAGGTAGGTAGAGCAGTGGCCTTCCGTACCGTACTGCTATATATACTGGTGTTCACTGTCAGCAAACTGCAAAACTAAAATGCACCACAGGTATAGAATCTAGATGGATAGTATACTTGACGACACAGAGGTAGGTAGAGCAGTGGACTTCCGTACCGTACTGCTATATATACTGGTGGTCACTGGTCAGCAAAACTCTGCACTGTACTCCTGCTATATAATATACTGGTGGTCCCCAGTCCCCACAATAAAGCAGTGTGAGCACAGATATATGCAGCACACTGAGCACAGATATGGAGTGTTTTTCAGGCAGACAACGTATACTGGTGGTCACTGGTCAGCAAAACTCTGCACTGTACTCCTCCTATATAATACAGCTGCTCCCCAGTCCCCACAATTAAGCAGTGTGAGCACAGATATATGCAGCACACTGAGCACAGATATGGAGTATTTTTCAGGCAGACAACGTATACTGGTGGTCACTGGTCAGCAAAACTCTGCACTGTACTCCTCCTATATAATATACTGGTGGTCCCCAGTCCCCATAATAAAGCAGTGTGAGCACAGATATATGCAGCACACTGAGCACAGATATGGAGTGTTTTTCAGGCAGACAACGTATACTGGTGGTCACTGTCAGCAAAACTCTGCACTGTACTCCTATATAATACAGCTGCTCCCCAGTCCCCACAATTAAGCAGTGTGAGCACAGATATATGCAGCACACTGAGCACAGATATGGAGTGTTTTTCAGGCAGACAACGTATACTGGTGGTCACTGTCAGCAAAACTCTGCACAGTACTCCTATATAATACAGCTGCTCCCCAGTCCCCACAATTAAGCAGTGTGAGCACAGATATATGCAGCACACTGAGCACAGATATGGAGTGTTTTTCAGGCAGACAACGTATACTGGTGGTCACTGGTCAGCAAAACTCTGCACTGTACTCCTCCTATATAATACAGCTGCTCCCCAGTCCCCACAATTAAGCAATAAGCACAAATATTTTTGCATCAAGAATTCAAGATTAATAAACGGAGAGGACGCCAGCCACGTCCTCTCCCTAACATTTCCAATACACGAGTGAAAATGGCGGCGACGCACGGCTGCTTATATAGAATCCGAATCTCGCGAGAATCCGACAGCGGGATGATGACGTTCGGGCGTGCTCGGATTAACCGAGCCATATGGAAGAATCCGAGTATGCCTCGGACCCGTGTAAAATGGGTGAAGTTCGGGGGGGTTCGGTTTCCGAGGAACCGAACCCGCTCATCACTAGAGATAATGCATCACCTGGCCCTGTGCTGCTTCCTGACTTTGTACTCGAGAAATCAAGTCCTGGATGGTACTTGCCTCTGGGCTCCGATCCCCCGGGTCCATGTGGCCTGAGTATACTGTCACTGACCTAGGTTGGGGGTGTTGTTAACTCGGGGGTTCTCCCGATGGTAGGGGAGAGGAACCACTGTTGGGTCGGAACAGGGATGGCTTGATATAGGTCTTCCTCATACAGGACTCTGACAGAAAAGCTTGGTGAAAATATTAAAGGACTTTATTGCAGGAGGAGAGCAACACAATGTCACATAACAGAGAAGGAGTGTATGGAGAAATGTCCAGGAAGTACTTGTGAGTGACAGTAAAAGATACTGGTGACTGAAGAACTTGAGAGCGGTGATTAAAAGGCACTGATGATTTGAAGAACTTGAGAGCGGTGGTTAAGACTCTGATAATTTGAAGAACTTGAGAGCGGTGGTTAAAGACATTGATGATTTGAAGAACTTGAGAGCGGTGGTTAAAGACACTGATGATTTGAAGAACTTGAGAGCGGTGGTGAAAGACACTGATGATTTGAAGAACTTGAGAGCGGTGGTTAAAGACACTGATGATTTGAAGAACTTGAGAGCGGTGGTGAAAGACACTGATGATTTGAAGAACTTGAGAGCGGTGGTTAAAGACACTGATGATTTGAAGAACTTGAGAGTGGTGGTGAAAGACACTGATGATTTGAAGAACTTGAGAGCGGTGGTTAAAGACACTGATGATTTGAAGAACTTGAGAGCGAGGGTTAAAGACACTGAAGACTTGTATACCTTGAGAGCGAGGGTTAAAGACACTGAGGACTTGTATAACTTGAGAGCGACGTTTAACCTGCAGCCAACGCTGACTCCAAGAAGCACTGGTGACTAGAGCACAGTGGAACCCAGCAGCGGCTGGGAACGCTGGAAGCTGTGCAACAACTGACACCTGGAAATGCCGGAGACACTGGGGTATGCTGCAGAGAGATCCGCCGAGGACAGAAGCACTGGCATCCACTTCAGGGGAAAAGACGATACTCAGGCGCCGAGGCGCTGCCCGGCGTCTGCCTTTGAATCTCCCGCCTCCGCTGGATTGGCGGAACAGTCTGATGACGTCACTTGCTCCCCGCCCACGTGATGCCGGGTGTCATGGCGGCGCCCCTACCCCCGGAGAACCGCCGGGAGCCGCACCAGCCAGGCGCCGGAGCCCGTGGACCAACGAAGGTGGAGGCCGCAACACAGACCAGCGGGCACGCAGGGGTCAGCGCGGTGAACGCCGCCTATGGCGTGTGACACTCGGTTGGCAATTACAGAGGTCAGACGGTTCCTGTAGTTGTTGACCAGGTTTGCACACACTGTAGCAGGAGTTTTGGCCCACTCTTCCATGCAGATCTTCTCTAGATCTCTCATGTTTTGGGGCTGTCACCGGGCAACACGGACTTTCAACTCCCTCCACAGATTTTCTATTGGGTTGAGGTCTGGAGACTGGCTAGGCCACTCCAGGACCTTGAAATGCTTCTTACGGAGCCACTCCTTAGTTGCCCGGGCGGTGTGTTTGAGGTCATTGTCATGCTGGAAGACCCAGCCACGTTCCATCTTCAATGCTCTTACTGAGGGAAGGAGGTTTTTGCCCAAAATCTCACAATACATGGCCCCATTCATCCTCTCCTTAATACGGATCAGTAGTCCTGTCCCCTTTGCAGAAAAGCAGCCCCAAAGCATGATGTTTCCACCCCCATGCTTCACAGTGGGTATGGTGTTCTTGGGATGCCATTCATCATTCTTCTCCCTCCAAACACGGCGAGTGGAGTTTATACCAAAAAGTTTGATTTTGCTTTCATCTAACCACATTACATTCTCCCAATCCGCCTCTGGATCATCCAGATGGTCACTGGCAGACTTTAGACGGGCCTGGACATGTGCTGGCTTAAGCAGGGGGACCTTTCGGACGCTGCAGAATTTCAATCCATGACGATGTAGTGTGTTACCAATGATAACCTTTGTGACTGTGGTCCCAGCTCTCTTGAGGTCATTGACCAGGTCCCCCCATGTAGTTCTGGGCTGATTCCTCTCTGTTCTCAAGATCATTAATACCCCACGAGGTGAGATCTTGCATGGAGCCCCAGGTCAAGGGAGATTGTCAGTGATCTTGTATTTCTTCCATTTTTGAATAATTGCGCCAACAGTTGATCTCTTCTCACCAAGCTGCTTGCCTATTGTCGAGTAGCTCATTCCAGCCTTGTGCAGCTCTACAATTTTGTCCCTGGTGTCCTTAGACAGCTCTCTGGTCTTGGCCATGGTGGAGATGTAGCAGTCTGACTGTTTGAGGGTGTGGACAGGTGTCTTTCATACAGATAACCAGTTAAAACAGGTGCCATTAATACAGGTAATGAGTGGAGGATAGAAGAGCTTCTTAAAGAAGAAGTAACAGGTCTGTGAGAGCCAGAAATCTTGCTGCTTGGTAGGTGTCCAAATATTTATTTTCCACAAAAATATACAAATAAATTGTTTAAAAATCATAAAATGTGATTTCCTGTTTTTTCCCCCCTCCAGATGCCATCTCTCAAAGTTGAAGTGTACCTATGATGGAAATTACAGACCTCTCTCATCTTTTTAAGTGGGTCAACTTGCACAATCGGTGGCTGTCCAAATACTTTTTTGCCCCACTGTATCTGTCATAGCACAACAAGACGGCAGTGCTCTTTGTACCACCTTTGCCCCCTAAATCCGTGACATCTTGATGTCACACCCTGGCTCTGGGAAGTAGAGCTCTGCCTTCACGGGCTGTAAAACATTGAAGTATTTTTGTGAAACTTGGAATTTTTCAAATGTGTCAAGTACAGAAACAGATTTGGATTTTTGAATGTGATTGCTTTAGGCTGGGTACATATCAGAAAGGTTTATCTGCTGATCCACCGGATGCCGAGAGAGCGGCCAATTAGGTAAGCTATACACTAGTGATGAGCGGGTCCGGATCCTCGGAATCCGAACCCACACGAACTTCCCCCATTTTACACGGGTCCGAGGCAGACTCGGATCCTCCCGCCTTGCTCGGTTAACCTGAGCGCGCCCAAAAGTCATCATCCCGCAGTCAGATTCTCGCGAGATTCGTATTCTATATAAGGAGCCGTGCGTCGTCGCCATTTTTCACTCGTGCATTGGAGATGATCGTGAGAGGACGTGGCTGGTATCCTCTCAGTTTCTATGTTCAGTGGGCTGCAAATTGTGCTGCAAATATCTGTGCTCAGTGTGCTGCAAATATCTGTGCTCAGTGTGCTGTAAGTGCAAATATCTACGTTCTCTGCCTGAAAAACGCTCCATATCTGACTGTGCTCAGTGTGCTGCAAATATCTGCGCTCAGTGTGCTAATTGCTTTATTGTGGGGACTGGGGACCAGCAGTATTATATAGTAGGAGGACAGTGCAGAGTTTTGCTGACCAGTGACCACCAGTATTATATGTTCTCTGCCTGAAAAACGCTCCAGATCTGTGCTGCATTGTAGTATAAAGTAGAAGGACAGTGCAGAATTTTGCTGACCACCAGTATAACTATATATATAGCAGTACGGTACAGTAGTCCACTGCTCTACTTACCTCTGTGTCGTCAAGTATACTATCCATCCATACCTGTGGTGCATTTCAGTTTTGCAAAGTTTGCTGACCACCAGTATATACTATATAGCAGTACGGTACAGTAGGCCACTGCTCTACCTACCTCTGTGTCGTCAAGTATACTATCCATCCATACCTGTGGTGCATTTCAGTTTTGCACAGTTTGCTGACCACCAGTATATACTATATAGCAGTATGGTACAGTAGGCCACTGCTCTACCTACCTCTGTGTCGTCAAGTATACTATCCATCCATACCTGTGGTGCATTTCAGTTTTGCCCAGTTTGCTGACCACCAGTATATAATATGTAGCAGTACGGTACAGTAGGCCACTGCTCTACCTACCTCTGTGTCGTCAAGTATACTATCCATCCATACCTGTGGTGCATTTCAGTTTTGCACAGTTTGCTGACCACCAGTATATACTATATAGCAGTACGGTACAGTAGGCCACTGCTCTACCTACCTCTGTGTCGTCAAGTATACTATCCATCCATACCTGTGGTGCATTTCAGTTTTGCCCAGTTTGCTGACCACCAGTATATAATACATAGCAGTACGGTACAGTAGTCCACTGCTCTACCTACCTCTGTGTCGTCAAGTATACTATCCATCCATACCTGTGGTGCATTTCAGTTTTGCACAGTTTGCTGACCACCAGTATATACTATATAGCAGTACGGTACAGTAGGCCACTGCTCTACCTACCTCTGTGTCGTCAAGTATACTATCCATCCATACCTGTGGTGCATTTCAGTTTTGCACAGTTTGCTGACCACCAGTATTTAATATATAGCAGTACGGTACAGTAGGCTACTGCTCTACCTACCTCTGTGTCGTCAAGTATACTATCCATCCATACCTGTGGTGCATTTCAGTTTTGCACAGTTTGCTGACCACCAGTATATAATATATAGCAGTACGGTACAGTAGGCCACTGCTCTACCTACCTCTGTGTCGTCAAGTATACTATCCATCCATACCTGTGGTGCATTTCAGTTGTGCGCAGTATATATAGTAGTAGGCCATTGCTATTGATATATTACTGGCATATAATTCCACACATTAAAAGATGGAGAACAAAAATGTGGAGGGTAAAATAGGGAAAGATCAAGATCCACTTCCACCTCGTGCTGAAGTTGCTGCCACTAGTCATGGCCGAGACGATGAAATGCCATCAACGTCGTCTGCCAAGGCCTATGCCCAATGTCATAGTAGAGAGCATGTAAAATCCAAAAAAATAAAGCTCGGTAAAATGACCCAAAAATCTAAATCAAAATCGTCTGAGGAGAAGCGTAAACTTGCCAATGTGCCATTTACGACACGGAGTGGCAAGGAACGGCTGAGGGCCTGGCCTATGTTCAAGGCTAGTGGTTCAGCTTCACATGAGGATGGAAGCACTCATCCTCCTGCTAGAAAACTTAAAAGAGTTAAGATGGCAAAAGCAAAGCAAAGAACTGTGCGTTCTTCTAAATCACAAATCCCCAAGGAGAGTCCAATTGTGTCGGTTGCGATGCCTGCACCTCTTTTTTCTTTCATTTTTCTTTGCATCATGTGCTGTTTGGGGACTATTTTTGGAAGTGCCATCCTGCCTGACACTGCAGTGCCACTCCTAGATGGGCCAGGTGTTTGTGTCGGCCACTTGGGTCGCTTAGCTTAGTCACACAGCTACCTCATTGCGCCTCTTTTTTTCTTTGCATCATGTGCTGTTTGGGGACTATTTTTTAAATTTGCCATCCTGTCTGACACTGCAGTGCCACTCCTAGATGGGCCAGGTGTTTGTGTCGGCCACTTGGGTCGCTTAGCTTAGTCACACAGCTACCTCATTGCGCCTCTTTTTTTCTTTGCATCATGTGCTGTTTGGGGACTATTTTTTTGAAGTACCATCCTGTCTGACACTGCAGTGCCACTCCTAGATGGGCCAGGTGTTTGTGTCTGCCACTTGGGTCGCTTAGCTTAGTCATCCAGTGACCTCTGTGCAAATTTTAGGACTAAAAATAATATTGTGAGGTGTGAGGTGTTCAGAATAGACTGAAAATGAGTGGAAATTATGGTTATTGAGGTTAATAATACTATGGGATCAAAATGACCCCCAAATTCTATGATTTAAGCTGTTTTTGAGGTTTTTTTGTAAAAAAACACCCGAATCCAAAACACACCCGAATCTCACACACACACACACACACACACACACACACACACACACACACACACACACACACACACACGTAACAATCAATATGTTGGGCCAGATGTCACAGCTGGGCGGGCAAATTTAAATTTGCCTGCCCAGATCTGTCCTCCAAAAGGCTGCAGCATGTCAATCATGCTGTGGCTTGTGGGCACTGCGAGTAAAAACACAGGGCCCATTCTGCACACGCACAGAATGGGTTTTATGCATGCACAGTCCACCCACCGTTGGAGTAGTTCTACAACCATTGGGTTTGTGTACTACTGTGAATCAGGACCACTTTGTTTCTCAACTTTGGCAGTAACATTTTTCATTTTGTGAGAGTCTGGTGTGCAATGTCAGCTTTTGTTGAGTACTGAAATATTAATGGAAATCTTAAATTTTACAGCTACTATCAGGACCATCCATGTGGTTGTGTACTCGGCTCAAGGGTTCAGATGGAAACACCACACTAAGAGGAAAAAAATGCAGTACATATAATTTCTAGATATATACTGAAGAGAAGAGCTTCAAACGATAAAGCAGGCAGTTCCTGATGGCACCTATCTAGGCTCAATCTACAGATATTATCAAAATAAAGTAATACTGACAATGGTCCAATGATCCAGCGCCAATATCTCTAGACCTCTGACGCTCTCTTCCTCTTATGCCGATCTTTCCGAGTGGACATCCTGGACTGGATTTTTTCCTATCACTGTTATACCTCCAGCTTCTATAATTCAACCTTCCCACTTTGTGACCGAAGTCCCCTTTCTTTTTGCCTCACCTTGCCCCCTACACCCACCTAAGTGCTCCTGACCCTATCATCCTTTTAATCTCACTTGAATCTCTCTTCTCTCCCATTTCTAGCCTGGCCTTTCCCACTCCTGTCTTACCCTTTTACAATAACACCCTAAATGCGGCAGCAAGACTGATCTCCATCTCCCTTCTCTCTACATCCCCTGCACCACTTTGCAAATCCCTATATTGCCTTTCCATTACCTTCAGAATTTAATTCAAGCTGCTCCCTTTCACCTGCAAACTTCTCACTAACCCTACCCATTTATACATCTCTGACTTCACCATGAGATACACTCCAGCTCTCTGCTTCCCAATTCTGCCTATGACCTATACCCTCCTTCCACTCCCACCACCAAAACTTCTCCGGAGATGCTCCTCACTTCTGAAACGCTCTACAGACTGTTCCCCAACATTCAATTTTTCATACCTGAGACTACTCCATCTCCATGTTCTACATGCAAGTCCACTTTTTTCTCTTTAGCTCCTTCTGTCTCTACTTTGCCCCTCTCTCTACACTATACACTCTCATGAATGAGGAGTTCTCTCTCTACCATTAGTCTCATGCAGTGTCGGACTGGGGCGTGAAGAGCCCACCAGGAAAATGGAGTGATAGGGGCCCATATTTAGGGGTGTGGTCAGTCTCCACAGAGGCTTGAGTAACCATTTTATATTAGTAAATACATAATAATGTACAAGATTAATAACAGCAATGCACTGTAGAGAATACACCATAGCCCTGTGCAGTATAATGTAACATATGTATAATGTATAATTCAAGTACACAGTCTGCAACATGATTCCTAGAGGAGGGGGTGGACCCTCAGGGGTACGAGGGAAACCCGCGGTGGGCCAACCCTGGTCTCATGTATATACTTTTGACAACCTCAAGTTTGCTGTTATGTATGATTTGTAATGCTGACTGTCCAGAACTACAGACTTTGTGGACCCTTACAAATAAGAGCACAGACACATGTACAGTACTGATTCCAAGTAGACGATAACAGTATTTAAAAAATATCACCCAAAAAAGGCAAATGAGGTTATAAAACTGAATAGGAGAAAATGGTTTACTAGAAAATGTATAGGGAGTTTTCAGAGTAAGTAAAGAACTGTCCTCTGCAGAGGCGTAACTAGGGTTTTCGGAGCCCAGGGCAAGATGAAGAGTGCCCCCCCCCCCCCTTCCCCCCCAAAAAAAACAAAAACCAAAACCCAAAAGCAGTATGTGGGCATGGCCACGCACCAGAAGGGGTGTGACCACGCTCCAGAAGGGGTGTGGTCACACTCCAGAAGGGGTGTGGCCACTGAAAATGGGGCATGCCAACATGACTATCACCTACCCCCTGTGTCGCCTCTCAGCACACTATCACCTACCCCTTGTGTCGTCTCTCAGCACACCATCATTCAATTTTTGCACAGTACGCATGCAGAGTCCCCTTTTTACACAGTGCCAGATACACAATTGCCCCACAGTGCCAGATACACAGTGCCCCACAGTGCCAGATACACAGTGCCCCATAGTGTCAGATCCACAGTGACAGATACAGCGCCCCACAGTGCCAGATACAATGCCCCACAGTACCAGTTACATGCCCCACAGTGCCAGATACATGCCCCACAATGCCAGTTACATTGCCCCACAGTGCCAGTTACAATGCCCCACAGTGCCAGTTACATGCCCCACAGTGCCAGTTACATGCCCCAAAGTGCCATATATGCCCCACAGTGCCAGATACATGCCCTACAGTGCCAGTTACATGCCCCACAGTGCAAGATACATGCCCCACAGTGCCAGTTACATTGCCCCACAGTGCCAGTTACAATGCCCCACAGTGCCAGATACATGCCCAACAGTGCCAGTTTTTTTTTTTTTTTATTCAACAATTTTTTATTAGATTTTTTATAGAAATACAAGAACAGGGAAGACCTTCATGATACAGACATACCAAAAACCGGAGAGAAACCGGTATAGTTACAATAATCCATCGTAAGGTGCTTTTAAGCCACATCAGTGAAACCACAGATACATAGTCGGTACTTGTAGGCTTGAGTAAGAGGTAAAGGATAAACAATCTTAACCTACATGAGGTCTAGGAAATGATGAAGACATTACCGACGTGCGTCTTAGCATAAGAAATCACCATATACCTAAGGCTAAGCATACAATTCTACCTGAGGATTCACAGGACATCAGTATACCCGAGAGGTCAGTAAAGAAGACAGACAGGAGGAGGGGGGGGGGAGGGGGGGGGGAGAAACAAATGGGGAAAACAATACAAGTGTAATCATATCATGAATGAGTAGCGACCAAAGAAGTCCTAAGTAAAAATATTAAAGAAGTAATTCAGGCATGGTTATCCATTCTAACCAAAGAGAAGGTTCAGTACCCATATGGCATCAGACTAAACATACAGCATGGGTTATTAAAATGAATATAATTGCATTTCCAAAGAAAACAGCAGGGGGTCTCAAAGGAACAGTACATGGGCCTAGGTTGTCAAGAGGCCCTATCGATTTGTCTATATAGATACCACGTTGTGGTCTCAAAAAGTTTATAGATGAACGACTGTACATCCGGGTCTAGAGTATCAATATACCTCTCCCACTTCTTGGCAAACCGCCTGACCCCCAATTCAATATCAGGAAGAGTAGCACGCCTCTCAAAATAAATAATCCGGAGGGTCATGTGTTTCACAGCCATCAAAGAAGGGGTAGACGGTTTGATCCAATTATTAAGAATTTGTTTCTTGGCAATTGTCATGATAACAGAGAGTACCGGAACAATGTCTCTATCTTCAGGCCCAAGAGACCACTCCCTAAAATCAAGTAGCAAACAAGCCCTCGGGCGTTTTATTAACCGTAAGTTAAATACTGTGTTGAGATAAGCGACCACCTTGTACCAAAACTTAGATATTTTCCGGCAAGACCACATATTGTGGTACAAGGTGGCACTCTGCGCAGTACATTTGATGCAACAGCCAGTGTCGTCTGGGACCATGTGTGCCCTCTGATTAGGCGCTATATATGCCCTTTGGAGCGTCTTCAAGTGAACCTCTTGCAAAGAGGCAGAGTATAAGAACCTAAAAGTGGGTAAAATGTTATCTAACAATTCAGCGCACGATCCCATATTGGGGATATCTCTGGACCATGAAGACAACGCGGAATCCCAGAGCCGGTCTCTATATGAGACCCTAAAGGTGTTTCTGAAGTAACTAAGATGGTAAGGACAATCTTTAGTAAGCACCATTAAGGTGCGCAGCGGGTCTGTGGTAGCCTCAGAAATCATTGGGTGAGACTGGGATTGAGCAAAGTGTCTAGCCTGCAGGTACATAAAAAGTTCCCGGTGGGAAATACCAAATTTCATCTGGATATCAGAGAAAGAAAGCACTGCGTTGCCTCCTGGGTCGTATATGTCTCTAATAGCTGCGATCCCCTTTTCTCTCCAACTCAAAAAATGTGCGTTATCAAGGCCCCCCACAGTGCCAGTTACATGCCCCACAGTGCTATATATGCCCCACACAGTGCCAGATACTGTACAATGCCCCACAGTGCCAGTTACATGCTCCACAGTGCCAGATACATGCCCCACAGTACCAGATATAAGACCCCCCCCGTCACTCACCGCTTCCTGGCCTCTGCTATGTGAGGAGAGCGCAGCACCTCTCCTGCCCCTCAGCGCTCCAGGTCTCCGGCGGCAGCTATGTGGCGCCGGATCGTTAGCCAACCAGAGCTCGCAGACTGGCAGCCAATCAGGAGCCGGTCCGCAAGCTCTGATTGGCTAACGCGGCCGGAGACTGGACACACGCAGCGCTGCTGGCAGCGCCGCGCGGCAGTGAGGACATTGAGGGGCAGGAGAGACGCTGCGCTCTTCTCCCCTCACATTGCAGTGGGGCATGATGCCCTGGCCGGCGGCAGCACCCCCCTCTGCTGAGCCTGCCAAGGCGCCCAGGGCACGTGCCCCACTCACCCTGCCCTAGTTACGCCTCTGGTCCTCTGTACTAAACTTCACATGATCTAGTTCTATCTCTTCGGTCTTTAGGGCCTAATTCAGCATGGATCGCTATTCAAAGAAATCGCAAATCAAGCAATTAGCGAATGACTGCGCATGTGTAGTGTTCACATTGTAATATTGTAAATTTTAAATATTGTAACATTTGTAATATTGTAATATTTTAAACATTGTAATATTGTAAATTGTAATAGCAATAGAAAACGCATACAGATCGTAATCACAATGTAGCCGCTGTTTGAAAGAAAGCCGACGTTTCTGGGCGGAACCTGCCGTTTTCTGGGTATGTCAGAAAAACAATCATGCACTGCTGTTTTTGGGGAGGGTCTCTGATGTCAGCACAGACCACTTCCAGCCAGTCTCAGTTGCAGATTAGTGGCAGCCTCAGACCTACTCACATTTGCTCAGACGGCAAAGTTTCTTCGATGTTCCGGGAATTGCGTATGCATCTGCGAGTGAATAGTGATCTGCGTTGCATTTGCAATTTTGCACAGGGCG
Source organism: Pseudophryne corroboree (assembly GCF_028390025.1). NCBI lineage: Eukaryota > Metazoa > Chordata > Amphibia > Anura > Myobatrachidae > Pseudophryne > Pseudophryne corroboree. The sequence continues at coordinate 191,588,885 of NC_086449.1, read as the reverse complement.
TTATTTCTTCCTGTCAGGGCGGCGCCTTTCTACTCGCAGACAACTGCAATTTCTCTGAATAACGATCCATGCTGAATTAGGCCCTTAATCCAAAATCAACAAATGATATTCATTGTTACTCCAACCAAGCTCAAATTCTGAGGTGAGTATTTTTATTGAATTAGCTATTATATTGGACCAATTATTTTGCTACAATATACTCTAGCCAATAAAGACAAATTCCAGACTGGTGGAATGATTTACAGTATTATGTGGTCCTGGAAATCACTTTTAGAGGGGGATTTATCAAAGCTTGTAGAGCAATAAAGTGGAAAGAGATAAAGATCTGACCAATTACCTCCTGTCAGTTTACAGGCTCTGTTTGAGAAATGACAGGAGCTGATTGGTTGCTACTTTATCTCTTTCCAATCTTTGATAAATCTCCCCCTTAGTAACATACATATTGGCTGAGGGTAATACTGGGCATTCTAGTTTCCCTTATAACATGGTCTCTGGGTACACGATGCTACAATCTACTGTATATCCCATTATTTTCACCTCCTTTATCAACCTGTCATCCTCATGATCAGTATGTTATACACATAATGAAGCTGACAGAGCTGAGTGCATATAAAAGAGACCAGACACCTTCCAGTTTGTAACCAAGACTCAGACTTTGGAGCGAGGACGATACTTGTTCACACGTTCATGTGAGTGTGCCTCTGCTTCAATTATATTTTAATGTGATCTGTGCCATAAAGTTTTTAGTTTTTTTATCTTGATTAACAATGGATAAAATCTATTATAGTGTTACTAAAGTACCACTGCGTTATGCCTTCTATATAGAATATTCTGCTGTTTTGAGATTTCATCATACACAATATATTATATATACGTATAAAAAGTAAAAACCATCATTTTATTACTAATAAGGGAGTATTAAGTGTGGTAATGATGCACACATGGCATTTCTATGTATTCACAACATTATAGAACAAAGATTATCATGTGATTTCTCACAGTCAGGTAAAGGCATGACAGGTATGCTTAAAGATAAACATTCATTGTTTAAGTTTATTTTCTGATACTTTAATAGCCATCCTGGTCACATAACATAGGTTAGTGAACATCTCTTTATACTTCCATTATTTTACTATGTGTTTTCATTACTCCAGGGGTAAATTTACTAAGGTGGGAGTTTTTTAGAACTTGTGATGTTGCCCATAGCAACCAATCAGATTCCATATAACATTTATCAAGCTGCTTCTAGAAGATAATAGATAGAATCTGATTGGTTGCTATAGGCAACATCACCAGTTCTAAAAAAAAACTCCCACCTTAATAAATTTATCCCCAGATTTCTGCATTTATCATGTTAGCTGTAATGAGAGGCAAATTAAATTCACTGTCTGGAAGATCAGCATCTCAGTTACACTACAATAATGGGCACACCGGAAAAAAAAGGGTGATTTACCCTCACAATCAGATTGTATAGTTATGATGAATATCAATCAGATTGAAACGCTGATGAATATGATCATCTGATGAATTGCAGCGACTTGTCCACTTCCAGGACCCCGGCATTCATCCCAGCTACCAAATGAACAGGATCTAGTTGTTAAACAAATAGGTTGAACATCAAGACCTCTCAGTTGTTTTACCAGCATGTTTTAAATAGGCTGTCAGAGCTCTGAGCCAGGCTTCTCAGACAATACAGCCTCACCGCTTCCCATTCTCAAAGTCAGGATTTCTCCTGGGTCACTGCTAACCTCTGGAATGCCCTCCCTTACTCCATCATACTTTCATCCAACCTTCAAGTGTGCCCAGAAAACTCATTTTTTTCATTCTAGCTTACCATCTAACTCCTATTATCCCATTTTGTCCACCTATATCCCTTATAGACTGTGAGCTAATATGAGCGGGGCCTTCTCCCCTTTGTCAGCTTTACATAATTACACTAACTGCTCAATGTATTTATGTAGCTATGTGCATTTATATATGGTCTGTATATGTCTGTACTGATGTATCCTATTGTCAATTTTATCCCATCCTACTGCGCTACAGAACCCTTCTTGCGCCTTATAAATAAAAGATAATATGCAGCCAGTCTATGCTTTCACACGCAATGTAAAGAGGTCAGACATGAAATTTACAGGGAGAGGAGGTGGCGGGGGGAATAATCTCCCAAACAGCTGCAGATAAGCAGCTACTAGTTACATTATGGGAAGGAACTCTCTAAAATAAAGATCTGTATACTATACACTGAACTCAACTGCATGTCTGTTATTGTAGGCAATTGTGCTCTATAGATAACTCTCTCCTTTTGTCCCAGCACTGCTGCCGTTGTCCCTCTTTTTTCCTAAATCATAGTATTTTGATGTGTGATGCTGTGTGAAAACCTTCCACCATTAATACCCACTGCTTGGCTCCTAAATACAACACAGTGTAATCCGCCGCGCTTTTATTGCGGATTTTAGTGCTATTTTATGTTTGTGATTATTTGTACTATGCCTTTTTTATGTTCATTTATATGTGAATATCTGCAGTGGTTCAGATTGCCAGTAAGTGTGTGTCTAATTGAACAGATGCTGAAGAGTCTCTGTTTGGCCATTCGAGGTGTCAGGAGGTATGGTTTACAAGTGGGATGGGATTGCACACACACACAGCCAAGCATGCTGTAAGTAACAGGGTGACCTCATTCTGGAGAGCAGCTGTCTCTATTAGAAGCACACATGACTGGCTGCTTTGTTCTGCGCTCATCTCCCTCTCCTGGGGAAGCAGGACTGTCACAACCAGAGGACACTTATTAGTCTGAGCTGCTGGTGCATCTGATAGCTACAAACAAGAAAACTGTCACAGAGTCTCTTGGGCTCAGCATATGTTTCTTAACTGTATACATGTCCTTTTATTGAAAATGTCATTCCATTTATATATACCTGTGTCACTTCTTTGTTATCTTTTAAATATTGTTTCACAGCAGTCATAACAGATGTTCTGTTCCCGGGGCTTCCTGGGGCAAACTTAAGTGAGCAGGAGGATTATTGTTACCAGAGTCTGGAAAAGGTTAAAGTTACAGTAAAACGAATCACGCAGCTTAGAAGCAGTGTTACTGGTGACGGATGGTCTTCAGTATGCCGAATGTCGGGATCCCGGCGCACATTATACCGGCGCCGGAATCCCGACACCCGGCATACCGACAGCTATTCTCCCTCGTGGGGGTCCACGACCCCCTGGAAGGAGAATAAAATAGTGTGGGTCGACATGGTCATTAGGTCGACATGTACTAGGTCCACAGGTCAAACGGTCGACATGGTTTTTTTAAACTGTTTTTGGCGTCGTTTTCTTCGTAAAGTGACGGGGAACCCCAATTAGTGCACCGTGTCCCCTCGCATGGCTCGCTTTGTTCGCCATGCTTTGGGCAAGGTGCCTCGTTTAGCTCAGCACAGGTTATCGTTCCAATCGTAGTCCACGTGGATCGTTAAGTATGAAAATAAATCCAAAAAAGAAAAAAAAAAGTGAAAAACTCATGTCGACCTTTTGACCTGTGGACCTAGTACATGTCGACCTAATGACCATGTCGACCCAATGCATGTCGACCTTCAGTGGTCAACCTAATGACTGTCGACCTAAGTTGTGTCAACCTAACGACCGTATCCCGTAATTACCAATAACTTTCCAGATATTGTGGCACACTTATTCTTTTATTTATATAGCCTAAATAATTTTATCCCCCTTTTCACAAAACAGTGTGTAGAACCAAAACAAAAGTGCTCAATGGTTTGGAGAATGTCAAACCCTCCTCAAAAGTGACCATAAGGTCCTATAGGGAGCAAGGGTCACCAAACTCCCTTTCGCTGCAAGCTTTATGTTGGGTACATTCCTCCTTCCTAGAGGAGAGGGACTTCAGGTGTATCAGGTGAGTGGGGAACCGGATGGCTCTTAGAGCCAATTAGGGAACCTGCACATCTCCATCAGTTAAAAAAAAAGAAAGGAAAATGTGAAGGTGACAAAAATAAGTACAACAAACCGTTCACAGTGTGGCTGGTACAGTCAGAAGAGAGTATTGACTGCATAGGAGAGGAAAGAGTTAAACATCTGGGGAGGGGTGGACCTAGCTGTGAGGAAAGTACAGCCTTCTTTAAGGGGAGGGCTTGATATATATAGGGAAGGTGAAGCCATTTTAAGTCTCTTGGTGATCTGGTAACAGGAAGGTTCGGAGGAGCCCCGGAAGCCGGGGGCGGACGGGCACCACGCAGGGTCGTCCTCCCAGGGGGTCGGCGCGGATGGCGGATTGGCCAAGTCAGGTAGGTCGGCAGTCCGCGCAGGGGGGGCGTGCCACCACAAAAAAGGAAAATGTTTCGCGTTTAACAACGCGGCGTGTTCCTTCGGGGGATGACTTGGTCATCTCTCCAGTGGGGGTGGTTCCTAAGAAGGCTCCAGGCGCCTTCCGGCTCATTTGAGTTCGCTTTTAGGTGTGTACTGCCGGAAGCTGTGAAGGGCGACTGCGGGGTGTGCCAGAACGCACCATTTCGTGCGTTTGTCCTCGGAGATTAAGAGGGATTTGGCAATATGGGCCTCGTTCCTCGAGGACTTCAACGGGGTGTGTATATGGCAGGCCCCAATGGCGGACAGCGCTAGGTTGCAGCTGTTCACCGACGCAGCGGGCGCCTCTGGATTCGGTTGCCATCTGGAGGGATCTTGGTGCGCGTGGCCGGCAGAATGGCATCGCGGGGGTTTCACGAAGGACCTTTTGCTTCTGGAGTTTTTCCCATTATGGTGGCGTTGGAGGTCTGGGGCGATCGGCTGGCTAATCGCAGCATTTTGTTTAGATGCGATTATCTGGGCGTGGTGCATGCGATTAATAACCAAAGGGCAAAGTCGTTGGTGGTTATGCGGGTGCTAGGGCAATTGCTTTTGACATGCTTGCGTAGGAACCTGTGGTTCCGCGCGCAACATGTGCCCGGTTTGGAGAATGGTATTGTCGACGCTTTGTCGCGAGGACAGTGGGAGAGGTGTTGGTTGTTGGCACCTGAGGCCAACGAGCAGGGTTTTCACTGTCCCGGTTAGGTTTGGCAGGTGATCGGGCTGGACTGGAGGGTATAGCGTTGCGGTCAGTCGCGCCAGCCACGCTCAAGGCTTACGGACATGCTTGGAATGAGTGGGACGAGTTTGTCCAAGGTCGTCAGCAACAAGGTAAGAGCAGGCATCGGCTGATGCTTTCTTTTATGTGGCAGCTTTACGTCTCCGGTAGGTCACGAGCAGTGGTTTCGCGGTATTTGGCAGGCATCTCAATTTTCTGCAAGTTGCGAGGCGTCCCTGACGTAACAAAAAGCGAGGTTCTGCGGAAGGCAATGAAAGGGTGGGCGCGAGTCGCGCCGTCGCCACCGGATAGGAGGCGGCCCATCGATGCGGCGTTGTTGCCGGCCGTCATCGAGGCAGTAGGGCGAGTCGCGTCGTCCAGGTTTGAGACGCTTTTGTTTAGTTTGGCGTTCTCAATGGCTTACCACGGGGCCTTTCGAGTTTCTGAGTTGGTAGCGCCTTCCAAGAGAGCAGATTCGCGCATGCTGGTCGGAGACGTAGTAGTGGGTGAGAGGTCCTTGCTGTGCAGGTTGCGACGCTCCAAGACGGATCAAGGGGGGAGAGGGCGCTGGGTTACAATGGTTCCAGCGCTGGAGGAGAGCGTTTGCCCGGTGGGGCTGGCAAGGCAATACGTGGTGGTGCGACCCGTTAAGGAGGGGTCTTGGCTGTTGCATTATGATGGGCTGCCAGTCACGAAATACCAGTTTCGATGGATGCTGAGTCGCTGTTTGGCGGGCTTGGGCCTCCCACCCACTGTTTTTGGTACCCATTCCTTTCGCATAGGCGCAGCGACGTTGGCTGCTGCGGCGGGTTGCTCCAGAACTGAAATACAGGCGGTGGGGCGATGGAAGTCGTCAAGTTATAGACGATATATTCGCCCCGTCACATGAGAGGTCGGTTTGCGCTTGGGCTTTGTTTAAATTTGCAATGTATTATGTTGTTACAGTTCTGTGATTTTATGGTGTTGTGCGTCTGTTGGTGTTACCCCTTTTGTTTTTTTGTTTTTTATCCTACTCAGGGATTAGCTACTCGCCGTTGCTGGCATGAGTCGGCAGCGGGGGTCTGGAGTTATTTGCGATTTTTTGCCTGACTTGACGGACTGAATTCTAATCTACAATTCGGCTAATTTGGTCTAATCAGAGTCCCTCAGCAGGTCTTTACGTTTCACCTCCAGCTGAGTTATTACATGTGTTTCCCATTTTATACCCCCGCCTCCCCCCCCCCCACCCCCCCTGTTTTTATTTCGTTTATTTTATTTGATCTTTCCCCTTTGTGTCTTTAATTGCGCTTTTAAATTGGCTACGAAACATGGTGCAGTCGGCTAGGCCGTGACTGCTGCAATAGCGAGATCTAAAGTTTTCTTTTTTGGCAGATCCTTCAGTATAAACAATTAATAAGCCTCTTAGTAATCAATTCTACCCCTCTTTTTCCCTTCAGGATGGTTCGAAGACTATTTGCCCATTTGGGTGGTTGGCCACTCTTACATTTACTGGGCGGCCAGGTTTGTGGCCTCGGAAGGGTCTCAGGCATTGCTTGGAGCACAGGGTGTCAGATGGCTTGGCTGGCGAGGAATGATGTGGGGTGAGCTGAGGAGTAGGTTAGTGAGTCAGGCCAGCAAGCATGGAGTCCCTAGGGTTTTTGGTTGTCCATCTAGGTGGCAACGACCTGGGGAAGAGGACATCCTTGGATCTGCGGTGGGCCATGATACAGGATCTGGCAAGTGTGACCGCGGCATGGACCGATTGTGTGTTGGTTTTTTTCCATGATGGTGCCAAGATTGTGTTGGAGGGGTGTGGCGGATGGTCGCCAGATTGATGAGGCCCGGAAAAAGGTGAACGGAGCGGTGGCAAAGTGGGTGCTGTCCCACGGTGGGAGGGTGGTTCGCCACCCGAGGAGTCGGTTAAAAGACAGCCACCTTTTCCGGCGCGATGGAGTACATCTATCCAATGAGGGGATGATGTTTTTTCTGGAGGATCTAGGTTTCGCTTTGCAGGAGTTTTGGAGGGGTGTGGCGGATGGTCGCCAGATTGATGAGGCCCGGAAAAAGGTGAACGGAGCGGTGGCAAAGTGGGTGCTGTCCCACGGTGGGAGGGTGGTTCGCCACCCGAGGAGTCGGTTAAAAGACAGCCACCTTTTCCGGCGCGATGGAGTACATCTATCCAATGAGGGGATGATGTTTTTTCTGGAGGATCTAGGTTTCGCTTTGCAGGAGTTAGGGTAGGTTTATGGTGGCGGTGCGAAAGACTGTGGGGATGAGTCTTTCGCTGTTGGCGGAAAAGAACGGCAGTTTCGTATTGTAGAGAAAACTGTAGTGTTTTACAGTTGGTTGTGGTTTAGGTGCACTCACCTCCATCGACTTATGGCCGCTTGACCACCCGTCCGGGAAGGCAGCGGCAGGGCACCCAGGAGCGGTGGGTAGTCACTGTGGGGGTTGAGTTGTCACCTATTACCGGTTTATGGTAAGTTTTAGTAAATTTATAGGGTTGAGTTATTTAAGTTTAATTTAGATTAAGTGAGCCGTTCTTTTGGGCCGCCACCATATGCCAGCTGGAGCGGCATATTAAATTAATCTCTTTATTACAGGTTTCCTAATGGTTAGGGACAAATAAATAGCTAGCAATTTTCTGCCAAAATTCAAGTCTCAGTGTCGTTATTTCTGGTTATGATTATGAATGCTTTACTTTCAAAGAAAGGGGTCCACCAAATATCACTAAGATGTTTAGAAGAGAGTATTGACTGCATAGGAGAGGAAAGAGTTAAACATCTGGGGAGGGGTGGACCTAGCTGTGAGGAAAGTACAGCCTTCTTTAAGGGGAGGGCTTGATATATATAGGGAAGGTGAAGCCATTTTAAGTCTCTTGGTGATCTGGTTTCCCACCCTCCCGCCCTGGTAGTTGGAAATTGTGGCACGTGGTGATTTGGCTCTAAGTTGTTGGCTGTTTTCGTTAGCTATTTATTGGCGGAAAAGAACGGCAGTTTCGTATTGTAGAGAAAACTGTAGTGTTTTACAGTTGGTTGTGGTTTAGGTGCACTCACCTCCATCGACTTATGGCCGCTTGACCACCCGTCCGGGAAGGCAGCGGCAGGGCACCCAGGAGCGGTGGGTAGTCACTGTGGGGGTGGAGTTGTCACCTATTACCGGTTTATGGTAAGTTTTAGTAAATTTATAGGGTTGAGTTATTTAAGTTTAATTTAGATTAAGTGAGCCGTTCTTTTGGGCCGCCACCATATGCCAGCTGGAGCGGCATATTAAATTAATCTCTTTATTACAGGTTTCCTAATGGTTAGGGACAAATAAATAGCTAGCAATTTTCTGCCAAAATTCAAGTCTCAGTGTCGTTATTTCTGGTTATGATTATGAATGCTTTACTTTCAAAGAAAGGGGTCCACCAAATATCACTAAGATGTTTATGGACCCCAAACCATCTCCCCATAAAATCCAGTTTTTACTAATCACTTTCTGCACCAGTGCATCAGTGACAGTGATAATACATGTTTTGTTATATTTTTCAAATGTTTTTATTGAAAGAGAATTCACAACAAAACACAATATCAATTGACATGCCATGGAGCATAGCAAATACGTCACAGGGATATACACTCCAATCAGGGTGTAATAGAGAGATAAACAGAAGAACCCATTTCCGATAGGAAGATATGGCAATCAGTGTAAGAGAGTTCAGTAGGTCAGTAAATAAGAAATCCTGATAACAAATTAAAGTCCCGGAGAGTCATCAAAAGAGAGGGAATCGCCGTCCAAGACTCATGAAAATACAATAAAAGATCATCTACATCTCTTCCAAACCTTATGGCGGAGTTTACCCGCTTTGGAACACTGTCTAATTTTAAAATCAATTTTTCGAAAATCCTCTGCTCTTGGCATTAACATACCAAAAAACTTGATTTCCGCTCTAACTGCAACATTTACATGGCACCCATCTCACATAAAATATTTGGGTATCCTTAGCCCTACTATCTCTTGTCTCGACTATAAACGTAAACCACGTACCCCTCCTAAAGAAATTGAAACAAGAGATGGCACAATGACTCACACAGAAATTTTCATGGTTTGGGCGTATAAACATATTAAAAATGAATATATTTCCTAGATTGTTATATTTATTCCAGACGATTCCCTTAAAATTACCGGCCCTATTTCTTTCAGAAGCCCATAAAGCGATCAGCCATTTTGTCTGGGGAGGCCGAAAGCCTTGATTTAAGCACTGTAATCTATTTTGTCATAAAAATCATGGTGGGCAACAACTGCCTATGATAAGTGCATACTATCAGGCGACAGTCCTACATAGAATTATGGATTGGTCTCGGCCGGGTTTAGCTAAACCACAATGGGTGGATTTGGAAAACTTTTCTTCAAATTTAATCTGCGAGTTGTTCCATGGCTTCCAAAATTGCCTTACTCCATACATCCGACAGTAGGCCCCACACTAATACTCAGTAAGAGGCTGCATTTCCGAACGGGAATTTCTTCACCACTTTTACCTATTTTAGATAACCCTGATTCCCTCCGGGTATTTCGGGAAAAACAGCTTCAGCCTGGAAGAAGTCAGGGCTATACAGATTGTATGACTTTACAGCTAATGGTGCACTTAAACCCTTCTCAGTAAAGATTACTGGTTTTATTTTCAGATACGTTCCTTTCTGTCTTCTCGAAGGGAACTTCTAAAATTCATTAGACACCTTACGCCATTTGAGATTATGTGCTCAGTCCGAGGAAACTGCGCACAAAATCTCAGGAATTTATAAACTTTTGTTACAAAGCTACTTTCCATCCCCTACGGCATTTCTTGATGCATGGAATGGTGATCTCAATTCCCGTGGAATTACAATAAACTGGGAGAAACAATGTCAAGTTTCCGCACAGTGTTCCACAAGCCTTGAGGTCGCTGAAACCCAATATAAGTTACTAACAAGATGGTACAGGTGCCCCTCTTTACTGCATAAATTTTATCTCTCCCCTGTCTCTCCTCTGTGCTGGCGTTGCGGTAAGGATAAAGGCACTTTATTTCATATCTGGTGGGTTTGCCCATTAATACTTACCTTCTGGTCCAAAATGATTGAATTGTCAACTGAAATTGTAGGCTACCGGGTTCCAGATGGCCCGGATTTCTGGTTATTGTCACATTCTACCATCCCATTGTCTACTTAGAAAAAGTCTCTTCTCAAACACTTATGCAATACAGCAAGGGCCGTTGTGCCAGTACACTGGAGATCAGTTACTCCACCTACGATATGGGAATGGTGCCAGTGTGTAGCTTTTTATATGTATATGGATGATGTTCTTTATACAGTGTTAGAGAAACACTCAGTATATGTTGCCACCTAGTTTAGATGGATGGAATTTAAATCTTCACCGATATATATTGCACTAGTCCCTTCGAGCCCATCATGAGGTCATTTTCACCTTAGGTTGGATCTGTTGACATCTATATGATCATCCACACAGACCTCTATTTATTTTAATAATGGATAGTTAATTCTTGCTTCACCCATCCACCCGAACCCCCCCACCCCCCATTTTGTTGTGTGTTCCCTTATCTTGTCTTGTCATCCCCATATTACAATTGGACAATTTTTGTTTCCCTTTGCTATTTTCTATGTATAATGTTTGATACTGATTTGTTCACACTCAATATATGATTGTGTTTATTTGTAAGGACACGTGGCAAGTTTGCTATGCTCTTTCTTCCTTACTCTTTTTTCATTTTGCTGTGAACATGGCATTCTGTTTATATCATTGTGATATCACATTTTTCTGCATTATAATTGTTCTTTCCAAAAATAAAAATAAAGAATTTATATATATATATAAAAAAAAAAAAAAAAATCTACAAAAGCAGAAACTTTGATATCATGAGCGAGTCCAAAATAAAGGTATGAATCAGGCTTAATCAAAAGGTAACAGGGAAGGGGGTAGCCCTGACATATGCCTTGAAAGAGTGCAAAGGAGGACGTATTAAGTCCATTAATCCGAGGAACGCAGCTGGCTGATCATAGAGCATTCTGAAGGGGTTACGTAGTACTTCCCAAGTTTTTGATCCAGGTGGTCAATTTATATCTTTCTCCCAACTGAAAGAGACATATAGGGGGATATTCAATTGTTTGAAAGTCAGTTGGGTGTCTGTTTTTTTCCTATCTAATAGAAAGGAAACAACAGACACCCAACCGACTTTTCAAACATTTGAATTCCCCCCATAGTGTTTCAGACCACTATAGATTCCCCTATTTTGAACTTGCACACTATATAAAATCTCTTCCCCCCATAATGCTCCAACCAGATTCTCTGGATCCTATAACTCAATTAGCAGCTACCTTTTTAAATGCTAATTACAAAACAAAGCATATATACCAAAAACTCATATCATCTAATAATTGGGAATCCACGACTGAGCTGTGGAGGAAAGATATTTTATCCCCTATTTCTGGAGATATGTTATTTAAATACTACCATAAAACGTTGAAGACATTACACTCCTCTTCCCTCCAATAAACCCATGTCAAAACGTTATACAGAGCATATATCTCACAGAAACAAATTAGCTTTTTTATCCAGGAAGAGGATGGCTAGTGCCCTAAATGCCATCATTCCTCTGCCACAATTTTTCATAATTTTTGGTCTTGTGGACAAATTAGACGTTTTTGGCGAACATTAATTAACTTTATTAAGTCATCTTTCTCCCTATTGTCCCCCTAGAACCAATTTCAATGCTCTTTGCCAATTTTGATGCATGGTCCCTGGCTACATGTGATAGATACATTTTACCCTTTTTGACAGTGCTGGTCACTGTGGCTAAAAAGATCATCTTAAACTCTTGGATATCAAAAACAGCACCCACTCTTACAGAGGCTCACAACTTACTACAGAAATGTATGTATTTTGAAAGATATTGACTCGTACTGAATATTCACCTGGGATCTCATACATTTTTTGAGAAATGGAGACCTTATATTGTCACAAGACCCCCCGAGGAATATTCTCAAATCATGAAGATTTTTGACCAACCTACCATGTAGCTTTATCTTTTCCTCTGGGGATTGCTCCGGTTGGTACATATTTCTGTAGTAATAACTGCCTCCCATTGGTGTCATGACGATGAGTGCTGTTTCAAGTCTCCAGGGTCACTGTGCCAAAATTGACACATGAAGGTCTCGTCATCCATTCCCTCCACTCCCCCCCCCCCCCTCCTTTCCTACTTCTCTTTCGCTGTATTTTTCTTTGATGTATTTAGGATACTATAGTTGTATTGTGCATGATGCTCTCTCTAGTTTACTGAAATATGCCGCAAGGTATACCAATGCAATAGATTGTCTACAGTAGGCCATAAATGAGACAATGGTAGTCCTTTTTTGGGTAAACCGTAAAGATCTCTTTACTCAACAAACTTTTTACATTTATAGCACATTCTTTTTCATTCCTTTATGAAACGTCCCTAAAAGTGGTTACCTACTGTATACTTTGTTCTTTTGTACACTTTTATATGTTTTTATACCGTTCTCATATATATAGAAACCATTATGCTTTATTGTCTGTACCACCGTATTTCTATATACCTGTATGTTCTATTTTTGACAAAATCCAATAAAAATATGTTAAAAAAATATATATAATAATAATCTCACCTTCTGCCCAGTTCTGTAGTTTAACATATATGTTAGTGAAAAAGTCAGCATTGGGGCTTGGTGAGGCTTAAATAGCAAACATATAAAGGGAATTATGCAAAGATAATTTAATAAATATGTACCGCCTTTCAGGCTCTAACACAGTAGCCTGCATCTGATAAGAAAGTGTTCACAGGATGAAATCAAAACCACCCTATGTTTGGCCATAAAGGAAGCCGCTCCATAGTACCCAATCTAATTATCCCTAAAAGTATTAGGATTATCCGCATTCCAGTAGGTTTCTTGTAAAAATACTACATCTGGTTTAAAGTGATTAAGGTAATTAGTACCTTTTTCCACTTAATGGGAGAATTCATAATGGGAGAATTCAATCCCTCAAAATTCCATGTGATAAATCTGACAGTATTCTTAATCCTGGCGGAGTCAATATGTGATATACTTCTGCCCTAGGCCAATTTACAGAAGGTAGAATTAGCAATACTAAATCCATGCACATACCAGCGAGTGGGTAACAGGGACAAACCGACGGGCTAGAGTACCATGTCGGTATAGAAAACCAATGTATAAACAATGTAAGCAACAGTAACAGGTTAGGAATGAAAAGAAGAGGGAAAATGGATGGCAGGCTATAGCAGGTCACGTTTTGGCAAGGAAAGAAACACAATTAATACTATAGTAGAAGAGGGTAATGTTAAATATATCGTAACATACGAGAAAACATTTGCAGCATTGTGACACCACAACACAGCAATGTAAATATCACATAAAATCTGAACCTGAGTCAAGTAGAGGATGATAAATCCGAAAAAGTCTCTACTGATCAATCAGCATCATCCATTTTTGATGCGGACTGCGTGGCAAGGGAATACACAAATTGTTTTGCTGCTTGATGGGTGTCGAAAAAATTAGTAGTATTTTCCAGTGTGTGAAACCCAGAGTTTGCCCAGGTATAGCAAAGCGAAGCGATGACCCAGATCTAAAAGACATGTACACATAGAGAAATAATTATATATACAGTTGTGCTCATAAGTTTACATACCCTAGCAGAATTTGTGATTTTCTGGCCATTTGTCAGAGAATATGAATGAGAACTCACAAACTTTTCTTTCACTCATGGTTAGTGGTTGGGTGAAGCCATTTATTGTCAAACAACTGTGTTTACTCTTTTTAAATCATAATGACAACAGAAACTACCCAAATTACCCTGATCAAAAGTTTACATACCCTGGAGATTTTGGCCTGATAACATGCACACAAGTTGACACAAACGGGTTTGAATGGCTACTAAAGGTAACCATCCTCACCTGTGATCTGTTTGCTTGTAATCAGTGTGTGTGTATAAAAGGTCAGTGAGTTTCTGGACTCCTGAAAGACCCTTGCATCTTTCATCCAGTGCTGCACTGACATGTCTGGATTCTGAGTCATGGGGAAAGCAAAAGAATTGTCAAAGGATCTGCGAGAAGAGGTAATTAAACTGTATAAAACAGGAAAGGGATATAAAAAGATATCCAAGCAATTGAGAATGCCAATCAGCAGTTTTCAAACTCTAATTAAGAAGTGGAAAATGAGGGATTCTGTGGAAACCAAATCACGGTCAGGTAGACCAATAAAAATTTCAGCCACAACTGCCAGGAAAATTGTTCGGGATGCAAAGAAAAATCCACAAATAACTTCAGCTGAAATACAGGACTCCCTGAAAAAAAGTGGTGTGGTTGTTTCTTTTTGCCAAGAAGAATGGGCAGCTTTACCATCTGAGAAAATAAAGAGCCTCATCCACAACTACCACAAAAGACTTCAAGCTGTCATTGATGTTAAAAGGGGCAATACACGGTATTAAGAACTGGGGTATGTAAACTTTTGATCAGGGTCATTTGGGTAGTTTCTGTTGTCATTATGATTTAAAAAGAGTAAACACAGTTGTTTGACAATAAATGGCTTCACCCAACCACTAACCATGAGTGAAAGAAAAGTTTGTGAGTTATCATTCATATGCTCTGACAAATGGCCAGAAAATCACAAATTCTGCTAGGGTATGTAAACTTATGAGCACAACTATATATAGATATATATATTTTTAAAAGAAGTTCTGAAATAGTAGCAGCTTCTTTGCATCATATTGTAAATCTGAATGTTTTCTAAAGGTGTCCATGAGCCAAACTTTCTCCATGTAATTTAGATTTCTCATGATGACCGAGCAATTGTGATCTCTTTGGGCCTGACGGTCAGGCCAATACGATGAACACTTTCTAATAACATTGACCCAGTAGCAGAAACACAACTAAGCTCATGAGGGAGTCACGTAGAGACCGATTGCCTAAGATCTTGGGATTTAACAGACACGAGAGGGATATTCAATTTGAAAAGTCGGTTTGGTGTCTGTTTTTTCCTAGGAATAAACAGACACCCAACTGACTTTTCAAACAATTGAATACCCCCCAGGAAGTCCCAATAAACTGGACATTATTCCGCTTGTTTCTAGATCCTCCAATTTATCCTGCATAGAGGTAACAGCTTTCAAAGGGCCCATACATCTGCAATCGCAGTTTATTGTTTAATTGATCCTGAGCTTTTTCCCTAGATTTAAGAGAAATACAACAGCAATCAATTGGGACAATCTGACATTTTGCACATGATTGTGTTACTAAATCTGCAATGTATGGGGTTCACAGATCGCAGATTTTGGCCACAAATGAAATGGGGTGTTTTTCAACATGTTTACATTTTTTACATATGACTTGTAAAATGACAATCGATTGGGGTGATGTATGGGCACTATCAAGATTTCAAGATGCAATAGAAATCTGCAGATCACAGAGACAAATCTGTTCATTTTCAGTTAAACAGATTTGCCAATCTTCAAAGACTTATCAGTTTACTAGAAATGGTCTGCAGATCTGCTGATTGTTACCAATGCACTAGCAAGCTACATGCTGAAAACCTTGATTTAACAATCCAATTGATTTGTGGATGAAATCTACGATCTGTGAACCCCGTACATTGCAGATTTATTGACATAAGGCCTAATTCAATGTTGATTGCAAAAAGGAGAATTATGGTAGACTTACCATTGTTAACTCTCTTTCTGTGAGGTACATTAGGTTCCACAGGGAAACATCGGGTGTAGAGTGGGATCTTGATCCAGAGGCACCAACAGGCTAAAGCTTTAGGCTGTCCAAGGATGCAATGGGGCCTCCTCTATAACCGTTCCTTAAGGCACTGAGAGCTCAGTTTCGTTAACCAGTCAAATGCAGGAGCAGGCAAGAGAGAAGGCAGATGTTAGTCACATAGAACCACATTCTCACAACAGGAGAAGGTACCAGCGGCTAATGCCATACAAACCTATAGAAGCAAGGCGCGTCAGGGTGGGTGCACTGTGGAACCTAATGTACCTCGCAGAAAGAGAGTTAACAATGGTAAGTCTACCATAACTCTCCTTTTCTTCAGCAGGTTACATTGGTTTCCACAGGGAAATATCGGGTGATGTCCTAAAGCAGTTCCTCAAGGGAGGGGACGCGCCTTAGCAGATGTGAGAATCCGACGTCCAAAGGAAGCATCCTGGGAGGCAAAAGTATCAAAGGCATAGAACCTAAGAAATGTGTTCACTGAGGACCACGTAGCCACCTTGCACAATTGTTCTGGGGACACACCACGGCGGGCCGCCCAAGAAGGTCCAACAGACCAAGTAGAATGGGCTTTAATAGCAGCAGAAGCTGGAAGACCAGCCGGCGCATAAGCTTGTGCAATCACCATTCTAATTCATCTGGACAAGGTTTGCTTATTCGCAGGCCAGCCACGTTTGTGGAAACCTAATAGTACAAAAAAGGGTATCTGACCTCCTGATAGAGGCAGTCCTCTCCACATAGATATGGGGAGCCCTCACCACATCCAAAGAACGCTCTTTAGGAGACAAGTCTGAAGAGACAAAGGCAGGAACAATCTCTTGGTTAAGGTGAAAAGATGAAACCACCTTAGGTAGATACCCAGGTCGAGTTTGTAGAACAGCCCTGTCATAGTGAAAAATCAGAAAGGGCGGCTGACAGGACAAAGTTCCTAAGTCCGACACGCGTCTTGCAGAAGCAATAGCCAGCAAGAACAGGACCTTGGCCGTGAGCCATTTAAGGTCCACTGATTCAAGAGGTTCAAATGGAGACTCTTGCAGGTCTTGTAGCACAACAGACAGATCCCATGGAGCCACTGGAGGGACAGAGGGAGGCTGAATCCATAGGACACTCTGAGTGAAAGTATGAACGTCAGGAATAGACGCAATTTTTCTCTAAAAACCATACCGACAAGGCAGATATGTGAACCTTGAGGGAGGCCAGATGAAGACCCAAGTCAAGGCCTCATTGCAGAAAAGCCAAAATTCTGGAAGTTCTGTACCTATAAGCATCATAGCTCTTATCAGCACACCAGGTGAAGTAAGAATTCCAAACCCTCTAATAAATCCGGGCAGAGGCCGGCTAATGGGCTCTCAGCATAGTGTGAATAACCACCTCCAAAACACCTTTGGCCCTCAGGAGTGATGCTTCAAGAGCCATGCCATCACAGCCAGTCTGGACAGCTCTCGGTAGACACAAGGGCCCTGTACGAGGAGGTCTGGCTGCTGAATAGGTAGAAGGGGGAGTCCTGTCGACAGACCCTGCAGAGAACCAATGCCGTCTGGGCCATGCTGGAGCGATCAGAAGTAGCGCTCCACCTTCTTGTTTGAACTTCCGTAGGACCCTGGGCAGGAGTGACATTGGAGGGAACACGTAGCGCAGTCAAAAAGTTCCATGGAATTGCCAGTGCATCCACGAACACTGTCTGAGGATCCCTGGTCTGATATCCGAAGACCGGAATCTTGTAATTGTGTTGAGACGCCATCAGGTCTACATCTGGTAGGCCCCACCTGTCCACTAGGAGGTGAAAGACTTCTGGATGAAGACTCCACTCACTGGCGTGTAAGTCCTGTCGACTGAGGAAGTCGATTCCCAGTTTAGGATGCCCGGAATGAACACTGACGATATTGCTGGCAGATGGCGTTACACCCAATGAAGGATTTTTTTTACACTTCCATCATTGCCATGCGGCTTCGAGTGCCGCCTTGATGGTTTATGTATGCCACCATGGTGGTGTTGTCTGACCATACTTGAACAGGCCTGTTCTGTACCAGAGGCAGGGCGAGAGATAACGCATTGAACACTGCCCTCAGCTCCAGAATGTTTATCGGAAGGAGTGATTCCTCCTTGGTCCAGCTACCCTGTAAAGAGTGTTGCTCCAACACTGCACCCCAACCCCTGAGACTGGCGTCCGTTGTAAGCAGGACCCAGTCGGGGATCCAGAAGGGACGGCCCCTGCTTAACTGCTTGTCCTGGAGCCATCAGGGCAGAGACAGATGAACCTCTGGAGTCAAAGTGATCATCTGAGATCTGATCTCTGAGCTAGGCCGTCCCACTTGGAAAGAATTAACCTCTGTAGAGGGCGGGAATGAAATTGAGTGTGCTCTACCATGTCGAAAGCCAACACCACCAGGCCAAGTACTTGTGTCGCTGAGTGTATCAACACTCTGGGGCGACAAAGGAAGCATCTTATCCTGTCCTGGAAACAGAAACAGTTTCTGCCTGTGCATGTCCAGGAGTGCCCTAGGTGCACCATACTCTGAGCAGGGACCAGCAAAGACTTCTTCCAATTGATGAGCCACCCGTGTGCTTGCAGGAAGTTTACCGTCAGTTGCAAATGACTGATGAGGACATTGTGGGAATTCGTCAGAATTAGCAGGTCGTCCAGACATGGCATGACTCCCTGTCGACAGAGATGGGCTGTCAGCATGGCCATGACCTTGGTGAAGATCCAGGGAGCCGTAGCCTGTCCAAATGGCAGAGCCTGGAATTGATAGTGGAGGTTGCCAATAGCAAACCGCAGAAACTGCTGATGTGACATGGCAATAGGAATATGCAGGTATGCATCCCGTATATCCAGGGATACCATATAATCTCCGGGTTCCATAGCCAGTACAATGGAGCACAGTGTTTCCATACGAAACTTGGACACTCTCACAAACTTGTTTAGAGATTTGAGGTTGAGTATAGGCAGGAAGGACCCATTTGCTTTCGGGACTAGAAACAGAGTCGAGTAATAACCTCTGTCTCTCTGGGACAGAGGTACTGGCACAACCACTCCTGTACTCAGGAGAGAACTGACAATTGTTTGCAATGCTTGCGCCTTTAACGGATCCAAAGGGAGAACTGTGGTGCAAAACTGGCGAGGGGGACATCTCTTGAAAGAGACTGCATACTAGTGAGAGACAACTTCCAGTACCCGTGCATCTGAAGTGGTCTTTAACCAGACCTGGGTGAACTGTAGAAGTCGGCCTCCCACCCTGGGGTCCTCCAGGGGGAGGCCCGTCCCATCATGTGGCAGGCTTGTCTTGTATAGAAGCAGGCTGACGGGCTGCCCAGGACTGTTTAGTCTTGGGCTTAGTGGTTTGGGAGCATGAGATTGTCTTGGGTATGCCTAACCTTTTGCTTGCCCTTGAGGCCAAAAGGAAAGAAAGGTGGTACTTTTCGCCTTCTGTGCAGAAGGATTAGTATTAAGGGGAAAAGCAGTCTTAAGTATTAAGGCGAAAAGGTTAGGCACCCCCGGGGGGGGGGTTAGGGTTGGGGGGGGGGGGCTGTCGGGATTCTCAAGGGTATCCCGACCTCTGGAATAACAAACCCAACCCCTTAAGAGATGTCAGACATATCTCCTGTGTTCAGCTATGTAATGCTGAATAACACAGTCCCCATTTTTTCCGGTGGGGGCTTTGGTCTATTCTAATTTTTCCCAAAAAGATTTTTCATAGACTGATCTCACAAAAGCTACTGCCATCGTGTGTGTGTGTGTGTGTGTGTGTGTGTGTGTGTGTGTGTGTGTGTGTGTGTGTGTGTTTTCAAGGGCCATAAAAGAGAGGTTTGCTAGACTAAACAACAGAAAAACAGGGCTACATCAATCACCTCCCCCCCCCCCCATAAGACTATGATGTAATCATTATATCCAATGATATAGGAAATGCTCCTGCTCACGAAGGGATTAAGAGCATCTTACAATTAGTGTGTTGAGCACATGGAGCCTGATATAGGGGGTAATTCCAAGTTGATCGCAGCAGGAATTTTTTTAGCAGTTGGGCAAAACCATGTGCACTGCAGGGGAGGTAGATATAACATGTGCAGAGAGAGTTAGATTTGGGTGGGTTATATTGTTTCTGTGCAGGGTAAATACTGGCTGCTTTATTTTTACACTGCAAATTAGATTGCAGATTGAACACACCACACCCAAATCTAACTCTCTCTGCACATGTTACATCTGCCTCCCCTGCAGTGCACATGGTTTTGCCCAATTGCTAACAGAATTCCTGCTGCGATCAACTTGGAATTACCCCCATAGAGTAGGTCACACAATTTTGTGGCACTTAGCCTATGAATATGTAAAATTATGGGCACAAAATTGTGGGTGTAACATTTGTTGCAATCTTGCAGGTACATGTAGCTGCAAATACTGTGTAAGTGTGCAGCTGCAGGGAGGATGGCGCTCGGGATCCCGGCATCAGAATGCCGGCGGGGGGGGGGGACTCGGTGGCTCGCTGGCTCGCTGCGCTCGCCACAGGTTCTATTCCCACTCTGTGGATTCATGGACACCCATGGGTGGGAGTAGTCACTGCGGGTCGGCATTCTGTATGCCGACATTTTGATCACTCAGGATTCCGGCGGCGGCAGCATGGTGACTGCCTGGATCCCGAGAGGTGGTCACACATCCCATGAGGATATGCCAGTTATCATTTTCATCTTGAGGGTAGTACCTACAGTTTCATTTATTTGAGTAAGGAATAAACAAATTAATTTTCTAAAAAGTTGCTTACATTTTTATTTTATTTTTTGCAATTTGATTATGATCTTTATCAGGATTGTCTGCCTGCGGTGAATCTTCATATACATCATCACTTACCTGTGCATACCCCTACTGTCATTAACCTGAACTTCCATCCACATCGCCAGGTCAAGGCCCATATGTTTAACTTAAAATTATAGTAATCACCTGATTGGGGCGGCGCTTAGAAAACAGGGGCTTGGCGGCGCGAACAGGGGGCATTCTGCCTGCATTTTTGGGGCAGCTGCGTGACGTCATACGCAGCCACTCCGAACTAAGAAATGGCGGCGGGTCTTCTGCCGTCGCAGCCAGGCTGTGTCAGCAGGAGGCATCCACAATTTCAGCAATCATGCTGTAATTGTGGTGTGATCGCAATTTCAGCGTGAGCACAGTGGGTGTGCGGTGGGTTGCGTGCTGGCCGGCCTTGCCCTTCGATGGGCGGCCCCCAGCATGTGATTCAAAGGATTGCAAATTCTGCTGAAAAGCTGAGTTTACAATCCTCACTGAAGAACCCTCAATGTCATTTGATCGTATAACCACGGCATATTGTGGAGATGTAAGCCGTGGAGAGAGATAAAGTACCAGTCAGCCAGCTCCTAACTACCATGTTACAGGTTGTGTTTGAAAAATGACAGCTAGGAGCTGATTGGTTGGCAGTTTATCTCTTTCCACTTTATCACTCTCCAAGGCTTATTACATATGCCCCATTGTCTCATAACCCCTTCATATTTACTTATGTTTATATTTAGCCTGCATTTAATAATACATGTACATTAATAGTGGTACCATTGCAGCTTTTCCTGTCTTACCCAGCCATCTTCACATGCCAACAGTCACATTAAGGAACAGGTCCAAACTGTGCTGTGGGGCCACAATTTGTAAGTGACTGTCAGAAATGAGAGAGCTTCAACAGAGTACTTAAAAATAATAAAACAATCTTATTAAATATGTGTACGGCTACAAGTGTACAGCATATGAAAAAACATGTTCCTTTGACCAACAAGATGTTAATTTTTTTCTGAGCTTTGTAGATACAATGCAAAAGTTTTCCAGCCATTCCTTTTAAATCAAAGTGACGAACAAATACAATTTGTCACTATTTTTATTTTAAGCTGCAATGTTAAACTGTTACAAGATAAATATTTATTTGTATTCAATATCACAGGTCTATATGACATTAAGGGATATTTTCCAACAAATGTAATAGTACTGTATGCTATAGCAACCAATCAGGCAATTGCTGTCATTGTCTAAATGTCAGAAATGATAGCTGGACTCTGATTGGCTGCTACCTGTTATTGCACAGTTGTACTCTGCATTGTACAGAAATGTGACATTTTAATAGCATTATGTTGTGTTCTAGAACCATGAGTATAGACGAGGACTCCAAGTGGCTGGACTGGGTAACCAAGCAGTTTGAAAGTATTGCTGGAGAAGACAAAGAAATTGATCTAGATGAATTCAAGACAGCACTGAAAGTCAAAGAGGTTGAGCTGAACTTGTTATTTTTGAACTGAGAAATTATTCTTGAAAAAGAGCCTAGATCAGTGTATAGAGTGGAGAAGTGGAGAAGTGGAGAAGTGGAGAAGTTGCCCATGCTCAACTTCTCCTCCTGTCCATATCGCCACTTTTTGATGCTGCTTGATGCATCTCCCAGCATGAAGAGAATAGGATCCATCCAGAGACATAATAGTGGCACAGATATTCATTATAATGCAGCCCATTCATTACCTCACTGGGAACAAGGGCACAGTTCACTGTTTCCTAGAGAATTCATAAATTGTTCTCATGTAAATTTGAGTAAATGTTCTCCTCTGTGTGTATGATACATCATGTGCCTTTTTAATGTATATATCAGTTTAATCACAGATGGTTAGGGGGCTGCAACAACATGCCTACATGTCAATCTCAATATAATCCATACTGACCTACATCCCTGGAATGTCCATGAGGACCTACATCCCTGGAATGCTCTTGAGACTCCAGAACTTCAGGAAGCAGACAATCATCCTGGATCTCACCCACTTCTACAGTGAAGTAGGCAGGATGGAGCCATGATGCCGCGATTAGTTTGAATCATGTCATCACTGCTCTAGCCTCACTCTGCGTATTACCAAGATCGGTGACATTATGCTGTAGAAGGGCACTTAATGATGCAACTCACAGCACCACCTCCCACACACCTTCCAAATGTATTTGTACAACGCTTACATAAGGCTGGGACCTTATTTTGTATGTACCTGTACTTGCTGACTGGAGGAGAGGTTACATTATTGGTAAAACACAATGTTTATATATTTATATATAGATGTTGAGGTTTTAGACCATAAAGCTTGTAAGTAATATAGGTTACACATCAACAGTAGCCTAAGGAAACAAATCCAGTCTGGCCATCAGTCACTTTTTACAACCTATACACAAATTGCAAGATTTTGGCAGAACCTGTAAGTGGCACTAAATGTTAGTGTAAGAGTAGTAAGTCTCCATTGCCTTGTATCATATCTTAAGTTAAGGTGAGATATTTATCATCAAATATTTATGAAATATTGCCCAAAAACAGCCATTTTGGGGGGCACTCACAAATATTAAGGATCCCCCAGTTGTGTTATGAAGGAATCGCAGTAGATATCTCCGATATCTGCCGCAGCCCTCTATTTTTGCCCGCAAATGCGCCCTATAGGTTTCCAGATTTACAACACCCTTTACAGATAGCATTACCCTGGGGATGCACATCGAAACAAGATGGTTTGAAACCATCAATGTTTTTGATTTGATGTCAGTGTTTTTACCATTTCATGGCAGCATTCATATGTTTGCTGCCATCGAATGTTGATGATGCACAAGCAACGAATATATATATCTTGTTTACAAAGTGCCGGGACTGAGCTTAGCTCCGCCTCCAACGCTTCTGCAGAGCTCTGCCCCCGGGCTCTCATTAGCACACAGCCTACTGAAATGTGATGCAGGGGTAACCAATGGTTTCCTTGCAGATGGTTTCACACCACCGAGGTTACCCACTGATGGCCATCCTTAGTTATCGTTAATATAAATTTGTTTACTTTAAAATAATTTGTTAGTTTACTTGAAACATGTCTAAAACACTTTATTATTTAGCTTTGAATATATTTCAAAGTGTGTTTCTCCTTCAGGGTCCACAGGTTATCCACAGGATAACATTGGGATATGGATGTAGCGACAGCGGATTGGCACCAACGATCAAAGCTTTTGGCCTCCAGAATGCACTTGGCCAGTCCCCTATATCCCCGCCCCCTGGCTCAGGCAAACCAGTTTTTGTTCGGTGCGGCAGGAGCCAGATACCATGGTCAATGTGCTACTGGTTTTTAGAAGCCATAAGCTTTTTATTATTTTATTTTTATAGTCTTACTTTTTTCCGAGCGATCTTTCTAATAGCGTCTTATACGTAACTTAGAAAGAGTTGCTCCAACAACTCTCCGCTGGGTCGCGACAACGCTTACCCACATACCCACATGTACAGTGCTGTTTCGGCGGGCATCTGTGTAGTATGTACTAGCAAGTCCAGCAGATGTTACCAGGCTGTGGTTGGAGCACAGGGAGAAGGCAAGGCAACGGTTCCACTTAGCAGGGGAAACGTGAGACACAGCCACACTGTTTTGGGATGGAGACTACCGAACAGTCGCTGACCCCAGAGATCATAGGCTCCAGGGGAAGTATGAGGCCGCGATCCCTGGGGTTGATGTCAGCAGGGGAGGGGAGACACTCCCCTGGTCGCCCCTCCCCCCCGGTTCATGACCAGTTTCCTCCGAGTTTCCCGCCATGAACTGTTTTCTTGCTTCCGTCTGAGATGCTGTGTATCTAAAGGACCCTGTCGCAGCTTAGGCGGCTGTGTGACTGGCGCTTTGGTGTTCTCTTGGGCGTCAGTGTTCACTGTAGGTTCACGGGGCGGTTGTGTACACTATAAGCATCTGGATCCACTCAGCATTCACTAACGTATTGATCGATCCTGGAAGCAGGGTGAAGTCTCCCTGTATCCCAATCTCCTGAGCCAGGTGATACAGAACTAAGTCTCTATCTACCAATGAGTACGAATAGTTGGATAAGTGCCTGATCCATTTGAGTCTGTAAACTATTGCTGCTGTTTCTTTCGCTGGAGCAACTGAATATGGTTAAAGTCCTATATAAGGTAATGCAGTAATATGTTTCTCCTACATACTTGAAATGTATCTGTAGTTGAATATGTGCTCATATTGCTTATTATGCTAATGTATAACCTGTGACTGATTGCTAGTGTGATTACTAACTTTACTATTTCTGTCAGTTTTTCTGTGTTTTCCGGTCCTCAATGCTGGTGCAAAACAGGAAGGGATCGGATTGTATGTCACTTTAACAAGTTAAAGTTATTTCAGTCACAAACTGTGTAGTTAACACTGTACAAGTGTGTGATTTATTTATCATGTCTAAGAGAGGCAAGGGTGAAGAGGATACATTCTCCACAACAGCATCAACACTAATTTTGTGTGTGTCTAGCAAAGTTGGGTTAACCTGTCAGGATCTGGTACAAAATGGATTATGGGGCAAATTCAGACCTGATCACTAGGCTGCATTTTCGTACAGCGGGCAATCGGGTCTAAACTGCGCATGCCTATGCACCACAATGCGCAATGTGCAGGCACGATGCACAGGTAAAAAGCGGATCGCCGCTCAGCGATGGGTATGTGCAAAGGATCCGTTTGAACGGGCATTCACAAGGAGATTGACAGGAAGAAGGCATTTGTGGGTGTCAACTGACCATTTTCTGGGAGTGTTTGGAAAAACGCATGCGTGTCCAAGCATTTGCAGGGAGTGTTCCTGGCGTCAATTCCGGCCCCGGACAGGCTGAAGTAAGTCCTGGGCTACTCAGAGACTGCACAAAATCTGTTTGTACAGCTCTGCTACACATGCGTTCGCATACTTGCAAAGCAAAAATACACTCCCGTATGGGCGGCGACTAAGCAAATGCAAAAAAAAACCTAGCAAGCGAACAGGTCTGAATTAGTCCCAATGTGCAAATTGTTTTAGCTCTCACCAAAGCCTCCTAAATAATCCCAGACAGGCACAGGTCCAGGTTGAACCCCCATGGGCTACCTTTGCACAGACATTATCCAATATAGCTGATCGGATAATGCCAGCTCTGAAACCAGGGATATGTTGCCCTATTAACCTTTACATGCAATATTCTTCCTGGGGGTTGTCACATCCAGCCTAGGAATCTGCAGCCTCTCAACAGAATCAGGTGGAAGGGCCTGTGCTAAGTAAATCCCATAGACATGAAACAACATCTTCACAGTCTACACATGTTTCAGATGGGGACTTGTTGGAGGATGAGAACTCATCACACTCCGGATCTGCATGCAGAGATGAGGATGAAGGGCTCAGCTCAGTGGACATACCTGAGCTAATTAATGCTATGAAAGCCATTCTATCTTTAGAGGAAGCAGCAGAGCTTTTGTTAAAATCTAAGGCACTTGTGTTTAAACATTTCAAACGAGTTAAGACTATGGGCCTAATTCAGACCTGATCGTAGCCCTGCAAAATTTTGCAGGCCTACAATCAGGCACACTGACATGCGTGGGGGACACCCAGCACAGGGCTAGTCCACCCCACATGTCAGGCCCGCCCCCCCACAGAAGTACAAAAGCATTGCACAGCGGCAATGCTTTTGCACTTCAGGAGTAGCTCCTGGCCAGCGCAGCTTATGTGTGGCGGCCGGGAGCTACTCGTCGCTGCCCGGATCCCAGCGGCTGCGCGTGATGTCACGCATCCACTGCAGCCCGCCCCCCGCATGGTCCGGCCACACCTACATTGACCGGACCGTGCCCACAAAACGGCAGCCAAATGCCGCCGTGCCGCCCCCTCCCACCCAGTGACCACCTCTGCCTGTCAATCAGGCAGAAGCGATCGCTAGGCAACGGCAGCCATTGGCTGTCAGCGATGTGCTGGTGCCACGCATGCACACTTCTGATCTGATCGCTGGGCTGCGATGAATGGCAGCGTGCGATCACCTGAATTTCCTGGGTCAGAGAAGCTGACTGAAATTATGCAAGAGGCTTGGGGTACACCCAGTGAGAAGTTTAGAATTCCAAAGAAATGGAATTCCCATTATCCTCTTCCAACTGGGGACTGTTTAAAAAGGGAAGTGGCTCCCAAGGTAGATATGCATGTTATTAGATTTGTGCGAAAATCTACATTACCTCTGCCTTTAACTTCATTAAATGATACCACAGATAGGAAAATAGATAGTTTTCTAAAAACTATTTTCTCCGTGTCTGGGGCAATCGTAAGACCAGCCATGGCTTCAGCCTGGATGGCAAAAGCAGTGGCAGCTTGGGCTGATGCATTGGAGGAGGATTTTTCATTGGCATCTGGAGAGCATAAATCCCATATTGCACATATCAAACAGGTGGATATTTTTATGGAAGAAACAGCCTTGGATATGGGTACAAGTGCCTCTCAGGCATCAGCTTCAGCAGTAGCAGCTCGCAGAACGGTGTGGCTATGCACATGGAAAGCTGAATCAGACTCTAAGAAGGTTCTGAAGTCTTTGTTTTTACTGGAGATATTCTTTTTGGTAAAGAATTAAACAGTATTTTGGAGTCAGAAGCAGACTCTAAGAAAGTGAAGTTTCCTTCTACATACAAATCCAAGCCTAGATTTCCTGCTTTTAGGCCCTTTCGGACTCAAGAAAAAGAAAAAAGGAAAGGGTTATGGCAAGCAGTCCCAATCTGACAAGTCTGGTAAGACTCAAAGTCTCAGAAGATAAGCCATCAGCCTGATGGTGCAGGCCTCCACCTAGGGGACCCCAGGGTGGAGGGTTACTTCTTCATTTTGCACAGATCTGGTGGCAGTCCACCTCAGATGTCTGGGTGCAAGAAGCGGTATCTCACAGTTATGCGTTTGCTCACCCTCCTCAAAGGTTTTTTTTGTACCAGCCTGTCCTCAGTGGAAACAAAGGCCAGTGCTTTGCAGGAGGCAGTTCAGAAGTTACTTCAGTCAGGAGTGATAATTCCAGTTCCTCATGCACAACGAGGACAAGGTTTTTATTCCAACCTGTTTTTAGTCCAGAAGCCAAATGGGTCATTCCCCTATACTCAATCTTGAAGTGCTGAACAAGTACATTTAGGTGCCTCGGTTTCATATGGAGACTTCCATTATTTTGGCCATGGAGGCGGAGGATTTTATGGTATCCATGGATATCCAGGATGCCTGCCTGCATGTTCCTATAGCACTGTCCCATCAGCAACATTTTCCTTTTCAGGCCCTACCATTTGGACTGGCCACAGCTCCCAGAGTATTCACCAAAATTATGGTGCTAATGGCAGCTTATCTCCGTCAGCAGGGGATAAGGATTTTTCCATACCTGAACGATTTATTAATCCTGGCAAAATCTCAGGAATTGCTTCAGTGCCATCTGCAACAGACAATACATTGTCTACAGAGATACGTTTGGCTCATAAATTGGGAAAATTCGTCCCTGTTCCATCACAACGGATGAATCACTTTGGGGCTGTGTTGGATTCAGGTCTTCAGAGAGTAATTTTACCTATGAACAAAATATCCAAGATTCAGTCAAGGATTCAGGAGCTATTGGTAATAGATTACAAATCCATCTGAAAGGAAAAAAACGACATGTTTTTATTTAGTTGTAGTTGATACTGTATATCTAGTTACTATTGCAACATTTTATCTACTGATAATTGTATCCATTACTGTTTTTATATTCAACCATATGAACTAGTATTTATTGTTATATATGTGAAAAATAAATGTGATTGAATTTTGATCCACCGGCAATTTATATATTCTTTATATTATAGTATTGATTCTATAGCGCAGCCTTTTTTTCGTTCATACCAAAAGTTATCCATTGAGACTTGTGCAGATAGGTCTCTGGGGCTGCTACAATCGAATCAATATTATTAGTATATATTTTTTAATTTATTTATATATATATATACACCACCATTCAATCGTGCCGTAGGTATTTGTATTAAGGATTCAGGAGCTGCTACACAGTCAAAGGGTATCCATTCACGCGGCAATGCATTTATTGGGATTGATGGTGTCGACATTCGACATGGTGGAGTATGCTCAGTTCCACTCAAGGCCTCTACAACGTCTGATCCTTTCCAAATGGAATGGGTTACATCAGACAATAGAAACTCAGACTATGGCTCTTCCTCTAGAAGTAAGGAGGTCATTAGCCTGGTGGCTACAGACATCCCATCTGGACAAAGGGAGACCCTTTTGGATATCAGATTGGGAAATTCTGACAATGAATGCCAGCCTTCAGGCTGGGGAGTGGTGTCAGGAAGGAGTTGCTTCCAGGGCAGTGGACCAAGGAAGAAAGTTGCCTGCCAATAAATATATTGATACTTCGAGGCATATACATGGCACTTATTCAGGCAAAGGAAAACCTTCAGGGGAAACCAGTTAAAATCTGCTCGAACAATGCAATGGCAGTAGCGTACCTCAACCATCAGGGAGGAACTCGCAGCAAAAATGCAATGAAGGCGGTAAGTCACATGTTAAGGTGGCCAGAACTTTATCCTCCAGCCTTGTCCGCAGTGTTCATTCGGGGAGTCCTAAACTGGGAAGTGGATTTTCTCAGTCGACACGTCATTCATGCAAACGAATGGGCTTTACACCCCAAGGTCTTCCAAACTCTGGTAGACAAGTGGGGTTACCGGAGATAGACCTCATGGCATCCCGTCAGAACAACAAAGTTCCCGCATACGGGTCAAGAACAAAGGATCCCAAAGTGACCTTTGTGGATGCCCTGTCAGTGAGATGGGACTTTCGTCTGGCCTATGTGTTTCCACCAATCACTCTGTTACCCAGGGTGATGAGAAATGTAAAACAAGGAAAGAGTGCCGTGATACTAATAGTTCTGGCTTGGCTCAGAAGACATTGGTACACAGATCTGCAGAGGCTATTGATGGATGCTCCATTCCTACGTCCAGATCTACTGTCACAGGGTCCTTGCTACTACAAGCACCTGGATCTACTGTCTTTGACGGCGTGGCTCTTGAGACCTCCATCCTGAAAGCAAGAGGATTCTCACAACAGGTAATTCAAACTATGCTCAGAGCTAGGAAAAATCCTCAGCTCGCATTTATCACAGAGTATGGCGAGTCTATATTCAATGGTGTAGTGACCGAAAATTTGACCATAGGTTTTCAGGGTTTCCAGAGTCCTAGCATTCCTTCAGGCAAGAATGGACAAGGGTCTATGGGTGGCTTCCCTGAGAGTACAGGTGTCAGCATTGACTGTATGGTTCCAAAAGAAAATTGCTAACCTGCAGGATGTTCGCATTTTTTTCTAGGGAATGCTTCACATCCAACCAACCTTTTGTTCCTCCTACAGTGCCTTGGGTCTTAAGTTTAGTCCTAAAAGCGCTTCAGGTTGCTCCATTTGAACCACTAAAGCAAGTGGATCTTAAATGGCTGACAGCTAAAGTTCTCTTTCTACTGGCTATTGCTTCAGCTAGAAGAGTTTCAGATTTAGGGGCTCTGTTATGTCGCCCTCCTTTTCTGATTTTTCTTCAAGATAGAGCAGTTCTCAGAACCAAATCTGGTTATCTTCCTAAGGTGGTATCTAAATTCCACCTTAACGAAGAAATTGTTGTCCTGGGCTTCAAAGGTCCGGACCTTTCTAGGGGAGGTGCATCGTTG
Organism: Pseudophryne corroboree; assembly: GCF_028390025.1. Taxonomy (NCBI): domain Eukaryota; kingdom Metazoa; phylum Chordata; class Amphibia; order Anura; family Myobatrachidae; genus Pseudophryne; species Pseudophryne corroboree. The sequence continues at coordinate 191,558,619 of NC_086449.1, read as the reverse complement.
GACGTAGTGCATGCGTTAAGGATCTACGTGGATCGGACCAGAGCCATCAGAAAGACAGACACTCTCTTCATTCTCTACGGATTTCACAAGAGAGGATGGCCTGCTGATAAGCAGGCACTGGCGAGGTGGCTTCGGATGATGATTTCTGAAGCATATTCTCTAGCTGATCTCCCTATTCTGGTTAATGTCTCTACTCACTCTATTTGTAAGGTAGGTCCGTCATGGGCAGCGCAACGTGGTGCTTAAGCTGAACAGATAAGGCAGCCACATGGTCTTCCATTTACACATTCATTAAACATTATGCCTTTGATACCTTTGCCTCTCAGGATGCTGAATTCGGGCGAATTCTGTCCAATCAGGAGCGTCCCCACCACTAAATTTGCTTTGGGACATCCCAATGTTATCCTGCAGGAGAAATAATCGTTATGGTAGACTTACCGTTGATAACTCTATTTCTCTGAAGTCCACAGGATCCACAGGGATCCCACCCTGACGCACCTGATTTGAGGATCCTTTCACATACTAACCTCTTCCTTCTTGGATGGAAGGGTGTGATTGTGTGTTCTTCTCGCCTGATTAGGGTTTTCTATGATGCTCCTGCCTTGAGCTTTGGAAAACAACTGATTTGACTGAGCCAGGAGGCATGGATATAGGGGACTTACACGGTGCATTCTGGGAGGCCGAAAGCTTTGATCGTTGGTGTCAATCCGCTGTCACTACATCCATATCCCAATGTTATCCTGTGGACTTCGGAGAAATAGAGTTATCAACGGTAAGTCTACCATATCGATTATTTTGCATGCATAATGCTGCATAGTGCATGCAGTATGTACATGAAGTGATGCATACATTTTGCTTTTTCTAAACAAATCACAGGAACTTCTTCAAAAAAATATACAAGATTTCCATAAAATTTAAAATGCAAAAGAAATAAGCCTGTACATCAGGACCTGATTATGAGTTGGGAGAAAAGCAAAAAAGAGCAATTATTATTATTACATTTTATTTATAGGGCGCCACAAGTGTTTCGCAGCGCCGTACAAAGGACAATACAGGGAGACAAAACTTAGCATAACAGTAAATAAATAAAATAAATGTAGTGCAGGTAACAAAGAGCACCACAATTCTCAAAACATAATATAGGTTAGATGTAAGTAGCGAGGGAGTAATCACTGTACCACTTGGGGCTGGCGGCCATAGATAGAGAGGAGCCTTTACCAGTAGGAGAAAAAGCAGGTAAAGATGGTCGCTGAGTGAAATGTGTCGAGAAGAGGGCTTAGACAACAAGAGGAAAGAGGGCCCTGCTCTGAAGAGCTAACAATCTAGTGGGGAGGGGCGACAGACAGATGACATGGGGTGCAAGCAAGCAGGAGGAAGCCTGAAGGCGGTATGCAAGCCAAGCAGAGATGTTCAAGGCATGGGGCAGGGGGATGGAGGAGCAGCCTAAGGACTAGGTTATGCATTGGAGGGGTACGCTTTGATAAATAGGTGGGTTTTCAGTGCCCGTTTGAAGCTTTGCAAGGTCGGGGAGAGTCTAATGGAGCGGGGGAGTGCGTTCCACTGAAGGGGTGCAGCACGGGCAAAATCCTGAACTCGTGCATGGGAAGCAATGACCAAGGCAGAGGAGAGGCAACGGTCATCAGCCGACCGTAGTGGGTGGGAGGGCGTATGAAGGGAGAGGAGGTTGGAGATGTAGGGAGCAGTGGAATTAGAGATGGCCTTGTATGTGAGGGTGAAGAGTTTGAAGAGGATTCTGTAGGGGAATGGGAGCCAGTGTAGATTTTGTCAACGGGGAATGGCGGAAGTGGAGCGGCGGGAAAGAAAGATGAGCCTAGCTGCGGAGTTGAGGACAGATTGGAGGGGAGCGAGGTGGGAGCAAGTGAGGCCAGTGAGAACATTGCAGTAGTCGAGTCGTGAGATGACCAGTGAGTGGATGATAAGTTTAGTTGCACTCTGGGAGAGAAATGGCCTGATGCGAGCAATGTTGCGTAGCTGGAACCGACAAGATTGTGCCAGAGCTTGGATGTAGGGTTCAAAGGAGAGGGAAGAGTCAAGAGTGGCGCCCAGGCAGCGGAGTTGAGGAACAGGGGAGATGATAGTGTTGTCAACAGTGATAGAGATATTTGTAGGGGGTGTTGCTCTGGCCGGGGGAAAGATAATGAGTTCAGTTTAGTCCATGTTGAGCTTCAGAAAGTGCTCAGACATCCAGGAGGAGATGGCAGAGAGGCAGCTGGAGACCTGAGAGAGGATAGAGGGGCACAGATCAGGAGAGGAGAGGTAGAGTTGTGTGTCATCGGCATAGAGGTGGTATTGAAGGCCAAAGGAGTTAATGAGCGCACCCAGGGAAGAGGTGTACAGGGAGAACAGAAGGGGGCCTAGGACAGAACCCTGAGGGACACCAACAGGAAGGATGGAAGGGTGTGAGGTCGTCCCGGTGGCAGACACAGCGAAGGAGCGATTAGTGAGGTATGAGGTAAACCAGTCAAGGATGGTGCTAGAGAGGCCAACGTTTTGGAGTGTTCGGAGGAGGAGAGGGTGATCCACGGTGTCAAAGGCAGCAGAGAGGTCCAGAAGGATGAGCAAAGAGAAGTGGCCAATGGATTTGGCAGAAAGCAGGTTATTGGTTTCACCAGGGCAGTCTCGGTGGAGTGGAGTGGGCGAAAGCCAGATTGTAGTGGATCAAGGATGGGCTGGTCAGAGAGGTAGCTTGTGAGATGGCTGTAGACCAGTCATTTAAGTAGTTTGGAGGCGAAAGGGAGAAGAGAGATGGGGCGGTAGCTAGTGAGTGATGAAGGGTCGAGGTTGTTGTTTTTTGAGAATAGGGGACACCAGAGCATGTTTGAATGGTGAGGGAAAGATGCCAGTAGAGAGCGATAGGTTAAAGAGGTGAGCAAGGTGGGAGCAGGCAGTGGGGGGAGGGAGCGGAGAAGACGGGTGGGGAGGGCGTCCAAGGGGCAGGTTGAGGGGGGAGGATAAGATGAGGGAGTGAACTTCCTTGTCTGAGGTGGGACGGAAGCAGGACAGGTGGGATAGATGGAGGGGAGGGATGGTGGGGGCAGGGGGCAGTAGAGGGGTGACGGGAGGAGATGTAATTTTGAATATTCTCAATTTTGAAGATGTGGAAGGAGGCAATGTCAGTGGCAGTGAGGGCGGAGGGGAGGGAAGGAGAGTGTTGAAAGTTTCAAAGAGTCGGCGTGGACTGGAGGACTGAGAAGAGATGAGTGCTCGGAAAAAGGATTGCTTGGCGAGAGAAAGAGCAGAGCTATAGGAGGAGAGGATAAACTTGAAATGGAGGAAGTCCGCCAGAGAGTGGGATCTCCTCCAGGAGCATTCTGCAGAGCGTGAACATTTTTGTAGGAGTCGTGTAAGTTTGGTGTGCCAGGGTTGGGGTTTGGAGCGGCGGAGGGGGACAGAGGAGAGGGGGGCCACAGAGTCGAGAGCAGTGGTAAGGGAAGAGTTATAGAAGGAGGCTGCCTGGTTGGGACAAGTCATAGTGGAAAGAGGAGAGAGGAAGGTCTCAAGGGAGGACAGGATAGCGGGGTTGAGAGACCCGAGATTGTGTCTGGTGATAGTGGGTCTGGGCGTGGAGTGGAGAGGGGAAGATGAGAGGTTGAAAGAAAGCAGATGGTAGTCAGAGAAAGGGAAGGAAGAGTTAGAGAAATCAGAGAGATCACATCGGCGGGTGAAGACAAGGTCGAGGGAGTGGCTGAGATTGTGAGTAGGGGTGGAGGACCATTGAGAAAGTCCAAAGGAGGTGGAAAGGGCAAGAAGATTAGAGGAAGCTGCATTAGTGATGTCAATAGGGATGTTAAAGTCACCGAGGATGATAGAGGGGAGGTCGGAGGAGAGAAAGTGGGGAAGCCAGGCAGCAAAGTTGCCAAGGAAAGGTGAAGAGGTGAACAGCGGCCAGGGGGGCGGTAGATCACTGCCACATGAAGGTGAATGGGATAGTGTGGACCTCAAAGGTGGAGAAGGTGAGGGAGGGCTCAGGTGGGATGACACGAAAGGTGCAGTTAGGGGAGAGAAGTATGCCCACGCCTCCACCCTGGCGGCCATCAGGTCTGACCGTGTGGGTGAAGGAGAGGCCTCCGCAGGAGAGGGCAGCAGGGGAGGTGGTGTCAGAGGAGGAGAGCCAGGTTTCAGTGATGGCAAGAAGGTTAAAAGAGTGGGAGATGAAGAGGTTGTGGATAGTTGGCAACTTGTTGCAGATTGTTCTAGCATTCCAGTGTGCACAGGAGAAGGGAAGGGAGGGGACAGGGGAGATGGGGATCAGGTTGGCTGGGTTCTGAGTGCGTGTGGGTAGTCTGGAAATTTAGGTGGGGGGTGACCTAGCAGTGAAGATTGGTATGGGACCGGATCGAGGAGCAGTGTTGTTCAGAGGAATAATATAGAATGGAGTGGGTGTATTATAGAAAGAATAATGAGAAGGGGGTGTAGTAAAAGCAGAGACAGTGAAAAGCTTTTTTTTTTTGGTAAATAATGGAAGGAACGGAAAGGCTGAGAATGTTACACAGTGGTTGTAGAGAGTATAAATGAGGTGCAGAAAGCAATGTGTGAGAGCAGTAAGGCTGTTACTAATTAACTGTGCCCCTTGGCAGAACCATGCCGCACTGCATGTGGGCAGATGTAAATTGTGAGTGATTTTGATTTGAGAGGGGCGTGTCCAAACTGAAATCTAAATTGCTAGTTAAAACTGAAGCTGTCCAATATTTGTACGCTGCATGCAAAAGCAGCCATAATTTATCCTGCATCTAACCCCCCATAAATAAATGTATTTGCACTCCTTGCATTGCAACAATTCAGACCTGATCGCTGTTGTGCGAATTCGCATGATGGGCGATTGTCGAACAACTGCGCATGCGTATAGATCGCAATAAGCAGGCACAAGGCCAAACTGTGAAAGAATGGTGCGAAAATTTCGATCACTAGTTGTATGCATGTTGATTGACAGGAAGCGGACGTTTGGGGGTGGTAACTAGCCTTTTTCTGGGAGTGTCAGGAAAAACACAGGCGTTCCCAAGTGTTTTCTGGGAGGGTGTGTGACGTCAGCTCCGGCCCTGATCAGCCTGTTTATATTGGACTGTAGGAGGTCCTGGGCTACACAGAGACTGCACAATTATTCAATGGTGAGTGAGTTGCGAACGGATTTGCAGATGTCCGTTGTCTGGCGAAGTTTCACATGGCGTACGTATGAATTTGCACACTTGCACGGGGAGGGTTTTCATTCACAATGGGTGGTGGCTATCTTATCGCAGACCTCTGCAAAAACGCAGAGGAGCGATCAGTTCTGAATTAGGCCCTTGGATTGTCCAGGTACACAATGCCTGATTCAGAGTTGTACGCAATACCGATATTTACGGAGTGATGTATGCGTCTACAGCCTACAGTGCATGTGTCACGTTCAAATTGCGATTCACCAGAGATGAAGGCCGCAGAGAGGATTTACAGTCAGAGAGTGATTGATAGTCAAGGACCATTTGTGGGAGGCAGCGGGGAGTGGAAATAATACAGGCATGTTGCGACCGTTATCGAGCCGTGTCTCAGTCTGTAACAGCGATCCCATACTCAGAAACATGGCAGCATCTCAGTTCCCAGGGCCATTCTGCATGACTCAGAGCTATGACCATGGAATGATCTGCACCCGATGCAGCATCTTTGGACGCAGTTGCTTTGATTTGAGAAGCCGTCGTTGGGTATCTAAAAAAAAATCCTGCTGACTCAGACATTTGCACACAGTATCTGCCACGGGATTGCACCTGCGAATGCATTAGCGTACAATTCTGAATGCAGCCCAGATACTTGCTCTTCTGTGCTTTGCTCCTACCTCAGAATCAGGTAGGAGCAATTCCACAAGATGGCAGTGTTTCACCACTCTGCCTTCATCTCAGTGGGCTTTGATGTTAGAAACATAAATCACAGGGAAGACAAACAACTATAATTAAAGTAGGAAATAAGAATACTTCACACAACAATTTCCCCCATCACAATTATTTTAGGTTACTGAGAGCTGAAACAATTTTGTGATATTTATAAAATAAAATAAGGCTTACAGTGCTTTAACAAGTGACAGCCACAATATAGCACTCTAAGAGGTACTGATATTACTTAGAATGGCCGGGAATGTAGATATATTTATTTTATATATTTTGAAGTTAGAAATAGAATTACAACTGAGTTTTAATTTTATTCTTTAGTGAGCTAATTGCATCTGTATTATCTCATGCCTCTTCCACCCACCCTTGTTTTTTCTTTAAAATAGTACCACACACACACACACAAACACAAAAGCACTACTTGTTATGGTCTGTGTTCCTCACCTGCGGCACACCGCAAACACGAGAGCTCTACTTGTTATGATTTGTGTATCTCACCTGCGGCACACCACACAAACACATGAGAGCACTACTTGTTATGATTTGTGTATCTCACCTGTGGCACACCACACAAACACATGAGAGCACTACTTGTTATGGTCTGTGTTCCTCACCTGCGGCACACCACACACACGGGCGGGATGTACTAAGCGGAAAATGCGGTAAACTCCCTGTTTACCGCATTTTCCTGATGTACTAACCCCCGGCCGGCAGGACAGCGCCGCGGCGGAGCTGGCGTACGTCCATAGAAGCCTATGGGCTTCTCTCCGTGGCGCTGCTGCTCTCCGCGGCCGCCCCCGTCACCCCGCACATGCGCAGACTGACTTCTGGGGCCGAATCCCGGAAGTCAGGCTGCCGCTGCGCATCGCGGAGGACAGCTCTTATCGGAAGAGCTGTCCTCCGCAATGCTGATCGCATATGTTAGTACATATGCGATCAGCATCGTAGCGCAGAGCGGCGATGGGCGGCGATGTACATTAGTACATCCCGCCCACACATGAGAGCACTACTTGTTATAATTTATGTACCTCACCTGTGGCACACCACACACACACATGATAGCACTACTTGTTATGGTCTGTGTACCTCACCTATGGCAGACCACACCACACACATGAGAGCACTACTTGTTATCATAGGCGGATCCAGGGGGGCACTCGGGCCCCTGGCCCCCCTGTCGTTTCTGACTTCTTTTTTTTTCAAAAGGAGAACAGCAGCAGCACTACTGCTCTTTCCATCAGTCAGATTTGATAATAGAGCCGCCAGGCACTAGGACCCACCGCAGCTCTAACAGCAAGTCCGTGTGGTGACCAATGGGGAAGCTGGAGCTGCAGCTCCAGCCTCCCCATGCTCACACCGCAACCTACCTCCTCCACTGTGAGCCGGCTGGAGTCCAGCCCAAGCGCGGGGTTCAAATGCCAGCATCGAGTAAGACAGTTACTTATGACGGCGCAGAAGGCTTCATCAGCCCTCACTGCACCGCACAATAATCCCAACGCTTCCTTCTCCACTTCCTTTACCACCATGCTAGGTGCAGTCAAACTCAGCCTCAGCCTTGAGAAGGCGGCCCGTGTGATTGTGACAGGGCTGTCCTGCAGATGTCTTATGCTGCTTGTTGGAGATCCAGCTGGCTGCTTCTGCTAATCAAAGATGGGCAGTTTGTGTCCTGCAGTCTGAGTCTCAGTGCAGTGCCCAAAACAAGGTATGCTGCACCTGCCACCACCAACTAAAAGCTATATTAATTATATTGTGCTGGGGTGCCTTCCAGGCTCCCAAAACAGGTGACCAACATTTCAAGGCCCAAACAGCCTTTTCATCAGGGTGAAACATTGGCAATAAACCAGGATGCACTCCTACAACCAATCATTTCCTGATATAATAAACACATATAATATTGTCAGGTGATAGGGAGATGTCAAGTGGTCCATCTAGTCTTGCCATTTTACTGGCACAGCATTGTCTAATATAGCACTAAAGGCACACCTTCATTGTACCACACAACAGGGTAGAAGCTGCTGGAGGGGTGGATTGGGAAAGCAGCATGCACTAAAACATAGCTCCTGACTCTCCCTGTGCTGGACAGTTCCCCTAAGGAGGTGGCGTATCTATAATGGTTGCAGTGTCGGCCACCTGGGTTCAGAGGGGGCCCACACCACACACACTGCACCCATTCTTCTATACCTACCTTTCTCGTGTCTATCGTTCTCTGTGTGGGGGGCCCTCCTCTCCCTTAGGCGGCAGCACTCACTGTTAGGGATGGACATTGAAACGCAATGAAATCATCAATGTTTTTTATTTGATGTTAGTATTTTTTACCATTTGATGGCAGCATTCTGATGTTTGCTGCCATCAAATGGTAAACATTTCATATCCTGCTCCCAGTCCCATCCCCGGCACGGCCACGCTGCAGAGGTTTTGCACATGCACAAATCATATTATTATTTTTTTTATCAAATTATCTTAGTTAGTTACCATTGCATCAAAAGGCTTCATGACGGAAGCCCAGCCATCATTTGATGGTGAGCTTCTGATATCCATCTCTACTCCTTAGTTGACTACTCTCCCGGATCCTGCGGGAGGCTCCCGTTTCAACTATAAATCTCCTGCTGCCCTGCTTTATAGGTCCCATCTCCCAGATTCTTCAGATTCTGCCAGGAGTGACACTAAGGAGTTTCTTTGCTGGTGTGCATTCATCCATACCGTGCTTCTGATCCATAGCACGCTGCTGCTGCTGCTAGTGAGTGAGCTGTTAGGGTAAGAATTAGGGATGGCCATAGATGGTCTATGACCAATGTCGAATACTTTTACTATCGATGGGGGAGAACCAGATGGTTTCCCACCATCGATGGTTCAGTGCTACAGAATTTTTTTATTTTTTCCCCTGCAAGTGTCAGGGCACGAAGCTTAGCCCTGCTCCCTGACACCCATGAAGCCATGCCCCCGGGCTCTGATTGGCCCGCAGTTCACTGTACAGTAATGCAGGGGTGACCATCGATGAGTAAAACCATCAATCTTCCAGATTGTTTTACACCATCTATGATGACCATCGATGGATAACCCACCAATGGCCATCCCTAGTATGAATTGTTGTTAGTAATCTTTCTTTAGTATGACACATTTGTTTAATTAGAGTATCTGGTGTCTGTAATGATTTGGCTAATGCCTTAATGGTATGGAAAACAGCACCTACAGTACAATAAATATAGGTAGTGCCTACAAGATGCAGATGTCTAGTGTTCACAATACAATAACATATAATACACCAAAATCATAATTTACTTATATGTTTAGAGATGAATTCACACAAGGTCAAATTGCATTTGGAATTTATTGCATAGGCATTACATTTATTATGTATATTGTGCTGAGTGAGAAGAAAACAAATATCACAGCAAATATATATTGTAAACAAGAAACCCCGTATTGCAGATAGCAATGTTAGTATCAATACTTGGAAGACTTCCCAAAATATATTGTTACTAACGTTAAATAGAAAAATCTTGCAACAACAAGCATTTAAGCATAGGCACGCCCATTTGTGAAACTGGTAGAGTATGACACGTCTCCGCGGTGGCACGACAAGCTTTACGCGGCACATCCCGCTTTAATCTCCTGATTCTAGTTTTCAAAAGTAGGCAAGTATTCTCTACTCTCTGTTCTTGTTAGCGGTCCGAAGACTAGAGACTCTGGCACAGTGCCAGAGTCTACAGCGCATGCGCATGCTTCCGGAAAAATGTCTGCTGCGCCATTTTCCCAGAGACTTGCGCAAGCCCTGTAGTCTCTGGCACCTGTAGTCTCTGGCACTGTTACAAGCTGTATTTTAAAATTACAGTTAGGAGCTGGTTGGTTGGTCCCTATATCAGGAATATCCCATCAAGGCCAGTTGAAATATTTGTGCTGCACCCTCATACCTGTTGTTGTGTTGCTGCTGGAGTCTTAAACGTTGTTGATTGGCAAGATTAATGATTTACAAAGGAACCCAGCCTGTCCTGCCCAATCCCCGTCTCTATCCACTGTTCTGCCCCCTATCTATACGCTGTTTCCCCCCCACACACACAATTATTGGTCTCCCCTGTCCCCTCTCTGTCTGTTACTCTGTCCAGCCTCATTCTGTTACTCTGTCTTACCCCTTCCCGCCCTCAATACATTCCACCGCCATACTTATCCTTTGCCCCGTGGGTTCTCCTCCTCTCCGGCAAGGCTAGGTTCTGACCTGTCTCCTCAGCAGTGGGAGCCATTAGACGGCTGTGTTTTAATCTCTGGAATACTTGTATTTATACTAAGCAACTGGAAGAATTTAAAGATTGAATGAATGCCAGTATCCCAAGAAATCATATGCACATACAGTTTCATATAAGATTATGTGATTCTCTTTATTTCATGTGTATACTTTTGCCCTAATGCCCCCTGCTTCACAGTCTTTTTTTGCAGAGCGTTTTTTTGCTTTGTTTGATTCGGACGGGAGCGGCTCCATCAGTCTGGACGAGTTGCTGAAGGCTCTCAGTCTCCTGATACATGGGAGTGAAACTGACAAACTGCGTTTCCTTTTCCAAGTTTATGATGTGGACGGTAATTGTGTGAGAACTTGGTGTCTCCATGCTACAGTATGGTGCAATAGATTGCCAATAGAATATATATATATATGTGCATGCATTGTGCACTATGAAAAATTCAGAATACTATAAACTGATAGCAATATCACTAGCTTAAGACTTTGCGTTTCATAACCAGAGGCAGTGAGTTAAGATGATCTGCATGGGTCAATCTGGATATTTACATGCAAGCGCAGATTTCTGGAGGGGGTTCTCAAATGTTTGCTTTTAGAGCGATTATCGTCAGCCTATAAAGCATGTATAATTAGCATGTAACAAGCTATAGTCTGCCCCAAACAAAGTGCGGGTTATGGAACACAGTATGTCAGACATATGCAGGTCTAATCATCATGGAAAGCCACCTACCAGAGTCTCTCTCTGGTGCAATGATTGAGCACTCAGATCCACAGACACACACACAGCAGACGTGGTAGAAAAACTGGGCATGTGCAGCAGCACCATTCTGCCCTTTATACTGCATGTGTGGCCATTTGTCAGGATGTGGGGAAAGCAGCGAGAGGGGGGTCCAGGCCTGTTTCCCGTAACAGGTAGCGACATGGTACTGCTACTACAGAAGCCTCTCTCCCAAGCCCAGCACATGCAGCAGCAGTCAGCCCTCTCTCCCTGTTTGATGTGCGGCGGTCAAGTGGGGGAGCGTGCTTGGCTTGGCGGGCATACACAAAGTCACTCTATTTTTTACTTTTTTGCACAGATGGGCCTGGCCACACCTTCCTGAGTTGGCCACACACCCTCACAGTACCAGGACCTAGCAAAGCCGTCGGCGGCCCTGGGGGAAGGGGGGTTTCCAGTCAACTGGAGCCCCCCCCCCCCTTTCCTTGTGCAGACATGCCCATTGTACACCTAGCCTACATGCGAACATCCAATTGCCATCTGGTTACACCCACTAAGCCACAAATGGAGTTACAGATGAGATATGTACAACTCTGAATCACATGTACAGTTACTGAAAATTGAGAGAATCAGCCCATAAACTGTACTGTATGATTTATGGTCACCTGATCAGCCAGTAACTCATTAATATGCATTGATTTCTAGTGTATGCCCTTAATATGACTTTGGTCTTAGGTCCGGATTTAGGGGTGAGGGCGCCCATAGTCACAACAGTAACGGCCACCCCCCGCATGCCCAATTTTATTGTTTTAATTGATTTTCTTAAGCCCTTATTTGATGATAGCCAATTTAACAGAATACTTAAAAAAAACACTATGACATTTTAATTATGTAAAAAATTTTACTAAGTAAGACAGCTTAAAGGGACAGTATGTGCATGTCCTACCCATTTACACTCCATTTAAGATGGCATATGGTACAGTACAGTGGATATATTATGCAGTTACTGGTACTTTTTGGGCTGACAGTACCAACACAAGCATCAAGTGCCAACCCCAAACAAGTGCCTCATGTGCCTAATGGGAAATTCGCCACTGTATGTTCTAATGGGATCTGGTCATGTGACCGGCGCTCAGGATCCTGGCGGTCACCATGCGACGGCGGGATCCCGAATAATCACACTGCCGGCACACAGAATGCCGACCCACGGGCACTATTCCCATAGAGTGGGAATAGAACCTGTGGTGAGCTCAGCGAGCCACCGAGCCTGCTGCGTGGCATGCGCAGCATGCCCGCAAGGGGCGTTGTTGCGCTTGACACCCCCCCCCCACGCCACCGCCGGCATTCTGCTGTCGGGATCCAGGGGTCGGTATGCTGACCGCCGCGATCCCCAGTGCCGGTCTCCCAGCTCCAACCCATTCTAATACCTGACTTCTACATAGCTTAGCTTAATGCAAAGCTTACATTTGTTTAGTCCACCTCCAGGTGAGTTTAATTTATTGCTGTGGGAGCCCCCTGGTACAATATTTACCAAGTACATTGCTTTATCTGTCTTGGTTGCTTATGTTTATACGATAGATAGATAGATAGATAGATAGATAGATAGATAGATAGATAGATAGATAGATAGATAGATAGATAGATAGATCGTGGAATAGATAATATATAATCCTTGGTGGAAAGGATAGAACCAGGTCGGACAATAAAGATACTTTTAAGATAAATTATTTGGCGAAATCTGAAGGATGTAAAAACCAATTCATAAAAAAAGTTGCCTCATGGTGGAAATCTCCTTTAGCTTAAATATACTGCTGGCAGTTTTAACTAGATATATCCCCAGGTTTATCTTTCTTTGAAAATATTAATAGTTACCGTATTTTTCTCCCTGGTAATTACATCCAGAGGAAACAGCAGCATCCTTGGTGTGTAATTAAAAAGTCCTTTTATGCACCACAGTAACACAACACGGCAATAATTTCTTTTTAAGTTACTGTGGTGAATAAAGGGCCGTTTTATCTGGATACTGCTGTTTCTTCTGGATGGAATTTCTAGGCAGGCTGCAAAGTTTGCATATCCTCCCCCACACATGGGCTGCATTAATGTGTTCCCAGGGTAATGGGCTGGGTGCATTATACAGTATACTAGCCAGCGCTATTGTCAATGTTATTTAACACTATGCTTACATCTCCTTCTCTGCACAAAAGCAGCCAGTCATAATTCACTGTGGGGTCTATTCACCAAGGTACTGTAAATGGGTCTACTATATATTTTGAACCAGTAGTAAGTAACAGACCCACACACCATTGCTGCACCGTGTTTACAGCACTGTCCCAATATTGATTTATTTATTTATTTATTTATTTATTTATTTATTTATTTATTAACAGTTTCTTATATAGCAAGCAAATTCTGTTGCGCTTTACAACTGGACACAATCAGAAGACAAAACCGAGTAAAAACAAACAGTCATAGAGGTAGGGGGTCCCTGCTCGCAAGCTTACAATCTATGGGATATGCTGTGTGTCTACATACATCATACTTGCCTATTCCATACTCTCCAACATGTCTGAGTTAAAAACTGGTACAGATTAGGAAAGGGGCGTGACCATGGGTAAAGAAGGCATGGCCCCACAGTTCTGCTATAGAAATCCGGAGACACTGCACCTGGTACAAAGCCCATGTTTGCCGGTACAGACCATTAAAAAATGGTACGGTACGGCTAAAATGGTACAATTGGAGGGTGTGCTACTCTCTCGGAACAGGAGATTCGCATGCACCCCAAAAATCGATTGTCGCTTACAGCCTCGAGTCACGGAAGAGTGGGCAAGGCGCCCGGATGGATGCTGCCTGCCCGAATGTAAAAAAAAATGTTTATAACAAATATTTAAATTCTCTGAGCATGTTCATTAAAAAAAATTAAATAAAAGGTAGGCAAAAGTCTATTTGGCTTTTTGAGTAAATCCTGGTTCCGCCCTAACAATGGTAATATGAAATGTTATTAATTCAGGCAGTGGTTCTATTGACCCAGATGAGCTGCGTACAGTTCTGAAGTCTTGTCTTCTTGAGAACGCCATATCATTGCCGGAGGAGAAGCTAGGTGACTTGACACTCATACTTTTCCAGTCTGCTGACCAGGACAACAGTGGATCCATCACATTCCAGGAACTAAAGGAACAACTGGAGCGTTTCCCAGAAGTCATGGAGAACTTAACAATCAGGTGGACTTTCTAACTGGTCCAACAAGCACAAATTCATTACATTACTTCATATATTTCCATTAAAACCCCACTAGAATTAATATACCAATTATAGTAGAAATATAAAATGTATATTAAACTTTATTCTTATTTTCTATTCAGTGCTGCCAACTGGCTCAAGCCTCCGACCATAGAAAAGAAAAATCACACCCCTCGCTACCTGACTCCAACCTACTGGCACAACAATCGCAGCAAGGTTCTGTTCATGTGCTCCTACTGCTGTGTCAGTGTATTGCTCTTTACCCTGGCAGCTGTCAATCATTCCAATCTTGGGGGCTGGATTATGGTAGCCAAGGGTTGTGGCCAGTGCCTGAACTTCAACTGCATGTTTATTGTGGTAGGTCTCTAATTCACTGTCTACATCCACTGGTGGCCTCAACTCATTATTTGTCTCTTTTTATAAATTAGCTTTTTTTTCTTTTAAATTATTGTCTATTTGTTTAAAATACAAGTTTTATAGCAAACAAGCAGGTATAATTATGCAAAGTAAGCCAAATTAGTGTCACTTGTATGTTTCAGCTTCCCTGCATTAACCAACTCCTGAAGAGAACAGTGTTAATTTTGTCTACAAAAATTCTGACTAAAAGTATTCATCGACTATAGTTTATTTCAGGACTAAAATGAGACTAAAATGAAAAATTAGATCCACTGACTAAATCTTAACTAAAAAAAACCCTTGTCAAAATTAACACTGGAAGTATGGTTTTAAATTTTTAAAGAATAATTATGTGTTCTAGATATTTGCAGAAAATAAATATGACCTGCTGTGAAGGAAATATGATTGTGTATAGCACTTGTTTGTTCTAACAAACTTAAGGCATTCATTTGTATATGATATAGGGGAGTACATGGTACGCCAGACTCAGTATGTAACACATTCTCAGCCTACTGAGCTTAGACTACTAAACACATACTTAAAGATAAACAAACTTCTCAAGGGAATTTTAGAGAAATGTTCTTCAGCAAAATCCATTACAGCATCATTAAACTGTTTGCAAAAGTTATGACTAAAACATTGACTAAAATTAGCCTATAATGAAAACTGAGATCCACTGACTAAATCTTTACTAAAACAAAGCATTAAAAAAAGACTAAAATGTGACTTTACACCAGGGGTGGGCAATTATTTCAGCTGAGGGGCTACTTGACATTTCCTGTCAGTATCTGAGGGCCACATACAAAATAGCAGCTCCCCCACTTGCCAAAAATATAGGGACGTGGCTTCATGTGGAAGGAGTGTGGACAAAAAATAATACAGATTCATATTAGGCAATAGTCTCCATTATTCAAATTGCGCCACACAGCGCCACTTACACACATTACACCAGGTAGAGCCCCTTTTACACACATTACGGCAGGTAGAGCTCCCTTTTACACAGTATGGAAGGTAGAGCCCCCTTTTACACATTACAGCAGGTAGAGCCCCCTTTTACACATTAACATTTTATTTAGGATAATTATTGTTCAGCAAGCAAATTATCCAGTGTCTTATGGCCCCTGGGGAAAGGTGTGACACGGTGACAGAACACGGGGGTGTGTGGCACAGTGACAGAACACGGGGAGGGGGGGTGACAGTGACAGAACACGGGGTGTGTGACACAGTGACAGAACATGGTGGGGGTGACACGATGACAGAACACGGGGGGGTGACACGTGACAGAACACGGGAGGGGTTGGTTTAGCAAGAGCTAAAGATCTCTCTCCCCAAACCTAAAAACAGTCTGACGCCACTGCCCCCCCCCACACATACACATACACACACACACACACACACACACACACACACACACACACTTTTTTTCTCTTACTCACTTTTCCCATTAACTTATTGATCTGGCTGGCAGCGGCAGGAGGAATGGGTCTCTAGCAGTCTGGCTCTTGTCCCGTGTAGCTCCGCCTCCCTGAGGTCCTGTGTAGCCCCACCCCCTTTTCGGCTGATCACAGCCGTTGTCACTGGGACTCTGGAGGCGGAAGGAGAAGGCTGCTACAACGCAGCAGCAGCAGGGGAGAGAGGCGCAGCTGGCAGCTTGGAGGTACTGCAGTGCAGAGCAATGACAAGCAGCTCAGCCGGTCGGGCCGCTTGTCATTGCTCGCTGGTGGGAGGCAGTGGGCCGGGCAGGATCGGTTTGCAGGCCGCATCCGGCCCACGGGCCGTATTTTGCCCACCCCTACTTTACACCAACTACAGTTTAAATAAGCAACTAAAAGTGGTATCCTATTAAAAAAAGTTACATCTATCAGTAGGATATGCCCATATCTAATCCTGTTACTTGCCATTTTATTTTCCTAGGTGTAAGCTGAACAATGATGGGACCCAATGGTGAATTAGTTATATCAAAGAGTATCTTAAATACATCCGATGTACATACCAGATTATGCAAAATGTTGATAATTATATAGAACTTAATATAAGGTGGTGGTGGTGGGGAGGGGGTGCTAACTGAGCCACCAAAGAGATGTATGCCAACAATGTAAGATGTAGGCACCATCATTAAAGTCTCCATAGAGAACAGGGATATAGGACAGAGAATGGACCCTATTATGAGAAATTCTGTTAATTGCTTTTCTTAGCTTGATGTCATTCACTGAAGGAGTTCATTCTCTGGCTTGGTCACAGAAGCCAAATGTTGTCCTTTGGAAATGGTGGTTGTTACAGATATTTCAGCACATACTGTCAGGCCCAGCAACAGGAGGGGCTAAAGGGGACTTCTGTATGGTGTCCTGCAGTTCAATGATCAGGGGCACAAACAAGGCTGCAGCACCTAAAAATGTTTTTAGGTTAGTACACGCTCTGCCAGCCCTGCCTTATCTGTCCCTGCGGCCACCGCTGCAGAACTGGGCCACCCAGGAGGAAGACCACCACCTGCCGGGCACATTGACAGTCTGAGTCAGATTAATGTTCCACGTAGCTTTGGTGAGCCCCTTTGGTTGGCACAGTTATACCCCTTTTACACCACCTGAAATATCCCGGGATTTTGCACGGGAGCGCGCAAAATCCTGGGACTGCAGGTGGTGTAAAAGGGTCCTTCTCCTAAACCCCGGGTCCACTTTCCTGGGAATCCAACACGGCACATACGCAGGGTTGGACAAGGGTAAGACCCGAGAAGGAGGCGGTGTAAATGGGTAAGCCGGGTCGGCCGACCCGGCACCCATTTACAGCATGGCAAACCTCCCGTACCGCAGTGTCCGGCAGGCGGTCGGGAGGCTGGGGGTCACGGTGCACGCTGTCTATGCAGACAGCGGCGCCGTGCTGGTTGCCATGCTGCGGCTGGGGACATGGCACATGCTGTCTATGCAGACAGCAGCGCCATGTCTGGTGCCTGGAAGCGCCGGAGGCTGGGGGCAGCACAGCAGCTTCCAGATTGCTGTGCTTGCCCCCGGCGAGACGCTACGGAGTCCCGATCTGCAGTGTGGGCCGGCGCTTGGGGATGACATCATCTCTAAGCGCCGGCCCACAAGACACTGCACCTGGGTGCAGTGTAAACGGTGCCAATCCAGGAATATCCCGGATCAGCACTGCAGTGAAATGGGGGGAGTCCAAATCCTGGGTCAGAGACGGGATTTTGGTGTAAAAGGGGTATAAGTGTCATCATTGACAGTAAAAACTGAAAAGTAATTACTTGAACACTCCCAGCTCCCAATCAAATAATACTGTATAATATTTTTATTTAAAATATGGGTGTATATATATATATATATATATATATACACACACACACAAACTATTTTTTTATATCACCCTCCTCTTAAAAAGGAGGATCAAGGAGGGTTGTGGGGGCTCCAGGGATATCTTTGAACCGGCCCCAAGATTTCTGTTGCCGGCCCTGCATATTGTAACTCCCAGAGGCAGAATTGTGAAAATATTAGTAAGTTAGCGTTTGCCGTGGTATTACTTTATTCCATGGTAAACAGATCCCCAGAAATGGCTAATAAAGTACATGCACATTCAAGTTGTATTGCAGCTGAGGCTATTCGAGTATAACTATAGGACCCAGAATGTCAGGATGCCATTTCCATTTCATCCCCTAAAAGCATGCATTTCTCAGCAAGCATTCTGGAGGTGTGAAATCTTTTACTTTTAATGACAGATTGTGGTTGAATTCCTTTATACCAGTCTGGAAGTGCCAATTGGGGAGGTCATCTGGGAGCCCTGGAATAGCTGTGTACCCTTGTGTATTGTCGGTCTGGTTCCAGGGGAAATCAGAGCCATAGGAGAGCATAGAGAAGGTAAAGGAGGTGTTGGAGAGCTCTCCTACAGTGTGATGGAGCATAATCCAGAAAGACACAAATGTTATGCTCTTACTATTGGGATACAGAAGATGTCTTCATTAACCATGTAATGTAAAGCCCAGTACTCACGGGCCGATGCAGGAGAGATGTGTGCTGAGCGAACCGCTCAGCACACATCTCTCCTGCCGCTCAGCACAGCGCGATCTGTGCTGAGCGTGCAGGGGGAGACGGGGGGGCCGCTCACTTCACCCAGCGGGTGAAGTGAGCGACCCGCTAGATTGGCCTGCATGCAGGCCAATCTAGCAGCAGCGATAGCGATGTGCGGGGCCGCGCATCGCTATCGCCGAGGGGGCTACACACGGAGCGATCGTGCTGATATTCTAAGCAATCTAGTCAGATTGCTTAGAATATCGCTCCGTGAGTACCCCCCTTTAGAGATAGTGTATCTGCTGGTCCTCTGGTCCTAAAAGTGCTTTCATAATCATACAGTGAATCTGCTTAGCCTATTATTTTATTATATATGGGTTTATTCAATTAGTGTCCGAATTTCTGACAAGTCAGAAAAACTGCACTTTTCGACTTTTTTGGGCGAATCTGGATTCTACCTATTCAGTTCCAGTGCTGCTTTTCTGACTTGTCGGAAAAATCTGACTTGTCGGAAAACACGTGTATCGTCAGATTAGCCGCGGATCCACATTTTTTGTCAAATTTGCGGGCGTTTCCGACAGGTTTTTGGCCCGTTTTCGACAATGCCAATTCGACTTTAAAAAAAAGTCTGCAAATTGAATAGTGAAGTGTCGGATCCTCTCCGTCTGAGAGGATCCGAAACTAATTGAATATACCCCATAGTAGTGATGAGGATCAGGATCAGTGTATTATGGGGGTCATTCCGAGTTGTTCGCTCGTTATTTTTTTGTCGCAGCGGAGCGATTAGTCGCTAATGCGCATGCGCAATGTCCGCAGTGCAACTGCGCCAAGTAAATTTGCTATGCAGTTAGGAATTTTACTCACGGCATTACGAGGTTTTTTCTTCGTTCTGGTGATCGTAATGTGATTGACAGGAAGTGGGTGTTTCTGGGCGGAAACTGGCCGTTTTATGGGAGTGTGTGAAAAAACGCTACCGTTTCTGGGAAAAACTCGGGAGTGGCTGGAGAAACGGAGGAGTGTCTGGGCGAACGCTGGGTGTGTTTGTGACGTCAAACCAGGAACGACAAGCACTGAACTGATCGCAGATGCCGAGTAAGTTTGGAGCTACTCAGAAACTGCTAAGAAGTGTCTATTCGCAATATTGCTAATCTTTCGTTCGCAATTTTGATAAGCTAAGATTCACTCCCAGTAGGCGGCGGCTTAGCGTGTGCAAAGCTGCTAAAAGCGGCTTGCGAGCGAACAACTCGGAATGACCCCCTATGTGTGACCAACTCCAGAAGGCTTGATATCCACAGACTTAATCATGAATATTTTGAATGTGTCTGTGAATAGCCACTTATTGGTCATAGTGTTGTCTGGATTTCAGTTGTAGTTCCATGTCCATTATGTCGGAAGATGTCTTCTTTCTTATTTTTGCCCATATATGCAATACTGCAGCTGCCATTGAGTGCTAGTCAATTTAATAAGTGATAGTCAATTTAATATAATAAAATAAATCTACTATGACATTTTAATTATGTAGAAATATTTACTAAGTAGGACAGCTTACAGGGGCAGTCTCTGCATGTCCTAACCATTTACAATCCATTAAAGATGGCATATGGTACAGTACAGTGGACATTTTTAGCAGTTACTGGCACTTTTTGGGGTGACAGTACCAACACAAGCATCCAATTGCCACCTCCAAACAAGTGCCTCAATGGGAAATTCGCTACTGCCTGGCTTCAGGGCCGTAACTAAGGTGTGTGCTGACAGTGCCTAGCACACAGCACACCCCTCTCTCACTCTCCTGATCTCTTTCTTTCCCTCTCCCACCCCTCTCTCTCTCCTCCTCTGTCTCCACCCCTGACCCCTCTTTCTCCCCATCCCCTCCCTCCCACCCCCTCTCTCTCCCACACCTCTCTTTCTGTGTCTCCTTCTCACCCCCTCTCTTTCTCCCTCCCATCTCTCTCCCCTCCCACCCCTCTCTCTCTCCCTTCTCTGGCACCTTTCTCTCTCTCCCAAATCTCTCTCTCTTACTCCCCTCTCTCTCTGTACCACCCCTTTCTCTGTACTCCCACCCCTCTCTAACGCTCCCATCTCCTTCTCTCTCCCTCCCATCCCTCTCTCTCTCCTTGACACCTTTCTCTCCCCCCAACTCTCTCTCTCTCTTACGCCCCTCTCTCTCTGTACCACCCCTTTCTTTCTACTCCCACCCCTCTCTCACGCTCCCACCCCTTCTCTATCCCTCCCATCCCACTGTCTCTCTCCCCCCTCTCTCTCCATTTCCCACCCCTCTCTCCTTCTACCACCCTCTCTCTCTCACCACCCTCCCACCCCTCTCTCATCTGTCTCTCCATCTCCCACCTATCTCTCCTTCCCTCCCTCTCTCATCTATCTCTCCCTCTCCCACCTATTTCTCTCCTTCCCTCCCTCTCTCCCTGTCCCTTTCCATCCCTCTCTGTCTCTCTCTCCCACTCACCCTCATCTGTCTCTCTCTCCCACCCCACTCTCTCTCTGTCAATCTCCCTCTCTCTCTCCCTGCCTTGCTATCCCTCACTCTCTCTCCCCTTCTCGTAAACCTCAATAAATTGTACTGCACTCACATAATACAGGCCAGAAACATGTCAGCCGGGCCATCACCACCCACACCATGTTTTGCAGGAAGGTGCAGAGTAGTTTGCATGAGGTGCCCAGTTCCATAAGGTGGAGGAGAGCATGAGGTGCACAATGTGTAGGAGCACTACCTGGCATAAAGTGTATAAGGTGCACTACTTGGCATAATGTGTGTAAGGGGCTCTTCTGTAGCATTACATTTATAAGGAGTACTACTGTGTGGTATAAGTTGAGTAACAGACACTACTGTGTGGTGTAATGTAACTGACGGACACTACTGTGCGGTGCAATGTGAATTGATACTATTCTGTGGCCATGCCCCTTCCCCATGAAGCCATGGCCCTATACAGTGTCGGACTGGGGCATGAAGGGCCCACCGGGGGGATGCAGTGATAGGGGCCCACACTTAGGGGTGTGGTCAGCCTACAAAGGGGGTGTGGCCAGCCTCCACAGAGGCTTGAAATACACAATAGTCTAGTGCAATGCAATATATCTACCATGTATAATACAAGTGCACAGTCTGGAATCTGATCCTTAGAGGAAGCAGTGGGCCCTCAGGCAGTGGGGCCTACCGCTGGTTTCCCTGGTACCCCTGTGGGCCAGTCCGACCCTGGCCCTATATTTAGGGAGCGCGCCTTGGGCGGCCACTGTCCCTATTTTAAATATGGGGGCACCAATTCTCTTTCTGGCACAGGGCACCAAAATGTCTAGTTACGGCACTGCCTGGCTTCCCTTCCTATCTTCCTCTATTTGTGCAAGGCTCCTCACTCCTTCATTTGTCTCCAGTTCAAAACTTGTCTACATTATTGTCCTTTATTTTAATGTAATATTAAATCATTTTCCAATAGAATAAAAGTTCTCTAATGACATATGGAAATGACATAACTATATATTTCACTCTTGCTCATATACTGTAGTGAATACTGTAATGCAATAATACCTACTGCCTCTTTGCTTCATTCCTCCATTTTATTTATAAATCAGATATTACACTGCTCACGTATTCAACACCCCTACACTCAGCCCCCCTCCCATATCAGTCTGTGTCACATTGATTCCTGTCACAGAACACAGCTATATGAGGGTTTTGATTTATTTAAAGCAGGCATGTCAAACTCAAAAGCCCAACTGGGACAATAATCAAGGTCTAAGTCTTGTGTGGGCTGCAAGAAAAAGAGTCTTAAATGCAATTTTCAAAGGTTTTTTAGAAAAATCAACAATAAAGTATAATCAAAGAGATGTCAAGTATCGTGAAGAAAACATTTACTTTAATGCAGTGGTGCAAGTGGGAAAAAAATCTTAGTGGTACTGTGTGCGCGCGCCGAAGGCTTGCGTGCCAAAAAAATGGGAGTGTGATACATATATACATATATGGGGGCCAGATACACATATGCCACCAATAGTGCCAGATACACATATGCCCCCACTGTGCCAGATACACATATGCCCCCACTGTGCCAGATACACATATGCTCCCATGGTGCCAGATAACACATATGCCCCCACGGTGCCAGATACACATATGCCCCCGCAGTGAAAGATACAGATATATGCCCACAGTGCCAGATAACAAACATCCCCCCACCGGGCGCCAGATAACACATATGCCTCTCACAGCCAGTGTCACCCTCCCCACCCCTGTGTTCTCTCCCAGCCAGTGTCACCCCCACCCCTGTGTTCTCTCATAGCCAGTGTCACCCCCCACCCTGTGTTCGCTCACCTCCACCCCTGGTGGCGTGGATAGTAGAGGAACTATCCCGCTGGCCTAGCACTTCCCCCTTGTGTTGTGGCTCCTCCCCCTGACGTAAAAGGTCCCTTAGGCCACTTGGATCTAGCATCTACCCTGATGCTATTGGCAGCGTTGATCCTCCCGCTCCGCCCACATTACCCCTCCTAGCAGTGCTTTCTGCCTTCCTTGCCACCAGCGTGGCGCCGCTGTCAAGTCGGTACCGTAGTACTGCTCAGCAAGGATGCAGAGGCTGGGGGCCGGCGCCTGCGCACATCCCGCGGGCCGCAAAAGTAGGCGGTAGGGGCCCACAAATTTGGCATGTCTGGTGTAGACAAAATAACATGACTAATTATTAACATTCTGTGCTGGAGAATCTGTTTTGGCCATTGAGAACTACTCTTGAGAGCAGCTGGTATTCATTGTTGTACAAGGCTTTGTATTTAATGTTCTCTTATGTCTTCAGATCTTGATGCTTCGGCGCTGTCTCACGTGGCTGCGCACTACATTTGTTGTGCATTTCCTTCCATTGGATCACAACATCATCCTACATGAGCTGGTTGGATATGCAGTATTTGTTCTTACTGTTGTTCATACAGCCGCCCATGTGATAAATTTCAGTAAGTATTAAGACAATGTGTAAGATTTTGTAAAATATACTATAGATCAGGGATGAATAAAATGGGTGTGGTATGGAGGGTCGACAGTAACTAGGTCGACCACTGTTGGTTGACAGTAACTAGGTCGACAGGGTCTCTAGGTCGACATGGTCTAGGTCGACAGGTCAAAAGGAGTTTTTTATGTTTTTTTGGTGTCGTTTTCTCCGTACAGTGACTGGGAACCCCAATTAATGCACCATGTCCCATCGCATGGCTCACCATGCTTTGGGCAAGGTTACTATTCCCAATCGTAGTCCGCGTGGATCATTAAGTATAAAAAAGTTCAACAACAAATTTTTTTGGGGGAAAACTCATGTCGACCTTTTGACCTGTCGACCTAGAGACCCTGTCGTCCTAGAAACCCTGTCGACCTAGACACTGTCGACATAAAGTTCGGATTCCGAATAAAATAACTTCATTCGAGGTCAGCCCCGAAATTCTCTTAATTTGAGTTCAGCCACAAAATTCTCCTCATTTAAGCTCAGCCACAGCATCCGCTACATTCTAGTATCGCATGCACCGTCACTCATGTCTACTCCATTTATCTGTTATGCCACATATTTTAAAGTATGACATCATGACAAATTGTATAGAAGTGACTCAAATAGCAGCAGATTTCCAGATGAAGAAAATAACTGTTATTGGGGAATATTTGCCTCAGTTTGCATTCAGGTGTAGAAGTTTGCATATTTCTCCTTTGGTATTTGGCCTTAAGTGTTTGAC
The DNA here is from genome assembly GCF_028390025.1 of Pseudophryne corroboree. Classification (NCBI taxonomy): domain Eukaryota; kingdom Metazoa; phylum Chordata; class Amphibia; order Anura; family Myobatrachidae; genus Pseudophryne; species Pseudophryne corroboree. Next base: position 191,534,466 of record NC_086449.1, on the reverse strand, counting down.
ATGGCCAGCATCACCAAAAGATTTATCAGGCCCTTTTAGCAGTGGCGGGGGTTTGCAAACTTACGGGGACATGGCCACACCAGAAGCTGCGAGCCACAAGCTATTTTAGCTTAGCAGAAGTGCGAACAGTTGTATCGCAGAGCGGCTACAACATTTTTTTGTGTAGTTTCAGAGTAGCTCAAAACCTAATCAGCGCTTGCGATCACTTCAGACTATTCAGTTCCGGATTTGACGTCACAAACCCGCCCAGCGTTCGCCTAGCCACGCCTGCGTTTTTCCTGGTATGCCTGCGTTTTTCCGCACACTCCCTTAAAACGGTCAGTTGCCACTCAGAAACGCCCACTTCATGTCAATCACTCTGCGGCAAGCAGTGCGACTGAAATGCATCGCTAGACCGTGTGCAAAACTACATTGTTCGTTGTGCCCGTACGTCGTGCGTGCGCATTGCGCGGCATACGCATGCACAGAACTGCCGATTTTTAGCCTGATCGCTGTGCTGCGAACAAATTCAGCTAACGATCAACTCGGAATGATCCCCATGGTTTTGCCCATTAGAGAAAAATTTTGCTGCTGCGATCAGCTCTGAATTAGGCCCTTTGTGTCAGGAACATTTTAAATTTTACCTCACACCCCAAGAGAATTTATTTGTACCCATAGACAATAAGTGCTATGACGACATATTGCTCACATTGCACACAATTTACTTGATAGTTGAAAATAAATCGAAAAGAGACAGCAACTATCTATTCATTCAGCTTTGTTGTGTATTGTGGTAGAGGGCAGAAGTTTGAAGTGACAGTACAATGCAACTATATCGCTGGAACTTTGCTCCTCTGTCAAATAACGCATTCTTCCATGAAATTTGCTTAATTCGAGTTCAGCCACAAAATTCTCCTCATTTAAGCTCAGTCACAACATCCGCTTCATTCTAGTATCCTATACACCGTCACTCATGTCTTCTCCATTTATGTGTTATGACACATATTTTAAAGTATGACATCATGACAAATTTTATATAGAAGTGACTTAAATAGCGGTAGACTTCCAGGCGGGCATGTTTTGGAGTGAGAGGCCATATTGGTAGGGACTATTTAGGGAAGGCATTGCTGTGTGCACAATTAACATCTGTTTTGTCCTAGTAAACAAGGCCATAAATCCAGGTTCTTTTACTTTCTGGGAATACCTCCTCACACTGCAGCCCGGCATTGGCTGGGTATACGGGAGTGCCTCCATCACGGGAATACTGCTGCAGATCCTCATTTGCCTGGTGCTTGTGGGCTCCAGCACCTTTGTCAGGAAGGGAGGACATTTTGAGGTAGGTAAAGCAGCAGTACACACAGCAACATAGCTTTGCAGTTATAGTAACAGGTTTAAATTAGAGTTGAGCGCCTGAAATTTTTCGGGTTTTGTGTTTTGGTTTTGGGTTCGGTTCCGCGGCCGTGTTTTGGGTTCGAACGCGTTTTGGCAAAACCTCACCGAATTATTTTTGTCGGATTCGGGTGTGTTTTGGATTCGGGTGTTTTTTTCCAAAAACACTAAAAAACAGCTTAAATCATAGAATTTGGGGGTCATTTTGATCCCAAAGTATTATTAACCTCAAAAACCATAATTTACACTCATTTTTCAGTCTATTCTGAATACCTCACACCTCACAATATTATTTTTAGTCCTAAAATTTGCACCGAGGTCGCTGTGTGAGTAAGATAAGCGACCCTAGTGGCCGACACAAACACCGGGCCCATCTAGGAGTGGCACTGCAGTGTCACGCAGGATGTCCCTTCCAAAAAACCCTCCCCAAACAGCACATGACGCAAAGAAAAAAAGAGGCGCAATGAGGTAGCTGTGTGAGTAAGATTAGCGACCCTAGTGGCCGACACAAACACCGGGCCCATCTAGGAGTGGCACTGCAGTGTCACGCAGGATGGCCCTTCCAAAAAACCCTCCCCAAACAGCACATGACGCAAAGAAAAAAAGAGGCGCAATGAGGTAGCTGACTGTGTGAGTAAGATTAGCGACCCTAGTGGCCGACACAAACACCGGGCCCATCTAGGAGTGGCACTGCAGTATGTATGTATAAAGAAAGAAAAAAAAACCACGGTTAGGTGGTATATACAATTATGGACGGGCTGCCGAGTGCCGACACAGAGGTAGCCACAGCCGTGAACTACCGCACTGTACTGTGTCTGCTGCTAATATATAGACTGGTTGATAAAGAGATAGTATACTCGTAACTAGTATGTATGTATAAAGAAAGAAAAAAAAACCACGGTTAGGTCACTGGTATATACAATTATGGACGGGCTGCCGAGTGCCGACACAGAGGTAGCCACAGCCGTGAACTACCGCACTGTACACTGGTTGATAAAGAGATAGTAGTATACTCGTAACAACTAGTATGACGACGGTATAAAGAATGAAAAAAAAAACACGGTTAGGTGGTATATAATACAATTATGGTTGGACGGACTGCCTGCCGAGTGCCGACACAGAGGTAGCCACAGCCGTGAACTACCGCACTGTACACTGGTTGATAAAGAGATAGTAGTATACTCGTAACAACTAGTATGACGACGGTATAAAGAACGAAAAAAAAACCACGGTTAGGTGGTATATATTATAATACAATTATGGATGGACGGACTGCCTGCCGAGTTCCGACACAGAGGTAGCCACAGCCGTGAACTACCGCACTGTACACTGGTTGATAAAGAGATAGTAGTATACTCGTAACAACTAGTATGACGACGGTATAAAGAACGAAAAAAAAACCACGGTTAGGTGGTATATATTATAATACAATTATGGATGGACGGACTGCCTGCCGAGTTCCGACACAGAGGTAGCCACAGCCGTGAACTACCGCACTGTACACTGGTTGATAAAGAGATAGTAGTATACTCGTAACAACTAGTATGACTGACTATGACGGTATAAAGAATGAAAAAAAAACCACGGTTAGGTGGTATATATTATAATAATACAATTATGGATGGACGGACTGCCTGCCGAGTTCCGACACAGAGGTAGCCACAGCCGTGAACTACCGCACTGTACACTGGTTGATAAAGAGATAGTAGTATACTCGTAACAACTAGTATGACTATGACGACGGTATAAAGAAAGAAAAAAAAATACCACGGTTAGGTGGTATATAATTATACAATTATGGATGGACGGACTGCCTGCCGAGTGCCGACTGCCGACACAGAGGTAGCCACAGCCGTGAACTACCGCACTGTACTGTGTCTGCTGCTAATATAGACTGGTTGATAAAGAGATAGTATACAACAATATACTACTATACTGGTGGTCAGGCACTGGTCACCACTAGTCACACTGGCAGTGGCACTCCTGCAGCAAAAGTGTGCACTGTTTAATTTTAAATTAATATAATATTATGTACTCCTGGCTCCTGCTATAACAACCTGCAGTGCTCCCCAGTCTCCCCCACAATTATTATAAGCTTTTATACATTGATGTGCAGCACACTGGGCTGAGCTGAGTGCACACAGACTGAGTCACACTGTGTGACTGCTGTGTATCGTTTTTTTCAGGCAGAGAACGGATATAGCAGAGAACGGATATATTAAATAAAAGTTAACTTAACAACAACTGCACTGGTCACTGTGGTAAACTCTGTCTGCACAATCTCTCTCTCTCTCTCTCTCTTCTAATCTATTCTAATGGAGAGGACGCCAGCCACGTCCTCTCCCTATCAATCTCAATGCACGTGTGAAAATGGCGGCGACGCGCGGCTCCTTATATAGAATCCGAGTCTCGCGAGAATCCGACAGCGTCATGATGACGTTCGGGCGCGCTCGGGTTAACCGAGCAAGGCGGGAAGATCCGAGTCGCTCGGACCCGTGAAAAAAAAAGTGAAGTTCGTGCGGGTTCGGATTCAAAGAAACCGAACCCGCTCATCTCTAGTTTAAATGGTGATGTAGGAACCAGCTAAACCTTACATTTGACCCATTTATAAAATAAAATATGTGGTTTATAAAGAAGACACAGAAATACCCACTTGGACTGGAGCAGAAGGCCCCAATGAGCTATTATCTTAGCCGTGCCGTATACAGGATACATTTTAACACTTTCATTTCACATGATAAAGTATAACTCTGTAATATTGTCTGTTGGCTTAAAGATATGTGATAGTACTGTAACTTGTTCCATGCTATCCATGTGAATGCATCACTCCTCATGCAGTCCCATGTTGTCTCTCTGCATGCTGCAGATGAAGTGATACTGTGTCATCATCATTCCTAGGAGACAGCTCCATGCACACTGATTGGTGGATAGTTCCAGGCATTTACCAATCAGAATGTGTGTCAAAACTCTCATTGATGAAAGCTATTGCCATCACACAGTACCTGTGCAGCAGATGCTCCTGGGCCCTGGCTATTCTCATTATGAACAGAAATAAACCACTACTGGAATAGCAGGGACGCGTCCACTCCATGTCACTGTCATCAGATATGGCTGTGTACTATGTGGCTGCAGGTGGCTTGGCTCAAGACAATCCAAAGTGTACTGGCCCCACCCAGCCCTGGCCTCATATATTTCTATGTTACATGTGATAATGCTTATTTGTGCCACTTGCGCTGAGAAACTTAGGCACAGTTGCTTATTGACAGATGTAGATACTGTCATACTGAAGTCACATGATAAGCCTCTACCTCAGGTGTTTTACTGGACGCACTTGTCTTACATCTGGATCTGGATTCTGTTGTTCCTCCACACTCCTAAATTCTGGAAGTGGTTCCTGGCTCCGGGACTCCTATTTGTGCTGGAGAAACTGTTTGGATTGGCAGCATCACGTATGGGTGGACTGTACATCATAGAGGTGAACCTGTTACCCTCAAAGGTACATTTACTATGCTCGCACTAGTTCTCCTTTGACATATTTCCATTGATTTCACAAATATATTTATATTACTACTATTTAGTCACTTATGTGATTATTTTCATCACTTTACATGAAGGTGACTCATCTTGTTATTAAGAGGCCACCATCCTTTCATTACAAGCCTGGTGACTATGTGTACCTGAATATACCTGTTATTGCCAAGTATGAATGGCACCCATTTACCATCAGCAGCGCCCCCGAGCAAGCAGGTGAGGGAGCTGATCATGTCTGCTACTAATGTCATGCACTGATTATCCAAACCAAGGCTCCAGCCTGCTGCATTCAGTCATACAGCTGTCTCCCCTGCAGACACTCTATGGCTACACATCCGCTCACTGGGACAATGGACAAACAGACTCTATGATTACTTCCATCTTCCGGAGAATGCTAAGAGGCATGGGACAAAGAGGCTGGCCCAGAATCTGAAGAAGAGGCACAAAAGTCAGGTGTGAACATCAAATATTACTACATTCATCCCAGTTAAATCTGCCAGCAAATCAAAACTCTGGGGGCCAGATGTACTAAGCCTTAAAAAGTGATAAAGTGAAGTGTGATAAACTATGTCAATCAGCTCCTAATTGACATTTTTCAAACACAGCCTGTGATATGGCAGTTAGGAGCTGATTGGCTGGTACTTTATCACTCTCCACTTTATCACTTTTCAAGGCTTAGTACATCTCCCCCTGGAACTGATTCTGGGTCACACGATGCTGTAACCACTGTAGCTTCTTTTTCTGTAGTCGCTTCTGTAGCTTTATGCTCATGCCAGTGACAGCCTGTCCCCCAGTGTACAGGTGTGCATGTGACTGTGCAAGGACTGGGACACCAATTCTATGCGTCACTAACGCAACACTCGCGCTTGGTGTTTATTTATACACAACCATGGAAACTTGCACCAGCACCGCGCTAGGTGCAGAGTCTATGTCAGAGTATGACCTCCAGTGTGAGCAATTAAGCGTCTGAGTTTCATAAGACTGTGCTAGATAAATGACAGAATCTGATTGGTTGCGTTGGGCAACTTCTCCACCTGATCTCTCTCCAAGATTAGATACATCTCCCCTGTAGTCAAACTGACTTCATTGAGAGGTTCTATCACAATGCTTTGCTAAACTATGGAATAGATGCTTAAACATGAAGCTCTGACTGACACTATTACATTTCCAATTGACTCTGTTTAGGAACCTCTTTTCATCTCTAATGGAGCTATTGCCCATAACATGGATGACCAGATTAAACTGACTTCATACAGACCACACAGAAGTCAGGCAGGAGAAGAGGTCTGTGTCAGTATGGAGGGAGGCCGAAGCACGGATGATCAAACTGTAAGAACATTAGTCATTCACATACTCTTCCAGCCCTGCCAGCGTCATGCAGGATAATGAAGTAGCCATACGGGAAATATTGCTAAGTCAAACTCAAGGAACATCCACTGAAATAATATATTTGGGCTACATTAACTCAATACATTTGGTGTAGATGTGATCCACGTTCCCAGTTCTTGCTGTATAGAAACACACTAGCTGTTTGCAACACACAGCGTATTACTGATAGCATAGAGTACATTGATGAAAGAATAAACTGATTATAATAGAAAATGATCTGAAATTGAGTGGATATGTAACTCATTGACAAGTTCTAAAGCCGTACTTCAGCTTTCATAAACAGTAAATCAGTGACACAGGCTATACCTATACTGTCATCAACTGTAAGTTGCTGTTTTCCTGTTTGAAACCCTTGTGGCGCCATATAAATAAAAGATAATAATAATAATAATGATACCCACCATTGTATATGCTGTATAGACATATATAGAATGTGTAAAACCAGCAAGGCAACATTCATAAGCTTGAGCATGTAGGTTGTATGTAGAGTGTTAGTAAAGGTCACCCTGGCTTCCACTGGTTAGGTGTTAGAAAGATCTGTCTTGGTGACCTTAGGGTCTCTTTCCTCCTTGGGTTTAGATATTGTGCAGACCACGGTCTGCATAGTAACATGATATACTAACAGGTGCTGTAGACTGTACTCCATGTACTCTATATAGGAGCTCCGTGAAAAACCTCTTCTGCCACAATAAAAGATACATTTATGCAGCTAAAATATTATTCAGAAGATAATTGTAGTAAATGGTCTCCGTGTGTTTTCATATTTTGGGAGGAACATCGTCTCTACCGTCCCATTTATGTTATTTACTGTATATCTCCCATATAAATATAGTATTTGTGCTGCAACCTTTTTTACTGGACAAGTCAATAAATGACAGCTATGTAGCAGCCATAGCACTGGTCTTTATGGCATGTTTAATACAAGGTTCTGCTTGTAGAAAATAGAACAGTGATCCAATTTAATCCTCTACTTAGTTGGCTTTCATGCATTGCTAAATGATTCATTAAATGTTTTTTTGCAAATCCAATTTTAGGTTAAAGAAAGCCACCAGTTGTGTAATGTAAAGGTAAGTATCCTGATGTTACAGCCAAACACAGTTTTACATAGTGGAAATATAAAAATTCCTTAACAAGCTGTTCCATGTTTTCCATGTGTCAGGTCTGCTTTGTGTCTACCTGCTGCTCCAACCCCCTGCTTTGTCCAGCACCTTCTCTCTGCTTCATCCCCCGCTCAGCCTACCGCCCCCTGCTCCATACCATAGGCCATTCTTCTCACCCTCACATCATCCCACCCCAACACCGTGTTCCTGGTCAGAAGTGCGTTCCTCCTTCTTTCCTGCTAGGCTCTGTCCCGTCTCCCTGGCATTGGATGGCGTTAGGATGCACGCCCTGGCTCCCACTGCACAAGCATTTCGGAGATGGGACAGACTGTAGCAGATTATTGTATAGATCAGAGGTTCCCAAACGTGGTCCTCAAGGCACCCCAACAGTCCAGTATTTAGTTATATCCATGGATCAGCACAGAAGGTTAAATCAAATTGACTTAGGTGCTAATTAAGTCACCTGTGTCCAAGCATGGATACATTTAATACCTGGACCGTTGGGGTGCCTTGAGGATCGCGTTTGGGAACCTCTGGCATAGATTGTTCTACAATATAGCAGTATTCAGGTGAAGTAAAACTTGAGAAAACTGAATATTTACCTGATACGTTTGATCCTTGTCATAAAGACCATTGTGTAAGGGCCTGATAGTATGTTTGTCTGTTATGCAGTAATTGATTTATACTATGGAGTACAGTTTTGTGTATCTCCAATCACTATTGTTATTTTCACACAGAAGCTGTGACTGCTCTCCCTGATCCACTATATATTGGTTATATTGGTGCAATGTATACACAATGATTCTGTTCCTTTTTTAATTCCTGATCGTAGTGTTATATTGATGGACCATTTGGAACTCCGACTCGGCGGATCTTCACATCAGACCACGCAGTGCTGATTGGAGCAGGGATAGGAATCACTCCATTTGCCTCAATTCTGCAAAGCATCATGTACAGGTTTGTAAAAACCACTAATGGTCGAGTGTAGGTGAGTGTGTCGTACCTGAGTCCCTGCAGTTGTCGTCATCCCCGACTTCCCTGAAGTCTCTAGACCCCCCCAGGCAGAAGGATGAGGACCGTAAAACATGTCACTACTCGTTAGGACAGTGACTAAGGGGTCTATTTATTTACTAAGCCTTGGATGGAGATAAGGTAGACGGAGATAAAGTACCAGCCAATCAGCTCCTAACTGCCATGTCACAGGCTGGGTTTGAAAAATGACAGTTAGGAGCTGGTTGGCTGGTACCTTATCTCTGTCCACTTTATCTCCACCTGAGGCTTAGTAAATAGACCCCTAAATATTTATTATACTGGAACGCGGAATCACTGGAGTGAAATGCAAATGGTTAGATAAGAGCAAACAGGGAAAATCATGCACCAGCACTTATGACAGGCTTATAATAAGGTTAATCATTGACCTTTAGCATTAACTAATTATAGCGTGTACAAATCAACACAATATTAGCCTTTAGCGTTGACAGGTATTAGGCATGCAAACTTAACTCCATAGCATTTAGTGAGAGATATGCAACACGTGCAGCAACATTTAGCGATAGGATCAGTAGTAACACTATAATGTCTCTAATGTCCATAGAGTGACATAAAATGTAATAATGTTGGAATACACTGCACAGTCTCTAGGGTCTCGGTGACAGAATTAGTTCCAGTGGTATAAATGAGCAAAACAACTAGAGTCGTTCAATTTACACTCAAGGTGCATACACACTGGCCCTCATTCCGAGTTGTTCGCTCGCAAGGCGATTTTAGCAGAGTTACACACGCTAAGCCGTCGCCTACTGGGAGTGAATCTTAGCTTCTTAAAATTGCGAACGATGTATTCGCAATATTGCGATTACAAACTACTTAGCAGTTTCAGAGTAGCTTCAGACTTACTCGGCATCTGCGATCAGTTCAGTGCTTGTCGTTCCTGGTTTGACGTCACAAACACACCCAGCGTTCACCCAGACACTCCCCCGTTTCTCCAGCCACTCCCGCGTTTTTTCCGGAAACTGTAGCGTTTTTATCCACACGCCCATAAAACGCCGTGTTTCCGCCCAGTAACACCCATTTCCTGTCAATCACATTACGATCGCCGGAGCGAAGAAAAAGCCGTGAGTAAAAAAACTATCTTCATAGCAAAATTACTTGGCGCAGTCGCAGTGCGAACATTGCGCATGCGTACTAAGCAGAAAAACGCTGCGATGCGAAGAAAATTACCGAGTGAACGACTCGGAATGAGGGCCACAGTGCGATGTGTGCTTACGATTTTGAAAATATAGTAAAAATCGTAATTATAGTTATAGTGGGGTCGGTATCGCAATAAATAATAAACTGCAGGCAAGGCAATTTTGACTAAATTGTATACAATCTAGTTTCTAGGATAGTCAAAATTTAATATAGTCAAAATCGCACACTCAAAATCACAAGTAAAGATAGTCAAAATCGGTGGTTCGGGGAGTTCAAGGGAAATCACATAATTGGCACTTAGTCAATATACTGTAAGTAGCAGAAGACCATGCATGCAGAGGTGCCGATTTATGTTTTTACTGGTGGGTGCTCAAGCCTGTGATGCCTTCCTGCCTTTTTACACATTATGACATGCAGAGTACCCCTTTTTACACTTTAAGGTAGGCAGAGTCCCCCCTTTTTACACATTACGGCAGCAGAATCCCCTTTTTACACATTACAGCAGCTGAGTCTCCCTTTTTACACATTACGGCAGCAGAGTCCCCAGCACAGCGCCCAAAGTGCATCGGCCCTGGCCAACACACACACACTGCTGACACACACATTGCTGACACACACTGCTGCCATTATGTATTAAAGAGGCCTCCCCCCCCCCCCCCCCCCCAACTGCGCAGCACCACCACACTACACTACAGCAGATTTGCCACAGCCTGATCCAGAAGCATTACCAGCTCTCAGACTCAGAGTCCCAGTGGAAATGCCCATGCGCTGCCGCTACAGGATGCTTCCATGCTTGCCCTAAACTGTGGAGATCTGTTAGCTGCAGGCAGAGATGGATCAGTGGGGGAGGGGAGTTGCATGGAGCGGTGCCGCGTTGCCTCACTGCCGGTCTTCAGGAGGAGGCGCTGCGGACTAAGGGGGTAATTCAGATCTGATTGTAGATGTGCTAAATTTAGCACATCAATGATCAGTTTCTCAGACATGTGGGGGGGACGCCCAGCACAGGGATAGTCTGCCCCTCATGTCTGTCTCTGTCCCCCACCCCGGGTGCAAAAGCATCACACAGCGGCAATGCTTTTGCACCCGCTGAGTATCTCCCTGCCTGCGCAGCCTAGCTGCACTGGCAGGCGGCTACCCGCCGCGTCCCGGGTTGCAGCGGCTGCATGTGATGTCTGGCAACCGCCGTGGCCCACCCCCACATTAGAACACCGTTGGTGGGGCGCCGTCTGGACAATGCAGGTGTGTCTGGACCATGCCCCGCCAATGGCGTTCTAACACAATTGGCACGCCCCTCCCGCCTCTGCCTGTCAATCAGGCAGAGGCGATCGCAGCCCTGAGATGCTCTTAGCATCTCACTGATCCTCCCGGGGAGCACGAGCGCACTCCACAAAGGGCTTCAGATTGCGATCGCTGACGCTGCAGCGATCCAGTCTGAATTACCCCCTAAGAAGGGAGAGCCAGGAGAGACCAGAGCCTGCACCTGCTAGCCAAGTTATGCTGGGCACACCTGACCGATGTCCAGCGGCAGCGGGTAGTGTCAGGGCGGGAGCTGAATGGCCGTGGGTGCTCTTCATTCTCCGTGGGTGCATGAGTACTTAATGCCCCGGTAATATCTCTAGCATCCACCAGGTGACAGGGTTAGTTGTAGGGAAGCCAATCCCGGGTATCGGGATTGAAAAATGGTCAATCCTGGGATTCCCTTTCAACTATGTGGCTGTCGCCTCGCCCCCGTCCACCTCGCACACATAACTAACCGTATATCACAGGCGGGCAGGTGGGAATCTCCACACTGTCTCTCTCTCCTCCAGCGGCGGCGGCGCAGCGTGACCTCACGCTGCGCTGGGGAGCCGGAAGGAGGAAGCTCAACGCTGATCCCTCAATCCCGGGATTGAATCCCGGACGTTTTTGGCCCTAAATCCCGGGATCCCGCCAATCCCGGGATTAGCCTCCCTAGTTAGTTGGCTGTGTAGCTAAGCAAGCATCTAGTCAGTTTTCCTGTTGCTTCTGTATTTATAAAGTGCACACTCTTCTCTTTGTCTAATTAATCACACCCTGGAGAATCTGAAGCTAGCACACAGACACATTTGCAGGGCACAAACAACTGGCTGCTGTTTACCGAGCCAGTGATTAATATAAGGCAAAGCCCCTGAACAAACAGGCGCCTATGGAAAAGGTTATAGAGTTTTGAGTAGTGCTATATGGGATCTGCTGTCCCTTCCACTGGGCTGGCTGGTTAGCTGGCAGTCTGTTAATGGCTGACTGGCTGTTACTAGGCATGAATTCCTGTCTCTGCCTCCCTACCGCACTCCCTTAAGGTTACGGTAGGTCTCTCCCTTCACCGCTCCCTCAGCTCACTTGCATGCTCTGTGTGTGTGGTGATCACCTGCTGCTCCGATCACCTTGGCTGCATGCAGCTCTGCGCCTCCCACCTCCTGGGCTTGCTCACCATGGACCGGTTGGCACTGCTCCCTCTGCGGCAGCTCTCTCACTTGGGCACATGTCAGTGGCTTCCCGGCTGCGCTACTCACACCACTCGGCAAGGCTCTTTCTAAAGCGTGCGTTCTCTCCTCAGCTCTGCTTTCCTCACCAAACTCTCCCTTTGGGGTGTATTTACTAAGCCTTGGATGGAGATAAAGTTCATAGGGATAAAGTACCAGTCAATCACCTCCTAACTGCCATGTCACAGGCTGGGTTTGAAAACAGTTAGTAGCCACATACACTACATTCTCACGACAGGAGAAGGTACCAGCCACTAATGCCATACAAACCCAAAGAAGCTAAGTTCGTCAGGGTGGGCGACCTGTGGAACCCAGTGTTCCTCGCAGAAAGTGATTTAACAAAGGTAAGTTCTTACTAAGTGGTCAGAATGGGGCAAACCTAATTTATTAACCTTCTGACGCTTGAACTTATCTGGTTTCTTAGAGGTAGCTGGAGGTTCTTCGTCATCATCAATTTGAAGAATCAGCCTGATAGCCTCCAAGAGGTCAGGAATATCCACTTGTGTCTTAGATTCCCCATCAGAAGCACCTGCATCAGTGTCTGAGGAGTCAGTATATGCGTCATCTTCATCAGATGAAGTATCTGAAACATGTGTGGATTGTGAGGAAGTAATAGCCCGCTTGGATGACCCCTTGGTCTTAGGCGGGCGAGGGTTAGGATTTTGTTTAGCCAAAGACTGATTTAATTGCTGTAACTGAGAGGACAGAGTATCTGCCCATGGTGGATTAACTGCAGGGACAATATGTGGCTGTAATGGCACAGGAGGTCCCAAAGGGGGTGCAAGTCTAGTTACCAGCGTAGTCAGTAAATTAGAAAATGTAGCCCATGGCGGGTCATGATTCGCCCCTGTTGCTGTAGACTGACTGAGGGGTATAAAACCCCCAGTACCTGAACCCTTAGCTGCAATAATCTCCTCAGAGACATCCATGTCAGTAGCATTGCATGATGCAGGATCAGCCATAGAATTATCACCCTATTTAGCTGACATTATATGAAAGTGTAACCGTAGGGTAAAATAGTACAATATAAGCAGACAAAGTTCCTGGCAGAAGTCCCCCTGTATAGTGTGACTGCAAGCAGAGCACACACGGAGGATTTAAGAGGTATATGGTGACTGTATTACACAGAGAAAAATACCACAAGAGTATATCCTGTGAAACACTATATTATATGAGAACCCTGGTGCACTTAGCCCCCTTCAGGGTATAGAATATAGGGATAGCAGTATATGTGAGATACACAGAATGGAAATCACACAGCAGCTACTGGCACACACACACAGGCACATGTACAATGCAGAAATTATCACAAACAACAATAAAACTGCACTGGACTAGTAATACTAAGTAATTGCAATACAAAGTAATGCTATATATGTTTATAGATATAACAAAGCACAGTAAAGACTGGATGTATATCCCAGGGTACTTGTACTAAATAGCCCTGAATGTATGCACTTGTTCTTAAGTAACACTGTCTAAAAGACATGCAGAATACTTAAGTGTCCTGTAAATTCTCAGCGCTGATGATGCAGGCAGCTTTACAGAGGAGACATTGGCCCTCATTCCGAGTTGTTCGCTCGCTAGCTACTTTTAGCAGAAATGCAAACACAAAGCCGCCGCCCTCTGGGAGTGTATCTTAGCATAGCAGAATTGCTAACGAAAGCAATGTCCTTGCAGTTTCTGAGTAGCTCCAGACCTACTCCAAGATTGAGATCACCTCAGTCCGTTTAGTTCCTGGTTTGACTTCACAAACACGCCCAGGGTCCGACCAGCCACTCCTCCATTTCTCCAGCCACTCCTGCGTTTTTACCTGGCACGCCTGCATTTTTTAGCACACTCCCTGAAAACGGCCAGTTTGCGCCCAGAAACACCCACTTCCTGTCAATCAACAGAGCGATTGAAAAGCTTTGTTCGCCTGTGAGTAAAATAGCATAGTTTTGTGTAAATTTGCTTAGCGCGTGCGCCCTGCTGTGCATACGCATGCGCAGAACTGCCGGATTTTAGCCTATTAGCAATTCTGCTAAAATTAGCAGCGAGCGAACAACTTGGAATGAGGGTCATTGCCCAGCAGTCCCAAAGTCAGCTCAGCATGTGTGTAATGGTGCCCAAAGGCTGATAGGGAGTGAGGGAGACAGAGAAATGCAGCTCCAGGGCGGGAACATTAGCAGTAAATGGCGCCTGGGGCTGGGGGAGGGGCTACAGGTCAGAGCCTTATCCCCTTGCTGGACTTCACCACCGGGTACTGCGGGCCTTAGCAAAATGGATTATGAGGTAATCCGACCTGTGCCCTTGCCCTGGTGGTCTAGTGGGGTCCCTGTATGGCCACAGTGTCCACGCCAGCGCACACGGTCTGTCTCCTAAAGACCGTGCCGGATCGTGATTTGCAGCGGGTCCCGCCTGGGGGACCCTCTTACCTCCTCCCTTGATGCTGCCATGCGATCCCGGAGAGCAGCGGCAAGTGTGTGCCCTAGTTGAAACCGGAGCCCTCCGCTGTAAGTACCCGGCAACCAGGGCACGGGAGTATACATTGCCGCCGGGGGAGGTGAGAGAACCGCATCATGATATGTCAGAATGACATATAGCACTTGTAAGTGCCTATGCTGCGGCCCTTGATGTCTTCCGTCTTCTGAAAAGCTCTTTTCAGGGCTGCCCAGCGCAGCCCTCCCTGTTAGCTGCCTGCACTGCAGGCACCAACTTGCAGGCACCAACTTACAAACTGAGCTCCAGTGCCTGGAGGCGGAGATATAGAGGAGGCGGCGCTACGTATCCTGGGAACAGTCAAAGCTTTTAGCCTGTTGGTGCCTCGGATCAAGATCTAACTCTACACCCCGATGTTATCCCTGTGGAACCCCAGTGTACCCCGCTGCAGAAAAATAGTTACTAGGTGGGTCATCGCGCCCTACTGGTGCTCTTCACACTGTCGCAAGGGGCTACGCCCCCTTAACCCCTGCACGTCCTTTGGGCGGGCAGTATTTGTATTATATGGAGTATTACCTTCAAGCACAATGTTGCTAGTGGTTAAATATTTTCCGGCCAAAGAGCGTGCGATGGTCAAGGGGGCGTAGGCCCTTGCGACGGCGTGAACAGCAGACGCAGGGCACGATGAATGATCTAGTGTATTAATAATATGTTATGTGTACATAATTTAGGTATAAAGACAATGGAGCAGATGTATTAACCTGTAGAAGGCATAAGGAAGTGATAAACCAGTGATAAAGCAGTGTTAAGTGCAAGGTGATAATGCACCAGCCAATCAGCTCCTAACTGTTAATTTACATATGGGAGCTGATTGGCTGGTGTGTTTATCACCTTGCATTTATCACTGGTTTATCACTCCCTTATGCCTTCTCCAGGTTAATACATCTGCTCTAATGTTTGGTAAATATCACACATGTGTGTGTTGGGAGATTATTTCTCATATATATATATATATATATCTATATATCTATATATATATATATATATATATATATATATATCACTATACAGCCCCTTCCCCAATCTAACATCACATACACAGTATATGGTATTAGCCTCTCACCAGCTTCATTGTCCCCGCACATTGGGGGTAATTCCAAGTTGATCGCAGCAGGAAATTTTTAGCAGTTGGGCAAAACCATGTGCACTGCAGGGGAGGCAGATATAACATGTGCAGAGAGAGTTAGATTTTGGTGGGTTATTTTGTTTCTGTGCAGGGTAAATACTGGCTGCTTTATTTTTACACTGCAATTTAGATTGCAGATTGAACTCACCACACCCAAATCTATCTCTCTCTGCACATGTTATATCTGCCCCCCCTGAAGTGCATATGGTTTTGCCCAACTGCTAAAAAATTTACTGCTGCGATCAACTTGGAATTACCCCCATTGCACACTACAGACTCTCACTCTGCACCAGAAACAGCAACCACTATGTTCCTTCCTGGCTGCGCAAGGCATGCCTGGAGTTGTAGTCTCTCCACAGTACTGCCGTTACAGTGACGCGCACCCTCCACAGTCTATCCCCGTGCAGGGGGAGGCGGGCCACCTGGGAGATGTAGTCTGCTGCTGCCGCTCCCCTTCATGCTTCCCGGGGAGCAGGCGGCAGTGTCAGGAACTACAACTCCCAGACTCCCCGCGGCCTCTCAGCTGACTGAGAGCTGCATGTTGGTTGTTGAGTGTTAACATGGCAACCGGGAGGCAGCCGACAGCTGCGGCTGGGATGTGAGCGGCGGAGAGACGGATTGCAGCGGAGTGAGCACGGAGGCGGCCATCATCACCCCCCCCCCCCCTTCCCACCTCCAGCAGCGGCACACGGCCTGACTGCTGACAGGGAGCCCAGCGCGGGTGTCCGGGCGTGCACCCAACAGGTAAGATCACTCCCCCTCCCCGATCCCGGAATGACAGATGTTCCTCCGCAGCCGCAGCAGCATGGCGGCCACCTGGGCAGTCGCGTAGCTCAGTGATGCAGTGTATCATCCCGGGGTCACTGCTAATTGTCCCATTACCCCTGTAAGGAAGGGGGGGGGCTGTCTTCAGGGCACTGGCTGCTGCTAGGTGCAGCTCTTACTATTAGTCAGCGTGTGTTTTACCTAGTCTCTCCTATCCAGATCTGTGACTCTGACTCAGAGCTCCTAGCCACGCCCAGCGTTAGCAAATGAGTCATAGGGCGGGATGTGCTAAACGAAAAATGCGGTAAACTCCCTGTTTACCGCATTTTCCGGATGTACTAACCCCCGGCCGGCAGGACAGCGCCGCGGTGGGGCGTACGTCCATAGAAGCCTATGGGCTTCTCTCCGCGGCGCTGTGTGAGGGATCTGATCGGATCCCTCCCAGCATGCCCTGCGCCTGCCCCGCGTCACCCCGAACATGCGCAGACTGACTTCTGGGGCCGAATCCCGGAAGTCAGGCTGCCGCTGCGCATCGCGGAGGACAGCTCTTATCGGAAGAGCTGTCCTCCACAATGCTGATCGCATATGTTAGTACATATGCGATCAGCAACGTAGCGCAGGGCGGCGATGTACATTAGTACATCCCGCCCATAGAGTCACAGATCTGGACAAATATATAGGAGATTTTAGGGGTGCATAACATGCATGTTAGATTATTATTTTTTGTCATTTTAAGACACTTTAAAAAAAAACTTGTCCATACGGCACCCTGATATCGTGTTCCACATCTTTTAACCCATTATTCTGCACTTTATAGAAATTCATCCCAACAATGACATGTAATTATTACCCGATTTGATCTAATTACGAACTTTTAATTGCCTAATAATTAATAATTGGGGGGGGGGGGGGGGTCTGAAGGATTCTGAGCCCAGTCTTGCCATTTTTACCTGATATTTCCGATTTTTACAACTTTGCACCTGCTCTGGGGCTGCGGCAAATGAGCTGCGATAAATCCTATTGAAATGATCACAGATAAAAATCTTGTGGCTATTTGTATAGGAAAAGACTTGCGGGCAGACACAATTTCATGCCAAAAAAAAAAAAAAAGAATTTGGATATGCCCCAAAGCCTGGAGGGTCTGTGCTTAACCTGACCATTACAGCCTTGTACCATTATGGTCTGCAAAGGCATTCATACATAAGCACATTCTCATGCATAGTGGGAGCATCATCCTAAGTGCATGCTGGGTACAGAGGCTGACACAACGGAGATTCGCAACATTGCAGTCCACCAATCTACAGTAAAACGCAATGAATATAAAACTTGGATATTTGTCTCAGAGATAGTCTAGGACTCTAGGTTCTTTCAATGTACAGTAACAGTGATCGCGCTGAGCCAAAAAAAAAGTGGGTCTCATGGACCCCTCACTTTTAGAAACTGGGGTCCTACCTGTCCTTTTCTAGGTCCCATCGGAAAGAAGGTTCTTATTAATCATATTAAATGATTAATATATAAAATCAGAGTTGATTTGGACAGTACAAAAGTGTTGCAAGGGGGAGGATGGAGTGACAATGCTGCTGGGCTGTGTAGTATACAGGACACCCTGTACCAGAGCTGTAACTAGACATTTTGGTGCCCTTCGGGAGAAAGTGAATTGGTACTCCCCTTCTAGATCCAAAAGAGTGGCGTGGCTTCGTGGGGAAGGGGCATGGTCACATAATAGTGCCAATTCACATTACACCACACAGTAGTGCAGCTTATACACACTGTACCAGGTAGAACCTCCTATACACACTGTGCCAGGTAGAGTACGTTATACATATTGCACCAGATAGAGCACGGAATACACTTTACACCAGGCAGAGTACATTATACACATTGCACCAGGTAGAGCACATTATACACATTGCACCAGGTAGAGCAAGTTACAGTCATGTCCATAAATAATTATTTGGGTTTCAAAATTACATTAACTGTTATTTTTATTTTTTTTATTGTATTGAAATGAGCTTTACCTGGTGCAATGTGTATAATGTGCTTTACATGGTGTAATGTGTATAATGGGGGTAAATCTGAGTTGATCGCAGCAGGAACTTTGTTAGCAGTTGGGCAAAACCATGTCCACTGCAGGGGAGGCAGATATAACATGTGCAGGGAGAGTTAGATTTGGGTGTGGTGTGTTCAATCTGCAATCTAAATTGCAGTGTAAAGATAAAGCAGCCAGTATTTACCCTGCACAGAAACAAAATAACCCACCCAAATCTAACTCTCTCTGCACATGTTATATCTGCCTCCCCTGCAGTGCAGTGCACATGGTTTTGCCCAACTGCTAACAAAGTTCCTGCTGCGCTCAACTCAGAATTACCCCCCAATGTGCTTTACCTGGTGCAATGTGTATAATGTTCTTTACCTGGTGCAATATGTATAATGCGCTTTACCTGGTGCAATGTGTATAATGTTCTTTACCTGGTGCAATGTGTATAATGTTCTTTACCTGGTGCAATGTGTATAATGTGCTTTACCTGGTGCAATGTGTCTAATGTGCTCTGCCTGGTGCAATGTGTATAATGTGCTCTGCCTGGTGCAATGTGTATAATGTGTTTTATCTGGTGCAATGTGTATAATGCGCTTTACCTGGTGCAATGTGTGTAATGCGCTTTACCTGGTGCAATGTGTATAATGTGCTCTGCCTGGTGCAATGTGTATACTGTATACACATTGCACCAGGCAGAGCACATTATACACATTGCACCAGGTAAAGCACATTATACACATTGCACCAGGTAAAGTGCATTATAAACATTGCACCAGGTAAAGTGCATTATACACATTGCACCAGGTAAAGCACATTATACACATTGCACCAGGTAAAGTGCATTATACACAGTGCACCAGGTAAAACACATTATACACATTGCAGTATGTATGGGACTGTATTTGTATATACTGCATGTGTGACTGTACTGTATATCATATGTATGTGTTTTGTGTGTGACTATGTATGTAAGTGTATATGTGTGTGCCTATGGGCAGGATCAGATATACTAATGGCAAATGTGGTTTGACCGCATTCCCCATATAAAATTATGAATATATTTATTAGCACTGGTACACATTTCCATTTTCTATTTGCATTCCCCATATACCCTTTATAGACTGTGTTTTCTATAAGGGTATGACTCTGTGGCGTAACGTGAATAAGAGACACTACTGTGTGTTGTAATGTGAGTAATGGACACTACTGTGTGGTGTAATGTGAGACTATGTGGCATAATTTGAATTGGAAGTACTATTGTGCGGCCATGCCCCTTCCCCACAAGGCCACATTCCTTTTGTGACACTGCTCCCTTATTTCAAACGTGTGTGTGTGTGTGTGTGTGTGTGTGTGTGTGTGTGTGTGTGTGTGTGTGTGTGTGTGGCCTGCCCCTGACTTTGCCAGGGGCGCTCGGACCCCTAGATACACCCCTGGCTGAGGCTAGTAGTCTCACATAGATTACAGGCTGCACAGCACATAAACACTGTGCTGAGACTGACACTCCTCTTATCCAATTACAGTCACATGCCCAGTATTCTCAGACCCCCGCCCCCCACCTTGCAACAGAGTTTGCAGGCAGCCCACACCACGTGTCAGCATCATGCACCTGCCCAACACATGTAGCACTAAGCAGCCACCACACTGAACCGCACCACTCTGAGCTGGTAAACAAGCAGCATTTAGTACTGAGTCACAGCCACAGTGACCATTCCCCATAGGAGCCGGTGTACTGACCTTCTATTCCCCATTCCCCCCTGCAGCAAACCCCCAATTGGGAACCCCAGTGGCGTTCACAGCCAGAACAGCCACAATCACGACCCCCCCCCCAGCGGCGTTCACAGGCTACAGGCAGCCACAATCCCCAACCCCCTATCCCCCCCGCGAGGCCCCCCCCAGTGGGAACCCCTAGCGCCGGTCACCACAGGAAAAGAATCACCACAGTAGCAATGGCCACTGCCCCAGCCACCCTCACCCCAGAGACGCCTCATGGGTCCCTGCACTTCTTTAACACACGTCGTGGCCGCAGCTATGTAATCTCTCCCTGCAGCACGCCGCAACCCCACTGTCACACAGACATGTAGTCCCAGGCAGATAGCCGCGTACACTTTACCAGGGAGTTGTGTGATGGCCGGACCCAGCCCATGCAACTCCCCTGACACTCAGCATTGAGCAACTTAGCCCAGCCATTACCAGCTTCACTCACCCACCGTGAGCACTTGCGTGTCGCAGGACAGGCGCTAAAGAGGAGGGGAATGGCTCCACCTCCTGTGTTTATACCATGCAGCCGGGGACCCTCCCACTTTAGAAACTTGAGTCCCAGGGCTTGAAAATCAGGTAAAAAAAATGCGCTATGGCGCGTTTTTGCGATCAATGAGTATGTAGCCCTGGCCAGAGATTGAAATCAGCCATGCAATCAGCCATTACTAATACATTGCAGCACAGCAGCAGGCTAAGGAAGCTCGGTAGTCTTTATAGGTTTTATTTATGTGACAGATTCTTATATGATATTTCTGTGTCTGTACTGTACTGTAATGTATTCTGTGTCACTAGATATCGGATGAGAAAACAGAACTGTCCCAACTGCAAGTATTCCTGGTGTGAGGCACTGAAGGACAATGAAATGAAGCTCAGAAAGGTGGGACCTTTACCACAGTTCTATGACTGTTTAAAGTAGTATGCTACACAGGGCTGAATTAAGACCTTTAGAGCAGGCATTCCCAACCGCGGTCCTCAAGGCACACCAACAGTGCAGGTTTTAGGGATATCCAGGCTTCAGCACAGATGGTTAAATCAAAATAACTGAGGAACTAATTAAGTCACCTGTGTTCAAGCCTGGATATCACTAAAACCAGGACTGTTAGTGTGCCTTGAGGACCGAGGTTGGGAAACACTGCTTTAGAGGCTCCAAGCCAGAGGTTCTCAAAAGCGGTCCTCAAGGCACTCCAACGGCCCAGATTTTAAGTATATCAATGCTTGGCCACAGGTGACATAATTAGTAACTTACCGTAAGTCAATTTGATTTACCATCTGTGCTGAACCATGGCAATATTTAACCGTTGTGGTGCATTGAGGACTGTGTTTGAGAACCTCTGCTTTAAGCACTGAAAAGATTTTCGTGCCACCATATATATCTAATTCATAATATAAACAATAATAAACCATAAAATAATATTTTTTGAAATTAAGCAAAACTTAAGATGGGTACACACTTGTCCAATCCCAAGGAGATCAGACTGTTTATACAATCCTACTGCAGACCTGCTTGCAGATTCTACAGCCAATATTCGCTATGCACTTGTCCAATTTTTCAGCGGGCCAATCTGTGACCAATTCTGCAGAAAAAAATAATTTGTCTGTGGGAGAAGGGGGATGTATTAATGACGTATGTATTTCATTATAATGGTCGAGGGGGGGATGGGGAGAGCATTTAATGTTGTTTATAAAAAAAAAAAGGTGGATCCCCCCCAAAAGACATAACCAGCCCCAGGCTCTTTGAGGCAGTCCTGGTCCAAAGAATACGGGGAACAAAACATGTAGGGGTCCTCGGTATTTAATGAACCAGCACTGCATTCTTGGAGCTGGCCCTGGTTCTAAAAATATGGAGAACAAAATGAGTAGGGGTCCCCCATATTTTCAGAACCAGCACCGGGCTCCACTAGCAGGGGAGTAATGCCACAGCCAGGGGACACACTTGATGGGGTCCCATGGCCGAAGCATCCATCCCCCCTAACTAGTCAGCCCAGGCCGGGGATTCCTGGGAAAGTGGGGACCCCCCCAAAAAGTGGGTCCCCCCTCTCCGGGGCACCCAAGGCCAGGGCTGAAGCCCGGGGTTATCCCCGGCACCCCTGGGCGGTGGGTGCCGAGTTGATAGACCATATATTGTCTTTTACAAGAAAACTACACATCCCAGCAAGCCTAACCCACATGTTTGTACTTGGAGAACCACAAGTACCAGTAGGCGGGGCATTAGAGGCCCGCTGGCACCTATAGTCCCCACGCAAAAGAAATATCACAATAAACACAATACACTGAATGTTTAAATACTTTATTGACCAGCACCTTCACCCGGAGGGCGCCTTTCACCACCTTTTCATGCCCGCTGCCCATCCAGGACTTCCACAGCATCTTCGCCTGGAGGGCGGTGGCCTTTCAGCTCTTTTTCATTGCCACCACTCATCCAGGACTTCCCCAGCGTCTTTGCCTGGTGAGCGGTGGCCTTTCAGCTTTTTTTCATGGACGCCGCTCATCCAGGACTTCCCCAACATCTTCGCCCGGTGGGTGGCGGCCTTTCAGCCCTTCTGCATGGCCGCCACCCACCCAGGACGTCTTCCATCTTCAGGAGCACTTCCTCGCTCCTGCTCTGCCGCTGGACTATCTGACACCCACTGCCTCGCACTAAAATTGGCTGGCACCAGGAGGCGGGGTGACAAAGCCTAATATTTATCCTATTTAAAACACTCTAAAAGGTTAATGAACACAGTACGCAATTGGCGTATGGAATACCGTAAGAGTACGCACGTAGCGTAACAAACGCTTAGCCGTGGACGAGACGCACGAGCGGCACGTTCGCTCACGGCTTAAAGCGTAAAGGCAAGCACGTTATAGGCTGCCGACTAACGTAATGATACGCTATCAGCGTAGCGGACGCTCGAGACCACGAGGAAATCACAAGCGGCGCTGACGCTCACAGAGTTAAACCTTTGTAACAATATCATAAACAATGTACTTATATTGTAAACCTTTGTGCAGTGATAAGGTGTAAATGCAACACAGTGTAACTTTGTTAGTTTAAAAGCTGTATGAGCGACTCTTACGCTCTGAGAACCCTTTAGCAATATAATAAACACTCAAATACCGGTCTAAGGGTCTAACACCTTTTAAGGGTGAGAATGAACGTTCAATCGCAAAAGAATACACAATACAAGTTATACACTACCAAACTAACATAAAATACCTAACCGAGTTACTACACGTTAAAATACAACAAAGACACAAATACATTTAAGGGGGAAGGAGAGAGAGAATGGCTTACAACAAAATAGGAGATAAATATGGTTGCAGAGAACTTACGCACAAGGGGAACAATCGCAAGCGCCTTTCTGGATATCCAGCTCCCGATTATCAGTGATGAGAACCGTTGAGAAGAGTAGAGAGCTGGCCAGAACGGCTTGTCTTTTTATACACTACACACAATACAGTACAATGGTCCCTACATTCTTATTGTTCATTGGACACAGGAATTCGTCTTCGCATTATAACAAAAGGTCATAGGTTGGTTCATACAGGTGGGCTGTGACTATTCCAAACTGCTCAGGTGGGAGGGAAACTGGGTTTCCCGCCGCATGGGTAATAAAGTGCAAATATAGTAAATGTCCATAAACTTCTTATGTCCATAACTATACGCACGAGCGAGTAATCCGCTTCAAACCAACACCGGAATATTGCTAATTATATTCTCTTCCGATGGATACTAAACACCACTGTGTAACCCCTGTCTGACCCTTCGTATCAAACAAAGAGGAATCTCTTTGTCCCCGAACATGCTACATTAACTAAACTTTCAGATTCTATCAAAGGGACCATAATCTACAAAATACATTATATGACTAAAATATGTAACGATCGAGTCGCCCGCTAGACGCACACAAACTCTACCGTAAATGCGCATACTGTGCGCCTGCGAGTGCATGCGACCGCAAGTATACGCACGCACGGGAGGGCTCATGCACGTGCAGCATGAGGTGCACATATGGCAATGTGCAGCGTGATATTTTTCTGACTTTGACAGTCCACCCTTTGGCAGTCACCAATAACTGCCACTTCCTAAAACAGTTCAAAAAGAGAAAAATATATGTCATGTATAATACATTTCTATGATTGGGTAGGGGAGAAGAGAAGAAGGTGGGAAAACGGTATGACCTAGTGAGATAGCAGAAGCATGTGTGTATGAATCCATGTTTGGGGGGTCATGTATCATCGTGCCGTACGTGTTTTAAATCAAGCTTCGAGGTATTGCGAAGTATACATTTGAATTCCTTCTTATCCCGTGGTACGGGTCTGTGGATGGGCTGTCAAACTTTACCGAGCTCTTTTCGGCTTTTGGTTGCAACAAAATGGGGGAGCACATTTTAGTTGATGATACATGAATGGGGGGATATGTGAGTGCTGATATCTGTGCCTATATTCCCTATCGACTATGTGTGTCATTACCTGAAGGTTGTAGAGATGAAGATAAGAAGCAATTATGGTAAATGCAGTCGTAAACTATGTGAGTTTAATATACATTTGTTGATTGAAGTCTTGTCTGGTGTCTTGTCTTGAGGTACATGTTGACTGTAGTCTCTTTGGGCTTTTGCCAAAATGCGAGCAAAAGCTTTCTCAATGTCCATAGGCTTACAAAAGTGTTGGGCTATCGTAAAATTTTAAAATTGCTAGGGATATTGGGGGTCTATGGCATTGTCCATCAATTTTCTGTGTAAAAGGTTGTCAAATTCTTCTTCCAAGCGGATGTCTTTGTACCTTGGAGAAAAACAAAGGAGAAACGGGTGAAAGAAACGGACCGTGGAATCACATTTTCATCACAACATTGTCTCAATGGTTGGGTCGTAAATCAAATCAGTCGTTGTTATTACAGTATCTTCACTTCTTAAACTCATCACTCGGGCGCTACGTTTACACTTTGTTAAACCCCGAACGCATCTAAATATCAGACCGACCAATATGATGACACCCAGAATACACAAAAGAAATTTCCCTACATCCATGATAATTCCTTGAGCCCATTCTCCTAAACCAGAGAACCAATTTCGCGGGTTCAACCATGACACCCAACCGGTCAGCTCATTACCCACAGCAGCGAGGGTGAGATTGTGTCTCCTGCGGAACTCCCACTTTAATTGGAGAATGTCGTCCATCTTTTGGTCTATGACCTCGACCGGGTCCTCGGTGCTATTCGTAATATAAGTGCAGCATTTTACGCCGTACTGCGTTGCCAGTGTGACACAATATCCACCTG